>NW_006293951.1:2299558-2300798 GCF_000327345.1 Myotis davidii
ATTAATTTTTTACAGAGAGGAAGGGAGAGGGATAGAGAGTTAGAAACATCAATGAGAGAGAAACATCCATCAGCTGCCTCCTGCACACCTGCTACTGGGGATGTGCCCGCAACCAAAGTACATGTCCTGGACCGGAATCGAACCTGGGACCCTTCAGTCCGCAGGCCGACGCTCTATCCACTGAGCCAAACCGGTTAGGGCAGGAAAAAAATCTTTAAGTATTGGGAAATGGTCAAGCTCACAGTATCACATACAGATTCCTAAAACTTATAAAGATTAAAAACTCCAAGTTCATCTCACAAGTCAACCACTCAAAGACTTGCTCTACAGACAGCCATCACACTGCTATATACAACAGATGGGCTGTATGAATACTTCCTATTTTGTCACCCAGAATATTAAAAAGATATGTACTCAAATGTTGGGATTTATTCCATTAATAATTTATATTTTATAAACAAAATGCTAATACATGAAAATTAATTTTCTAATTATGTTATCTTCCACAGACAATGCCTTTATCCTAAAGTCTATTTTAACAATGACCTTTTTTTCTCCAAGAAATTTTTATTTAATTATGAATCAGAAAGAAGAGAGATTTCCTTATTTATTTTTAATCCTCACCCAAAGATATGATTTTAATTATTTTAGAAAGAGAGGAATGGAGAGAGAGACATCAATGTGAGAGAAAAACATTAATCTGTTGCCTCCCATGTGCACCCCGACCATGGATCAAACCCAAAACCTTTTGGTGTACAGGATGACATTCCGACCAACTGAGCCACCTGGCCAGGGTAATTCCCTTTTGAATAAAAAATCATTTGCTATCATATAGTTTCTTCTCAGTTTTATTAAGGTATAATGGACATAAATATAATTTTAAGGTATACAGCATAATTTCTTGACTAATATTAATGATGAAGTGATGACCACAATAAGTTTAGTTAACATCCGTCATTACAAATTGATACTAAAAAAGGAAAGAATTTATTCTCAAAAATTCTATCTGGGGGGAGAAACCAAGATGGCGGCATAGGTTAACGCCAGAGTTTGCTGCCTCGAACAACCACTTCAAAAGTGAAACTAAAAGACGGACAGACATCACCCAGAACCACAGGAATGCTGGCTGAGTGTAAGTCCTACAACTAGGAGGAAAGAGAAACGCATACCAACACTCAGAGGAGGTGCAGTGCTGAAGTCAAATACTGAGGTGTGGAGTGCATGCAGAGCGGGCTGGTGG
>NW_006293951.1:2301637-2306094 GCF_000327345.1 Myotis davidii
GGAAGTGGCAAGAAATATTCAAAGTGATGAATACCAAGAACCTACAACCAAGATTACTTTATCCAGCAAAGCTATCATTCAGAATTGAAGGTCAGATAAAGAGCTTCAAAGATAAGGAAAAGCTGAAGGAGTTCATCACCACCAAACCAGTATTATATGAAATGCTGAAAAGTATCCTTTAAGAAGAGGAAGAAGAAGAAAAAGTCAGTGAAATCCCTTTCACTATGTTTATGGCGGGCATCCTCAGTGATTGAGTATCGACCTATGAACCAGGAGACTGCAGTTTGATTTCTGGTCAGGGCATATGCCCGGGTTGTGGGCTCGATCCCCAGTTGGGGGCGTGCAGGAGGCGGCCGATCAATGATTCTCTTTCAGTTGATATTTCCATCGCTCTCTCCCTCTCCCTTCCTCTCTGAAATAAATTTTAAAAAAAAATTTTAAAAAAAATTCTATCTGTGTCTTATCATTAGTGATAACCAAATATCAACAACATTTTTAATATCCATGATCAACTCTATATAATATTAATCTTTGGGGGTTTTAAGTTGCTTCATCATGTTTTATGATGGTCAACCTATCCAAAGAATTCTTCCCATCCAAATAGCCTATTCAAATAATTATTTACAAAAAATATATTACATATCTGGAAAGTCAACTACATGACTAAAAAGTCAATACCCTGACAATAGCTGAAATATAATATTTTAAATTATAATAGCTTTTAAGTGATGACTTGTTAAATACATGATTTATCACATTACAAAACCAAAGAAAATAATTAAAAAGCTATTTGACAAAGGAGGCAAGAGCATACAATGGAGTAAAGATAGTCTTTTCAATAAATGGTGTTGGGAAAATTGGATAGGTACATGCAAAAAAAAATGAAACTAGACCACCAACTTACACCATATACAAGAATAAACTCAAAATGGATAAAAGACTTAAATGTAAGTTGTGAAAACATAAAAATCCTAGAAGAAGACATAGGCAGCAAAATCTCAGATATCTCTCATAGCAATATGCATATACATCTCCTAGGGGCAAAATAAACTGAGGAGATTAAAAAAATGAGAATAAGTCAAAATAAAAAGCTTCTGCACAGAAAAATAAACCATCAACAAAATAAAAAGGGAGCCCAGTATATGGGAGAACATATTTGCCAATGATACATCTAATAAGGGGTTAACTTCTAAAATATATAAATAACTCATACAACTTAACAAACGGAAGACAAACCATTAAAAAATGGGCAAAGGCCCTAACTGGTTTGACTCGGTGGACAGAGAGTCAGCCTGCAGACTGAAGGGTCCCAAGTTCTCTTCTGGTCAAAGGCACATGCCCTGGTTGTGGGCTTAATCCTCAGTAGGAGGTGTGCAGGAGGCAAAATTAAAACAACAAAGGATATCACCTTACACCTGTCAGGATGGCTGTCATCAACAAATCAACAAATGACAAGTGCTGATGAGGATGTGGAGAAAAGGGAACCCTAGTACACTGCTGATGGGAATGCAGACTGGTGCAGCCATTATGGTAAACATAACGTGTAAAATTAAATATGGGACTGACATTTGACCCAGTGATTTCACTTCTAGGCATATATCCTAAGAATCCTGAAACAATCAGAAAGAATATATGCACCCCTATATTCATAGAAGTGCTACTTACAATAGCTAAGATTTGGAAACTGCCCAAGTGCCCATCAGTAGATGAGTGGATAAAAAAGCTGTGATACATTTATACCATGGAATACTATGCAGCCTGAAAAATAAGAAGGATCTCTTACCCTTTGAGATAGCATGGAGGGACCTGGAGAATATTATGCTAAGCAAAATAAGCCATTCAGAGAAAGACAAGTAGCACATAATCTCACTCATATGTGGAATCTAATGAACAAAATATACTGATAATCCAGAGACATAGAACCATGGAACCGACTTCGGGATCTCAGAGGGAAGGCAGGGGAGGTTGGGGGGTGGGTTGGGAAGACATCAACCAAAGAACTTATAACCCATAGACACAGACAATAGTGTGGTGAAGGCCTGGGGGAGTATAGGGTGGAGGGAGTCAATGGGGAAAAATAGAGACATCTATAATACTTTCAGTAATAAAGATAATTTTTTTTAAACTACAAACACAAAATATATTCTGAGTACTTACAAAATTTTGGTTGTGTTCCATTAGTTAACAAAAACAGGCCATAAATAGAAATTGTCCACCACTCTCCCCCTCCCCACTAATCTCCAACCACGTTAGCGTTTTTGCCATTCCTCAAACATGCCAAGTTTGTTCTGGCCCAAAAGATTTTGTACTTGTTATTTCCTTTTGTACTAATTGTATATTTCTGCGCAACAAGATACTTTAAACTTCATGACTTAAAACAATAAGCATTTATTATTCCACACTTTCTCTGGGTCAGAATTTCAGGAGAGGCTTCGCTGTGCGCTCTGGCTCCAGGTCTCTCATGAGGTTGCAATAACACATCAGCTCAGCTATCTGAAACTTGACTGAGGGCTGGAGGGTCCACTTTGAAGAAAGCTTCTTCATTGTGGCTGACAAGTTGGCACTGGCTATTGGCAGAAACCCTTAGTTTTTCATCATGTGGCTCCCCCCTCCATAGAGTTGCTTGAGCATCCTCATGATATGGCAACTGGCCTTCCCCAGAAAATGCTCCAAGAGATTAAGGTCGAGATATCTGGCAATGCCTTTTATGTCCTAATCTCAGAATTTGCACCCCATCTTTTCCACTGTACTCCACTGGTCACATAGACCAATCCTGATACTGATACAGTGTGAGAGGGGACACAAGGACATAAACACCAGAGGAAAGGATCTCTGGGGTTATCTTGGAAACTGGCTACCACACTCCTCTCAAATCTTTTTATTTTTTCTTAGCTCATCTATTCAGGTCTCTACTGAAATGTGACCTCCTCAAAAATATTTTTCTACCTGTCTAAATAGATTCCCTTTGCTCTGTGACCTTCTACTCCCTTATGGCTACATTACTATGACTGTACATTGCTTTTATAGGATTTATCAATGCCTAAAATTACATTATTTATTCACTTACATGTTTAATTTCTTTTATCATCTGTCCTCCAAGCTTCATGATGTGAGAAACTTTGTCTATATTGTTCACAATGCAGACTAATTGCCCAGCACAGTTTTTGACATGTGATTTTTGAAGCAATGATAATGGATTTACACTCAGTCTTTAGTCTCTGTCACACAGTTTGCAACTACACACAGCGAGAAATGTTAACCCAAAGGCTAACAAATCACAAGACTACAGCCCCATAATAATATTACTTTTAAGTGAATTATAGTTTTTGTTAGTAATTGAAGTTTTCATTATTAATATGGATGATTTTACCTTTTGAATGGAAATTTCCAGGATTTATAAAATATTATATATATATACATATATATACGTATATACATATATATATAAAATGAAAAAAGTTAATGACTTTAAATAGTAAGTCTAATAAGAAAGAGTAAAAGAGATTACTTGGAAATATATGTAGATGAATAGAAATGTTAATTTTGGAAGGAGCTTAATGTCATTAAATACCATTACTAAAGTTTTTAATACTTTTGGTTCTTGTACCTTTTTATTATCTCAGTATACCTCATATACATGTAACATCTGTCATTTTGTCACTGAACAAAGTAAAGAAAGAAATATACTTGTTTTAAATAAGTGAAGGATAGTTCTTTCTACTGACCTGCTTTCCTACCCGCAACTCTCTAGGAGGTAAAATTACAACTTGCCCCTTCACTGCTAGAATCAAAGTTAAACCTAATACTTAGGTTTCATCTAAGATACTGTAGTTGATATTCTTCACAAAAAAAGAATGATTACAAATGTTCTGTCAAATACTCATTTCTGCAAAGTCATTTGCACCCATGCAATTACATTATCCTGAAGTTATGCTCAGACTAATAGCTCTCATTGCAAATGTAATTATTCCAGCTTTAATCCATAATTGAGTAGCAGAGCTCCAATGGGTGGGGCAGTCCATAAATGAACCTCTGACTCTAAGATCAAAGTAAGCAAAAGGATATTCATTCTAAAGAGGATTGCTAAAAAATTTTGTCACAGGTAATAGAATTATTAAGATGGATATAAAATTAGAAATTATTTAATTTATTCTCCTAGCCAAAGCAAAATTTCCTCCACAATACCTAACCTCTGTTTGAACTCCTTCTCTCAATAGAAAATAAGGCTTTCAATATGCTTTTTATGATGAGCCAAGTAACTCTCTATGAAGCTTCCACATTCAGATCCTAGCTCTCTATTCCATGAACCATGACAAAATAAGGCTTTCTACTACTTGTCCTTTAAATTCGTGGCTTTCACATTTGGGTGGGTGCACACTGAGTCATCTGGAGAGTATGTGATTCTAATGTGCAGGCAGGGTTGAGAACTGCTGTGTATGGAGAGAGCTCTCTTGTTC
>NW_006293951.1:2306109-2307644 GCF_000327345.1 Myotis davidii
TCCTTCTATTATTCTTCATATGACAACATTTCCAAATTCACTCATCATCTTAATCCCCTGAATATGCTCTACTCAATGGAAGTCAATCTTTACATGCACTTAGCATTCTCCAGTGGTCTGAGGAGTGCAGAATGAAGTTACCATTGTGATTTCTTATTCTTTACAGATTGAATTGCATTAGTGTCTGAATAACTGTGTGGCCCTGGTACACACAATGAGCCTATAGCCACCAAAGCTCTTCATTCCTTTTCACATAAACTAACACTAAACCATGAATCCCCAATCCTCATTATTCAAAGTTGATTTTGTGTATTTCCTGATTAAATTTTATCCCGCCAAAATTCCATCTTGTTAGCCTACTTTCATCTGTTCTATTTTTAAATGAGTTATTATTCAATTATACAATACATTAGCCCAGGGCCAGGCCAAGATTAGGGTGAGACATGTCAGGCACTCTCTTCAAAGACAAACTTTCAAGGGCACCAAACTCTCAGAACTCAAGACAAATTTTTTTTCAGCTTTATAGAAGTATAATTGACAAATAAAATTGTAATATATTTAAAGAGTACAACATGATGATTTCATATATAGATACATTATGAAGGGATTCCTACAGCAAATTTTATTTATACCATACAGCATTATCAACTATAGCCACTCTGTTATAAAGTAGATCCTCAGACTTACTCATCACTAGAAGTTTGTAACCTTCTACCAGTCTCTCCCTAGTTCCCCGACCCCAAGTCCCTGGCAACCACCATTCTATTTTCTGTTTCTGTAAGTTCAACTCTTTCTTTTAATTTCACATATAAGTGATTCCCTGCAGTATTTGTCTTTCTCTGTCTGACATTTTTACTTAGCATAATATCCTCAAGGTTTACTCATGTTGTCAAAAATGGCAGGATTTCCTTCTTTTTTATGCTAAATTATATATACTGGTATATATATTAGTGGCCCAGTACACGGATTTGTGCACATTGAAAGGAAATTAGTCCTGACCGGTTTGGCTCAGTGGATAGAGCATCGGCCTGGGGACTGAAGGGTCCTGGGTTTGATTCCGGTCAAGGGCATGTATCTTGGTTGCGGGCATAGCCCAATGTGGGGTGTGCAGGAGGCAGCTGATCGATGTTTCTCTCTCATCTATGTTTCTGGATCTCTATCCCTCTCCCTTCCTCTCTGTAGAAAATCAATAAAATATATTTTAAAAAAGAAAGGAAATTAATTAGAAGAAATATTTTAATATTGCTATTCGCTCTTTCTCTATAATAGAAGTGTAAACCAAACTCACTATTGACAATGACAGATCGAAGCACAGGTGTGTGATTGGCGCCAGCGAGACCTTTATGTATATAGATAAACTTGCTTAATTAGACCTGCTTTCTGATTTAGCTAAACTTTTTTTAAAAAATATATTTTATTGATTTTTTACAGAGAGGAAGGGAGAGAGATAGAGAGTTAGGAACATCGATGAGAGAGAAACATCGACCAGCTGCCTCCTGCACATCTCCTACTGGGGATGTGCCCGCAACCCAGGT
>NW_006293951.1:2309172-2316346 GCF_000327345.1 Myotis davidii
TCTGTGCCAATGCATCTCACAGCAGGTCCTGTGTTGAGCGTCTGCCCCCTGGTGGTCAGTGCTTGTCATAGTGACCAGTCAGACAGTTGGACACTTAGCATATTAGCCTTTTATATATAGATATTATATTTTCTTTATCCATTCATTCATTAATGGACACAGAATATGTCCATGCCTTGGCTATTCTATATAATAAAAGCCCAGCGACTGAACAGCAGAATGACCAGAACGCAATTGACCAGTCGTTCTGACATGCACTGACCATCAAAGGGCAGACGCTCAACACAGGAGCTGCCCCCTGGTGGTCAGTGCGCTCCCATAGTGGGCGCACCACTCAACTGACTGAGATGAATGATGCTCCCACAGTGGGAGCAGCCACTCAAAGGGCGGGTCAACAGCAGAGTGGCTGACCAGGATGAGTGGTGCTCCCACAGCAGGCCTATCCCCGCAGGCCATGTCTCCCACCAGTGCACAAATCCATGCACAGGGCCTCTAGTTATGAATAATTCTGCAGTGAACATGGAAGTACAGATATTGCTTCAAGATCGCAAGTAATATTTTATGCAATATTTAAAAAAACAAAATCTATGCAAAAAAAGTTTTGATATACAAAATATCAAAATTTAAATAAGACAGACTATTCTTGTTTGTTTGTTTTATGACCCTCCACATTATTATGCAAGGGGAACAGTCATTTTCAAGCAGCCTGCAGCTCCCAGGCCAGGGTAGCCACTGAATGCCCCCCAACCCCACTTCATCACTAAACCAGTGGGTTTATGAGAGCTGATGATGACATGCAAACAGATTGGAGCCATATATATATGGGTTTTTTATTGTAGATTTTGTATTACCTTCTCCATTTGGTTCACAAAATTGGAGGATATTTTTGTAAGTGTATAATTCTTTTAATCTCAGGCTTCAGTAAGGTGCCCCACAGGACTGCAATAACCATTCCCAGACTTGTTACTGTAAATTAGATAGACCTGATTTCTATATCTTTGTCTAGATTTCTATATCTTTTGTTGCTACTTCATAACTGTAATTTTGCTACTGTTATGAATTGTAATGCAAATATCTGATATGCAGGATGTATTTTCATTGTTACAAATTGAACATAATTAAAGCATAGTGATTAATCACAAAAACAACATGTAATTATATATGTGTTTTCCGATGGTCTTAGGCGCCCCCTGTGAAAGGGTCGTTTGACCCCCAAAGGGTTGCAACCCACAGGTTGAGAACCGCTGGTCTAAGGCATTAATAACTATATTTTCCAGGAGAAATTCAAGTATAAACCTTGGTTCTCTAATTGAGAGAGCTTGCTCTAAAAATTGTTCAAGCAACTAAAAATTCACTTACCTGCAGTCATTTGTTTCACATTTTTTTCATCTTCATATTCCTTTACCTGGGTCACTCATTACTATACTAACTAAAATGAATTATATTCTTTTTTAAAAACATATTTTTTATTGATTTCAGAAAGGACGTGAGAGGGAGAGAGAGATAGAAACATCAATGATGAGAGAAAATCATTGATTGGCTGCCTCCTGCATGCTCCACACTGGAGATCGAGCCCACAACCTGGGCATGTGCCCTAACGGGGAATCAAACCATGACTTCCTGGTTCATAGGTCAATGCTCAACCCTGAGCTATGTGGCTGGGCGAATTATATTCTTCTTAATTTTAATATTTGGTAAATTAGAATAAATTACTTTACATGTCAGAAAAATATCAGGAAACAGCATTTTATTTTAAATTTGTTGTAAGTTTTGTCTTTATATTTCTTATCTACACAGAAAAGAATCTAATTCTTATATTTGATTTACTTAGGACAATTGCTTTTACAAAGTATTTTTTTTTCCTTCCAATAGCCACACAGAATGAAAGGATGGAAGTTACAAACTAACACATATTTATGAAGTAAAAAAGAATTTTATAACAACTGGAGATGTTCAGACTTAAGGGTGAGCCAGTGATTTCCTTGTCACTGGCTGTGTTTAAGCAAAAAATGTACACCACTTGCTGTGAATGTGGTAGTGATACCCCAAATGGCAAGCTTGGACTCTTCTCGCAGGTTCTTGTCTTACAGTTTGAAGAATAAAATTCTCGGACTAAAAGATTTTAAGCAAAAGTGTGGAAGTTTATTGCAAGTATATACAAACTCCCACTGGGGAGGGGTCCCCAAAATGGAGAACCCTCTCTCTCTCTCTCTCTCTCTCTCTCTCTCTAAAAACGGGAAAGAGCCTGGTCCTGTGAGTCTCTTTGTCTAAGGGTTTATAAATGCTAGTAGGGTCTCCGTCTGTTCATCCTTATTGGACCCTTCCTTATTTTATGTCCCCCGTGTTTTTCTAATTGGCCACTTTCCCCCTTTCCCTGCATGGTGTCAGTTTCAAAATTTCAAAGCTCACCTGCTGCCCCCCTCCTCTTCTTCCCCTTATTTTATAACATTCTTGTTAACAATCTGGCGGCTGGAGCTGCCTCTGCCCATTATGTATGCATTCCTCTCCATGGACCCCTTCTCCCCCTAGCTGCCTCTTCTGTCTCTAAAATCCTTTCAGTAGCAAAGACTCAGAAGCAGAGCTGAGAGGAGCTTGGTTCAATTACTCTGGGGATCCTTTCCAACTCTAAAACTCTGTGATAAGGCCCCCATAAAATTATAAGATCCCATATGAGTAAAATTAGTGGTTCTTTCAGCTTAATATTGTATGTGACTATGAATCAGAAAGACATTTGGGAAAGAAAAAATATAGTTATTTTCATGATTTCAAGCCCAAGGGCTAAGTAGGTATTCTGAATCGTCCCAATCTCCTTCTAAGCAAGCATTCAGCATTCTGTCTATGCCCTATGGAACCTATTCTATTTTCTACCTGCATTGCCATTCTGAAGGGTGCATTCTGTGGACTACTTACTTGCAAAGCAAAACGTCATGTTATTCTACTTGTTCTAAAATTGCCTCTTTCTTACCTCTAAGGGAAAATTAAAAGTCATTTCTATTGTCTCCATACTTTCTTGAACAAACTGAATTTAAAGGGACTAATAAAAGTTTGATGATATATCTGAAAAGAATATGTTTACAGTGGCCAAAGGAAAGAATAACTTTTCTTTCCATTAGAGATGAAATATATATGTATATATTTGGCTTCTCTACAAGAGTGTTCTCAATCTGGCTATTCATTAGAATCACCTACAAAGTCTTTAAAATGCCCATGTCCAGGGCACACCTCAGGCCAATTAAATTAGAATCTCCTAAGGAAAAAGGAGCATTTGTTAAAGATTTCCAGGTTTTAGTGTATACCCACAGTTGAGAAGCACTGTTTGTGTACTCTCTCTCTTTCTCTGGCACAGGTAGGACTTAAAAAAAAACAAAAACAGTCAGAGGTTCTCTACCTGTGGCTGACTCCACACCAGTAACTGAGACACAGGTGCAATCAGAGTATAGGGTGTCCCAAAAAATGTGTACACACTTTAACAACTGATAACTCACTTAATTTTGAAAATGAACTGTATGTTAATAAACACTGACTTTATGATCATTCAAACTGTGTATACATTTTTGGGACAACTTGTATTTTAAATACCCAAAGAGGACAGAGTGGCAATCACTGAATTCCAAAAGGAGTTTCCTCCCTCCATGTGGAAAAATAAAGAAATATTACTTTTGTAACCAGATTGAAAAACTATCTTAATGCAAAATTTTGGGTTCTCTTATTTTGTTTTATTTTACTATAAAACATAGTTAAGAAATAAGTAAACATAATTTGGGACACTCCTAGTATCGTGATTGCTGGTAGGTTATATCATAACACTAATATGGGTTAATAATGAACATAATAATAGTGCTTTTTATATCTTAGATGATTTTGATTTTAAGAACTCAGTTATAGGTCAATCATTTGTATCATTTATTTTAAGATAAACATTTGGTCTAGTCTATGGAAAAAAGAATCTAAAAGTCAGACAATAGGAGGTTGGTTCAACAGATCATAAATTTTTTTTAAAAATAGAGATATATTAGAGTAGGCCAATACTGTTGTGTGAATAATACCAGGTTTAAAAGTAGAATGAAGACTATAATCACTTTTTTATAAATACATATAGTTATAGACCAAATATATTATCATTCATATATATCTTTCATGTGTATTCTTTCATATATATGAAATATGTATGCTTAATATATATAATACATATGCTTACTATAAATTATATAATTTTTCCATTTGTGTGCTATTTATCTCTGGGCTTAGAATTACTAGTAATTTTTAAATTTGTTTCAATTTTTTATTCTTCTATTTTTATTTTAAATTTTTTGCACAATCAGCAGTGATAAAGAAATGAAGTATTTTGTAAATTCATATGACTTGTAATAGCACCATTTTTCTTATGCTGTGACTGAGATACAGAAACCTGTTATAATAGATTACTTTTAAAGAAATAGAAGGCAACGCATTTTTAAGAAAATCCCAGTTTCTCCTCTCCCTTAACTATTTTTCCTTCCTCTTTTTATTGTTCTATGAATTGGAGATATGCCATTTTTTTAGACAAAGCAAATATTTTGTTGGATTATAAAATATAAGAGTGACAGCACAAAAATGTCTGGATGGTATTTACACATACTCTATAATTCTACATATCTCAAGTCATCACTAAGATCATCAAGGAAAGGGACTTTGGGGGACAGAAGATGAAATTACTAAATTCAAAGTTCCACTCAGCCTCTCACTATTTTAGGCTATTCTTTAAAACTAGACCAGATCTCATCTACTACTGAAGCCTTCCACGCAGCCCACTATCTTTCCCTTCTCCCTTTGAATTCTAACAAACTTTTGTCTGTACAACACATTTAAATCAATTCAATATCGAGTTATATTGTTATTTCACTTTTCATTTGTGTAAAACTGTCCTTTCCAATGAAAAAAAAATATGCAAGCTAAGGACAAAAGCCCAACACAACTATCCCGTGCCTACTTTTCACATTCATGAGGGGATGGATCTTTACAATGGACCTTGTTCAGTCACACTCACGTGTGAGAGGTCCAAGTTTCTGCTAATCACTTGATCTCTTGGCACCTACAGCTCCAGCAGTAGATTCTTTCAATTATCTATCACAGAAGATTATGCTCTAGGATTCCAATTTGTATAACCCATTCTTGCTTACATAACTGTCTTCATCTGATTATGTGCACATTGCTTAATTAAACAAAGAATGTTTTATCTATGTAGTCCATAGGACTTTTTTCAAAGGAGAATTTAGGGTGGGTCTTCCCAGTGGTTGCTTTGGGGGGACATGAGATCATTAACATACTCTGTTAAAAATAATTTCATGGTAAAATAAAAATGAAAAATGCTGCCTATTTTATCCAATTCTTAGAAATTCACCCTGTGCATTAGTTAATTAATAAATGAAGGCCCGCCGAAACCAGTTTGGCTCAGTGGATAGAGCGTTGGCCTGCGGACTGAAAGGTCCCAGGTTCGATTCCGGTGAAGGGCATGTACCTGGGTTGCGGGCACATCCCCAGTAGGGGATGTGCAGGAGGCAGCTGATCGATGTCTCTCTCTCATCGATGTTTCTAACTTTCTATCTCTCTCCCTTCCTCTCTGTAAAAAATCAATAAAATATATTTTAAAAAATAAAAAAATAAAAATAAATGAAGGCCCCTGTGAATTCTTTCCAGTGAGTCAGCCAGCTTAATTTTATTTAACCCAGCATTTCTCAATGAAATCATCTGTTGTATAGCATTCAGTAACATTTTGCAGAACAGACTTTGAGAAATGCTGATTATGAGATTCAAAATTCCATTTCCTCTTTCTTAAAGTTTATTCCAAAATATCACACTTTATCACTAAGTTATCACCATAAAGATTTAGGGTTAATTAAGAGAAACCTTAACATCGTAAGCCTTTGTTGTATCTAAGCTTCTCCTTAAAAATTTGTCATGCAGAAGATTGTCTTGCAGTGTTTGGAGACCCAAATAAATAATCCATATATTTTAAGGTTCTTAGAAACGAGGAAGATCATTTAATTTACCAGCTAGCCTCCCCAGTGCACAGGAAGACCGTCAAGTTTCTGTTCACTAATATTTTCCCAAAGATTAATTCTCTTTCTCTGGTTCAACTGTTAGGTCACAATGGTAATACGCCAAAATATTTTACCTGGAAATGACTCTATTAACACCAAAAGAAGCTTTGGATTATGCACAGTGAGACTGCTTGACAAAAAAGAATGATGAGAAGAACATCCATCCTGATAGAGAATAAAACCTCCTAGCTAAGTTTAAAATATTAAAATCTGGTTTGCAGCAGCTTCTCCCCTCTGTGAAAACAGAGAAAGATGGTGAAAGCGTAGAGCTGGAATAGGGTTCTGGGTGCCATAGTAACAGCATCTTCAGTGATGACATTATGTACCACCTGGTGCTCTCCTGACTAAATTGCATTATTATGTCTCAGTATTCACCAAGGTGGGACAAAGCCCAGGCATAAAACAGAACAATCACATTAAAGCAACAATTCACCTACAGGTTGGAGTAGGATGCATCAATCTTTTTTATTCTCCTAATAATGTCCTTTGTGCTATCAGGTGTTAGCACCATAGCAAGATTTATGAGCAGAAACAAAATTCAAAGTACTCTAAAAGTAAAACAGAAATATAAATTTGTAAATCACAGACGTGCTTAAAAGACCCTACTGAAATCTAATTATTTCAGTAAGAAAGTCTTGCCAAACTTTTAGTGTATTGAACCAACACAGATGCTAAGGCAGAGGCTGAATAACTACTTTGGGAAACATGGAGGAGGGCTGGCTAAAACCTGAGACCAGGAGAGAAACCAAGATGGCAGCATAGGTAAACACCTGAAATTGCTGCCTCACACAACCACTTCAAAACTACAACTAAAAGACAAACCGGACATCATCCAGAACCACAGGAAGGCTGGCTGAGTGGAAATTCTACAACTAGAAGGAAAGAGAAAAGCACACTGAGACTCAGAGGAGGTGCGGAAGTAAAGTGCAGAGGTACAGAGGCCTCTTAGGGCAGGACTGAGGATCAGCCATAGCTCTTTGCTCCGCCCTATTGATTCGCTGAGACCCCACCCCACGCAAGCTGTGCGCAGAGGCTTTTGCATATGAATGGCCTGGCCCTTTGCAATCTAAAATTACCTAACAAACTGCAGCTGG
>NW_006293951.1:2316764-2327696 GCF_000327345.1 Myotis davidii
AAAAATACATAGAAACAAATAGGGAAACAGATAAAATGTGGAGACAAAAAAAAAAATATCACAAATTACATAAATGGAGGAAAGCAAACTACTGGATATAGAGTTCAAAATCACAGTTATAAGGTTTTTCAAAAATTTTCTAAAACTGCCAATAAATTTAGTGAGACCCTCAAGAAATCTAGTGAGACCCTCGAGGATATGAAAAAGGACCAACTAGAAATTAAGCATACACTGACCAAAATAAAGAATAATATACAGAGATCCAACAGCAGACTAGAGGATCACAAGAATCAAGTCAAAGATTTGAAATATGAAGAAATCAAAAAAGGGTAAATTCTGAGAATTCCCCTTTTCCCACACCTTTACATAAATTGAAAATATCATTTTATATCTTTGTCAAGTGAAAATTGGTGTATCACAGTCATCTTAAATTGCATTTTCTTAATTTTTAGGGCATTTCAACAATTGTATACATGTACTCTCAATATAAATTTTGAAATTGCTTATTTACCCTTTACCCATTTTTCTATTGATATGTTTGTTCAAGTGTTTTGAAAGGTAAATCTAGTTGGGGTATGTTAAATTGTTTGAGGCATGTGTGTTGCCTGAATGTAACTGAAGGAAGATAAGATTTCAAAACCATAAATCTTCATTTCTTTGTACAGCTATAAACCTATTGCCTGTTATATTTAGGCCCAGAGTGATATTGTAGCCAAAAGAACAAGACAGCCAAAGTAATTTTAAACTCAATGAAATTGATTAATTATGATCCAAGTAGCCAATGGTAATTTCAATTTTTAGCCCAAGTCCTTTATTTCTAGTTTTTGAACACTATGAAGGAAAATGGACATAGTGCCTAACTTGTTGAAAATTCTCTTTTTCTTCTCCCAGCCTTGCTCTCACTTTAGTGCCTTTTGAGCCTATTTCTCTCAAGACCACCTAAAAACTCCTGCCCCAGTCCAGACAATTTTGTTCTCCTGTTCCATCCCTCTCTCTCGCTACTATTTATTATGTGTTGGGAAAATATAATTAAAAACAAAATCTCCTGCTAACTCAGATAACCTGTCCACAAAGGTAGAAGAGAAAGTCAACAGTTTTAGTATCAAATAAGCATGTGACTGTTACCACAGTCACTCGACTAAGAAATTGCCGACAGAAAGAAATCTCACCCTCCTTTACGGCCAGGCAGATTCAGCATGGCGTACATGTCCTCAAGCGAACTAGTAACTAGTCCTCCAGTAAGAGGGGTGTTATTCC
Source organism: Myotis davidii (assembly GCF_000327345.1). Lineage (NCBI taxonomy): Eukaryota > Metazoa > Chordata > Mammalia > Chiroptera > Vespertilionidae > Myotis > Myotis davidii. Next base: position 2,318,022 of record NW_006293951.1, read on the forward strand.
TGTTTACACCAGGTAGTTATCAGGTATGGGCATAATTTCAGAGTTGTCTTGGCTGAAGTTAATTGCACTAGAGTCTGGGGAAGGAAACTCTAAAATTCTATTCCTTCTAGAATCACAAAGCAGGAAAGGATAACTATTTCTGCATGACTAAGAGCTAATGTGGCTTAAGGTGTAGCTATTTTTTAAAAAAAGAATCTTTATTGTTGAACGTATTACAGATGTCCTCTATATTTCCCCTATTGATCCCTTTCACCACTCCTGCCCCCTCCCAGGCCTTCACCACACTATTGTCTGTCCATGAGTTATGTGTATATGCATATAAGTTCTTTAGTTACCCTTCCCTCCCCTCCCTCTGAAATTCGTAAACTCTTGACTTGATACTAAAACTATTTGGCCGAGTAAAAATGTTCTAACCTGTAGTTTTCAGACATACAGATAGGACCTTTGACAGTTCCTTCTCAATGACACAGATCAAATATGTCTTAGCTTAACCTATTAATAATTTTCTCATTAATTGCTAAAGCCCTACAGGATACCTCCAAATGAAAGAACTTTACATTTGACCTAACCTACAGAAGTAATCAACAAAGGTATATGAGACCCTCCCTCTTCAAAAAAACAAAAAAAAAGGTTTTTCTACCCAGATTGTCAAAGCACATGAACTTTCATGTGGATTGTGCAGTATTAGGCAGATATTCCTTGTTAGCATTACAGAGGAAAAATAACATTTCATATTTCAAAACACTTAGCTCTAATATTCACTTTTGGTCCATCTAGTTATTTCATCAAATCAGTAAAAGAGACTGATCAGCTCCATATTTGAGCAATTCTTTCTTTTTTATATTCTTATTAAAGCCTCTATTGCTCACAAGGACCTCATAGAGTGTCTTTTAGGGAAGATAATATCATTAATCATCTAATTTGGGCTGGAAAACATTTTGGTATTTCATTTAATCCTCATAATAAACTCACACAATTTACTATCATCCTCATTTTCAGAAACTTGAGAATGAGGACATTGTGATCTTGCTCCTCAGGACTATCTGATCCTGCCTCAACTGCCCTTAAATATTTAATGATTATGTCTCCAGTAAAGAAGATAATGTGTTCTATGCAATCATTCTCAATGGCTGTTTCTCAAACACAAGCAAGACCTACCTGAGATTTCTGTACGAGTAGATGAGGAAAATGTGCACACCTCTGCTAAGGTCAGGGATCTTATAACCTATGCTCCTTGCTCATCTCCCATAATCCCCTGGCCCTTATAATGGTAAAAACTGCCTCCCTATATGTATGTCAATTCATATATTATTGGGACTGATTATATTGTTCACTTAGCTAAACATCTCTATATTCAATATTGACAATATTTATTAAATATGTTACTCATTTGATACAAAGAAAAAAGTAATATATACTATCCTTTTCATAATAAAAAGTCATATAAATAGATAAATTGATCAAATATAATAAAATTATAGAAACAGATTATATATTTTCTTTATTATGTATTAAAATATACACTTTATATTTTTATTATGTATAGCATATAAAAATTACATATTTTACTATTTTATACAATGATAAATTATATTACTTTGTTACATATACAATTTATATAAAAATGATGACAAATCAGTGGGGAAAGGATAGATAAGTTAATAAGTCCTATCAGGAAATTATCTAATCTTATGCAAAAATATATTCTAGAATAATTAAAGATTTAAATATGAATAGCAAGGAGTACTAGGTGAAAATACAAAAAATGTCTGTAAATACCAGGAATATGACAAAGGCAAGAAGAGAGGCAATGTTGTTTCCAAAAAGTTATTGTTAAAAGTAGATGTTACCAAAAATGAAGGAGGGCTCTGAAGACTTTATCACATTATTCCCCTACTATTTGACTGAGTGGTGATGAGTGGATGGGTCAGAATAGATGCATGTATACATCGGAGATTACCATGTGCTAGGCAGCATGCTAAGCTATGGGGATGCTGAGATGATTTCATTGTATGATAGAAGAACTAGGGTCTTGTGAATCAGATTTCTGCTCATAATAAGGGGTCATGGTAGCAACAAGTTTTGGACAGGCAAGGAGACTCAGAGTTACTAATCCTAAAATTGGGAGAAAGATTTATATCAGAGGTCCTGGAAATGATGAGAGCCAGAATAATGTCCTCTAAACAGGTCTCCTTAGATTTTACTCCGCTCATGTGTGTGCTAGAAATATTCTTGACAAATGACTTGTTTTCCCTTAACCTCAGCAGCCTCATTTGTAAAATAAAGCCCTTAAGCTCATCCTTAAGGTCACTTCTTATTACAACATATACCAGCCTTTCAAGCAGCTTCAGTGTCATAAGACAGATCTCCAGGCTGATGTACACTCTGACCTGGAGTGTACGTATGAATCACCTGTGCTAGGACTGCTGTGGTTTTGCCCTGCAAGTTTTTCCTGAGCTGAACTGTTTCTAGAATCGACTGTATCCATCTCTCACCTCTCTGGGGTCTGGGAACTCATGAAAAATTCTCATAAGATTTCATGTTCCATTTGTGCTGTCAGTTTTGCCTTCTCCTGAAGAGATTTGCTTTCGTGCATAACTCCTTAGAAAATTTTACAAATTTGTAATTAGATAGCATTTCAAAGACTCTTGGTTAAGAAGAGAGGCACTTGCTTTCTTAAGGGCATATGCTGTGTACATGGAAAGAGCATTGGCCTGGGAGTAAAGAATCTGAATCTTTGTTTCGCGAAGTCACTAGACTATGTAGCATTAGACAATTATCTCACTAAAAGCAGGCAATGCCCATGGAATTGAATTGGAGCTGCTAGGCCACTGGTGTGAAGGATTTTGCTGTTGTAACACTACCATCTAGTGGGAAGTCTGATCAGAAATTCAAGATATTCCTAAAAAGGTTCTTTAAAACACCTCTGAATGAAATACTGGGGGTTCATTATTAAACAACAGCAAAATGATAAGGCAGCATTCCTTGTAGTGTGATCATTGGAGTCACAATACATGAGTAAATGATACATGAAGAAAACGACATTTGTGGTGAAGTAATTTTGGATAACCCAGAGTAAAACAAAAATAACAAGCTTTTATTATTGTGAGGCTTCTCAAGGCATTTAATATGCTAATTTGATTTTGGCTCTCTGAGAAAAAGAATTTTTAATATATTCTCAATGCTACAGTGTACTTTTATTCACCTTGCAATGTTCTTGAAATTAAGAATTTGACATATAATTGATGTGAATATTTAATGTATAAATTTTTATCCAAAGTTACTGAATCAATGGCAATACTTACAATTATATCTACACTTTTATTGAGGATAAATATAGTAGGATGCAGATTTCACAACCTTTATTTGAATATTAGTCTCTTTTTTTCTTGGAACATCTCATACATTATGTCCCTCATAATACATTTCTTTTATAGAGCAAATAAAAAATGTTGATCTAATTATATTGGAATGGTTATTATGAAAAACTGGTTGATCGTGTACTATCTTGGCCCTCTTCCTCCGCAATCACATTCACCTTTGTGATCTATTCAATGGCTTAAAGCTCAACAATTAGCACAGCTGGGAAAAAAAGTAAATCTGGTTGAAAATACTAAATTTTAGTAGGACCATAGGAGAATGGTGAGGAGAAAGGGACTCACTATAAGTTTTTCAGTATGAAGTTGTATGCCAACAGGGCACTGCAGGAAACTTACAGGTACTTAAAAAAACCATAAGGAAGGAGCACAAAATAGAACTTAGGGGCCAGGCACTGAACCTAGAACTCCATCACTGATACATTGTCTAACAATCAATGTATTCCACATTTCAGGTTTAGACTTGTAGCTTCAATGTAGTCCTGCCATGTCTGAGACACTGTCTGGAATTTCCAGATTAGAATCTCAGAAGCATTCCTAGCCAGGTTTCCAGAAATGAGCCCGTGGTTGTCAGCAGACTTGTGTGAAAACAATAACATGTATGTCAGGTCCTGACTTTCCATCCACTCTGGCCCTCAGGCCATTTCCTTTGCCCCACTCTTCAACACTGACTCACCTGGCCTGACTCAGCTCACACACTCATGCCCCAGAGTAGTGTCTTTCAGAGGTTCCTGCTTAAACATTTTATGCCAAAGTTAGCATCAGTTATAAACAGTCACTGTAAATAAACTGGAAAATAGATGAAGTGAGGTTAGATGTAGTAGCAAAATAACTGTCAGATTTAAAAAAAAAAAAAAACCTTCAAAGTATTTTTAAACAATACCTCAGAGCCGAAACCGGTTTGGCTCAGTGGATAGAGCGTCGGCCTGCGGACTGAAAGGTCCCAGGTTCGATTCCGGTCAAGGGCATGTACCTGGGTTGCGGGCACATCCCCAGTGGGGGATGTGCAGGAGGCAGCTGATAGATGTTTCTCTCTCATCGATGTTTCTAACTCTCTATCTCTCTCCCTTCCTCTCTGTAAAAAATCAATAAAATATATTAAAAAAAAAAAAAACAATACCTCAGAGAGGGGAAGTAGAGTTTGGATTAGGGACTTCTTCTCTGAAAGACAACGAACAGCAGTTTGTTAAAACAAGTGAAATGAAGCAACTTCCTCTGACAATAGTCTAACTGATGCAGGATTTAAATATTTAGTGAAAATATTCAAGTGGCCAGCTGTCTTGGTTTACCTGAGACTTAGGGTTTTCAGTGCTAAAACCAGAACTGACCCAGGCAAACCAGGATGGTTGATCAGCTTGAGGAAGTAACATGAGAAATGTCATTATGTAAATTTTCTAGTATATAAAAATCTTAATTTCTCTGGGCCTCACTTTGCTTGTCTGTGAAATAAAATGAGAAGCATGCAAATTGACCATACCTCCACTACACCCACAAGCCACGCCAACCAGCCAATCAGGAGCAAGTATGCAAATAAGCCCAACCAAGATGGCGGAGGCCACGGAGCTGGAGCAAACACGAGGCTTGGGTTGCCCCTGGCAATGGAGGAAACCAAGCTTCCCGCCTGCCCTGGCTATGGGTTCCATTCAAGGCTACAAAGTTTCAATTATAGAAGATAAATCCCAGATACCTGCTTCCAGCAGCTGTGGCCTCTGCTCAAGGAGGGTCTGGGAGCCTGGGTTGCCCGGGACAGCTTGGTCCCCACTGGGGGGCTTGGCCAGCCTGCAAAGAGCCATCAGCCCCTCACCCAGGCTGGAAACCCTCATGAGGTGAGGGTCCCCACTGGGGGTCTTGGCAAGCCTGCAAACAGCCCTCAGCCCCTCACCCAGGCTGGCCATGACCCCCCCAGCAGGGACCCTCATCCCATGGGGATGTGGCAGGCCTGCAAATCACCACAGGCCCCTCGCCTAGGCCACCCCACGCCCCAAGGGAACCCCTACCCTGATCCGGGACACCCTTCAGGGAAAACCAGCTGGCCCCCACCCATGTACCAGGCCTCTATCTATACTAATAAAAGGGTAATATGCTAATTAGACTGGGTGACCTCTGCCTGAACTGCCACTTTGGAGACACACATCTGACCCCCACCTTCTAATCTGCTGGTATTGGCTCTGCTTTAGAGATAGTAAATTCAATCCAAAAAGTTCATTGATAGTCTTTCCTAGAGCACATCTTACTTGGGAAGATGATAGGATAGTTTCTAAACATGTTCTGCTTCCCTAAAACAGACCAGCGGGGGGGCAGTGGGAGTGATCAGGCTGGTTGGGGGGGGCAGTTGGGGGCAAGCAGGCTGGCAGGCAGAGTGGTTAGGGGCAATCAGGCAGGCAGACAGGGAGGTGAGCAGTTAGGAGCCAGCAGTCCCGGATTGCGAGAGGGATGTCCGACTGCCAGTTTAGGCCCAATCCCTGTAAACTGGCAGTAGGGACATCCTTCGAGGAGTCCCAGATTGGAGAGGCTGCAGGCCGGGCTGAGGAACACCCGCTTCCCCCGTGCATGAATTTCATGCACCGGGCCACTAGTTAAAAATATTAGCCAGAAGTAAGACATTAAACGTCTCTACCACAGAAAGTGTCTACCAGGTCTTACCTGGAATTTCTCCTTCTAATAAACCATTTTAAAAGTTAGTGCTTTAAATTTTCTAAAGACAAGTTAAAAATAAGTGAAATCCAAACATTTTCTTTTCAAAATAATTTTAACTTAACAAGTACATGTTTGACTTTATTCAACAGATAAGATCTTCCTTAATATTACCCCTTGGGGACACTTTTCCAGTGTCTAGGCAACCAGCAGGAACCTGGATTTACATATTAATGGAATTATCATATACTATTGCTTTGCAATTATTTTCTTTATACTTACATATTGCTTTGTGTTTATATATTTCTTTATATGTTGATCTTTCATATCTTATTTACAACCAGATATCTTCAGAATAAGGGGAATGACAGATCATAGATCATGACACTGTTGACTAAAATTTGAGAACTCTGCTCTTGACTACACTCTCCCTCATGTCCAACCACCTCCTCCAAAAGGAAAAGGTATACCTCTCCAGAGATAAAAAAACAACAACAACAACAACATTAGTTTTCCTAGATTATCCCATTCTCTCTCAAAACAGCCATTTGAGACTTTGTATTAGTTTGGTAGGCTACCATAAATAAGTACCACAAAGTGTCTGGCTTAAACAATAGAAATTTATTCCCACACAGTCTGGCGGCTAGATGTTCATGATCAAGGTGTTGACAGGATTGTTTCTTCTGTCACCTCGCTCGTTAGTTTGCAGATAGCTGTCTTCTCCCTGTAACCTCATGTGATCTTCCTTCTGTGCATGTCTATGTCTTAATCTCCTTATGAGGAAACCAGTCATATTGGATTAGAGCTCACCTAATGATCTCATTTTACCTCTTTTAAGACCCTACCTTCACATATAGTCACATTCTGAGGTAACTGGGGTTAGGACTTCAACATATGAATTTGATGGAAACAGTTATGCCCATAACAGACCTATTTATATTTTCATAACATATACATTCAAACATTAAGTTTATCAGTAAATATTTTGGGACTACAGTACTTTATCAAAATTCCAGATTAAGTAGTCCAGATAAGGTAACTAAAACTTTGACTAGAAGTTCCAGTTATTGACAGGGATAGAGATGGTTTTGCTACTTAATTTATTTGTATTACTTTTTCCATTTGGATTTGCTGCTCATCCATGCTTTTATTTATCAGATTGGATGCTTACTGGAAAACACACTAATCTTCTATGTGAAATCACCATCAGAAAGTAGTGGCAGCCAATAGCAGTTGAGGAGACATGAACATCTGGCATGCTGCAGTTGGTAAAAATGAAGTATTTAAAATGCTTAATGTAGTCATATCATTTTGTCATCCAGGCATTTTCATTTCCCAGTGAGATCCGACCCTCAATTGCATCTTAAATTTATGCAGTATCTATTACCTATGCCATTTGATATAGCACAACCTTTTCACAAAGTACCTGCTGGGGAATAGTTTCTTCTTGCTTAATGTTCACATTAATTTCCAAGACACCAAGGGCCTGAATAAAAATCAAGGTGCATATTAATTTCCTGCCCACTCAATTGTTTTATTCAAGAATTATTTACATGTATTAACCTTGGTGTGAACAATTCTCAATACATAGCCTACAAAAGGCAGCTACAGAGACAGAGCTCAGAGGCAGGACCCTCACTCACATAATTGTCAGAATGGGGTAGTGACCCATTTGTTTCAGCCTTTTATTGGGAAGTTTGTCAGCAAGATACAACAAGCTAGTCTATTATTGTTGTTTTCTTAATTTCCTGAATGCATGTGTGATAAACATACCCTCGGCTTAGAATATGGACTCTGTGGGAGAAAAAGTTTGAGAAAACTTCAATATCAGAACCAGTGGCCTGCACAGAGAAAGAAACTAGACCCTTATGTTGGTGTTTTGCACTCTAACATCTCCTGTGATAATCAGTGTTCCCCAGATCACATTAAATTGAAGTCTCAGTTAACATAAAGGGGGACAATTATAAGCTATTAGATGATTTCAATACCTCAGTTATATTGGAAGGTGAGAAAGAGATTATTTTTAATACCTCCATCCTGTATAAATAACCAGAAAGTACCTGTTGGGTATTAAAAGGTCATGAGTTAAACCTCCTCTGAACTTGGCCACTATAAATAGCCAGTGCATAGAGACAGTTTCCAGGACACACTTCATTCTGAAAATGTAGTATTTTCCAAAACATAAAGAACACATGAAATGCAACATCATAAATATTTGAGAACTAGAGGCCCAGTGCATGAAATTCATGCATGGGTATTGTGCTGGGCTGCATATCTGGCGCTTTGGCCAGACGGATCATGCTGTGCTCTCTGTTCCTAAAACACATAGATAGGAAGGTACTGACATCAGGCCAGGCCTTGAGATTTGGTCTCATGGCCCCTTCCCAGCACACAGGCCTTCTTTCTCAGAAGGCCTGGAAGTCTCATTCCAAATTTGGGAGACAAAGGACTGGAAAAAGTATAAATAAAGAGAGTTTCCTCCATATTGGGGGGCCCAGAATTTGAAAGACACATTTTTCTCTGGGCCTCCACAGAATTTAATAATAAAATGTAACTCCTGTAGTCTGCACTGCAGTCCAGCCTTTGCTTTGGCAGGGTGCTGTAACTATAGTCAGCTGGCCAGCTGAATAAAGGCTGTTAAATTTGTATTCTGAATCAGTGGTCTATCTCGCTGAGTGAACCCATAACAGTAGGGTCCCTAGTGGCTGCCGGCTGCCAGCTAGGGCCTTCCTTCCTTCCGCGCCACCCGCTGGTGGTCAGTGTGTAGCAAGCAATCAAACTCACAGTCAGTCAAACTCCCGAGAGGACATGTTGCATATTAGGCTTTTATATATATAGATTAGTTTATCCATAAGCAAAGCTCTGCTACACCCAGGAAAATCAATTTTGTCAATGGGCATAAAGGGAGGTGGGCCATAATAGAACCACATTTCTCTTTTCAAAATTACATAAACCCAAAACTTGTATTAAAACCTGAAAAACCACAGTTTGAATTAGATCACTGAGAAATGGCCTCTATTCAACACACACACACACACACACTTCCTATTTCCAGATCTCTGTCTTGATATTCCCAAAGCTTCTAGGGAAAGCTGAATCTCATTGATCAAATGATGACAGACTTACCACCTTCCCTCTCCTCCACTCCTAGATAGACAAGGAAGCACCTAATAGATATGAAGTCCTCCTACTTCTCTCTCCCTCTAACCCAGGAGAGCCAAGATTATGTCGTTTAGCCCAGCCCCCATCCAAGATCCATGGATCACAACAGGTCATGTTTCACCTCTCTCTCTCTCTCTCTCTCTCTCGCTCTCTCTCTCTCTCTCTCTTTCTCTCTCTCTCTCCATCCTATATAATAAAAAGGTAATATGCAAATTAACCCTCACGCCTTCACAAAGATGGCTGCCTACGACCAGGCTGGCAGGGTGGTTAGTGGGGGATGACCAAACAACTGAACAGGAGGCTGTGTGGGGTGATCAGGCCATCAGGGGGTGCAGTTGGTGGCAACCAGGCCAGCAAGGGGGGCAGTTATGGGCAATTAGGCTGGCAGGAGGGGCAGTGAGGGGCAACTAGGCTGGTGGGGCAGGGGGCAGTTGAGGGCGACCAGACTGGCAGGGATCGGGCCTAAATTATCAGTCAGACATCCCCTGAGGGGTCCCAGATT
>NW_006293951.1:2327759-2329627 GCF_000327345.1 Myotis davidii
ATGCATGAATTTTGTGCACCAGGCCACTAGTGTGTGTGTGTGTGTGTGTGTGTGTATCTTTACACTTAGCCTGGACATCTTCTTAACTAGGTGGCCTAATTTGTTAGGTATATTTTATACTTTCTATATTACCTCAGATGACAATGTTGTTAAACTTTCTACCACTACTTAAGGATCCCCTGCATCCAGTTTTCAAAAGTATTTTCCTCAAATTTTCTTTAAGCTCTCACTGGCAACCTTCTGAAAGGCCAGCAGGCTTCTACTAACAGTCTCCTCAGGACCCCTTAGGCTTTCACTTACACTCTCCTCAAAATCCTTCCAGTTTCTGCCCCCTGCCAGGTCCCAAAGCCACGCCCACATTTTTAAGTTTTGTTATGACAGCACTCTAGACTTAGATACCAAAATATGTAATAGTTGTCTACTGCTGCATAAAAAATTATTCCAAAACTTAGCAACTTAAAATAACAACCAACAATTATTATCTCCTACAATTTCCCCAGGTCAGGAAACTGGAAATGCTTGCTAGGTGGTCCTGGCTCACCTTGTATGCTTTTCTCCAGTTAATTTCTCAGTTTACTTTTCAGACCCAGCCAGGGACCCTAAGAGGTCAAGGAAAACTTTTTCCTCTCCTACTAGAGCCACATAGAATCAGAACTCCAGAGATCTGTAGGACTCCCTTCAGTCTTGGTCTGAGTTCTGATCAGCACTTGCTTATAAGGAAACTCCTGAGCTCCAGGGGGAAAACCAACAACCAGAAATGAGCAGAGGGAACAGTCTTCACAGCTCACACTAGGCTGGAAAATTTTCCTGTTCCCACTCAACAGTGCTCAAAAGGCCTCAGTGTAGGGCCAAACGAGCCCTAGACTCTGGTCCTGCAACAAGAGCTAAAAACAAGGCTCAAAATTAAAATGTTCCAAATAACTGTATCCCAGAATAATGCTCAGGAATATTATTAGAAAATGCAAAATACCCAGCACTGAACAGGTAAAATCCACAATATCTAGCATCCAATAAAAATTAGCAGACATGCAGAGAAGCAGGAAAATGGCTCTAAAAATAAGATAGAAAGGCTCAGAAAGATACAGGTGTTAGAATTAGTTGACAAGGACATTATATTCAGGGATGTAGAGAAAGACTGAGCACATTAGGTAGAGCAATACAGTGTCTTAAGTTAAAATATATATATATTAGTTAGGATTAAGAGCAGATTAGACCTTGCCAAAACAACATTAGTAAACTTGAGGCATAACAATATAGAAACTATCGAAAAAGCCATAAAAATAGAAAAGACTGAAAAACATTGGAACAGCACATCAATGAGCTGTAGGACAACTTCAAAGGGGCCTAATATAATTGAAGTTTTCAAAGTAAGGGGATGGCCAGAAAAATTCTTTAAATAATGGCTAAGATTCTTCCAAATCTGCTGAAATCTTTAAGCCCATACATCCAAGAAGCTCAACAAATCCCAAGAATAAAGAAACATGAAGAAAATTATACCAAAGCACCACATAATGCTTGAAATTAAAAAAGCAACTCTGGAGCCCTAGTCTGTTTGGCTCAATGGATAGAGAATTGGTCTGTGGACCAAAGGGTCCCCAATTTGATTCTGGTCAAGGGCACGTGCCCGGGTAGCCAACTCCATCCCCAGTAGGGGCCGTGCAGGTGGCAGCTGATCCATGATTCTCTCTCAACACTGATGTTTCTATCTCTCTCTCCCTCTCTCTCTTTTTCTCTCTCTGAAATCAATAAAAACACTTCTTTAAAAAATATTAACAATTGATGCATTCAATTTTTTTAAAGGCAACCCTGGAACTCCCTATCCCTTACCCTGCTGTATTTTCTTCTTATAATCAAATTTTAGTTATTTT
>NW_006293951.1:2330055-2330401 GCF_000327345.1 Myotis davidii
CTATGATGAGATTCCACTTCACACCCACTGGGAAGGCTACTGTAAAAAAATAAAATAGAAAATAACAGGATGTAGAGAAATCGGATCCCTGTCAAGGATGTGAAGGAATTGGAACCCTGGTGTACTGTTGGTGAAAACAGAAAATGTTACAGCCTCTATAGAAAACAGTACAGCAGTTCTTTAAAAAATTAAAAATAGAATAATTATATTATTGAGCAATTCTATTTCTGGATATAAATACAGAAGAATTGAAAGCAGAGTCTTGAAGAGATATTTGAATATCCATATTCATAGGAGCGTTATTCACAAAAGCCAAAAGGTGAAAGTAACCCAAGTGTCCATCAGT
>NW_006293951.1:2333054-2337505 GCF_000327345.1 Myotis davidii
GAGCTCCCCCCTGTAAGGAACAGAGCAGGGTGGATAGGGAGGTTGTGGCCCCGCCCTCTGTCACACACAGAGGTGCCCGGGTAGCCAACTCCATCCCCAGTAGGGGCCGTGCAGGTGGCAGCTGATCCATGATTCTCTCTCAACACTGATGTTTCTATCTCTCTCTCCCTCTCTCTCTTTTTCTCTCTCTGAAATCAATAAAAACACTTCTTTAAAAAATATTAACAATTGATGCATTCAATTTTTTTAAAGGCAACCCTGGAACTCCCTATCCCTTACCCTGCTGTATTTTCTTCTTAAAATCAAATTTTAGTTATTTTTATAGTTATTGGATTACTATTTCTTTCACACCCTTAAAAGATGAACTTTATAACAGCAAGAAATTTCTCTTATTTTTATGTATATATTTCAATATAGCCAACAAAATTATGCCTAACACACAATAAACACTTAATAAATATATGTTGAATATTGATTCAGAAGTGAGTTTAATTATTGTTGACCCAATTATTTATCATACTTAAGGAAACAGAATTTAGACTGCTTCATCTGCTATATTCACTTATTCTGTTACATGTGACATGATACTGGCCACTGGGCTAGTTTTATAAGTGGTTTTTACCAATTCTTTCAAAAAGTTTAAGCATTAACAGTAGGCATTTTTTAAAAAAAAAAAAGGACAAGAGACAACTCAATAAACAAACAAAAAACATTAAAAATGGGCAAAGGACTTGAATAGACATTTTTCCAAAGTAGATACATAAATGATCAACAAAGCACATGAAAAGGTCCTCATCACTAATCATTAGGGAAATGAAAATCAAGACTATGATGAGATTCCACTTCACACCCACTGGGAAGGCTACTGTAAAAAAATAAAATAGAAAATAACAGGATGTAGAGAAATCGGATCCCTGTCAAGGATGTGAAGGAATTGGAACCCTGGTGTACTGTTGGTGAAAACAGAAAATGTTACAGCCTCTATAGAAAACAGTACAGCAGTTCTTTAAAAAATTAAAAATAGAATAATTATATTATTGAGCAATTCTATTTCTGGATATAAATACAGAAGAATTGAAAGCAGAGTCTTGAAGAGATATTTGAATATCCATATTCATAGGAGCGTTATTCACAAAAGCCAAAAGGTGAAAGTAATCCAAGTGTCCATCAGTAGGTAAATGAATAAACAAAATGTGAATAAACAAAATTTATTATCCAGCCATTAAAAAAAAAATCTGCCCTGACCAGTTTGACTCAATGGATAGAGCATCGGTCTGCGGACTGAATGGTCCCAGGTTTGATTCTGGTCAAGGGCATGTACCTTGGTTGTGGGCACATACGAAAAAAAGAAGAAAATTCTGACACAGTGATACAACATGGATGAACCTTGAGGACGTTATGCTAAATGAAATAAACCAGTCACAAAAAGGACAAATATTATGTGATTTCACTTATATGAAGTACCTAGAGAAATCAAAGACAGAAAGTAGTCAAAGGCAGGTGATTCCTCAGGGTTGGGGTTAGTGGGAAGTTGTTAAATGGGTATGGAGTTTTAGTTTTATAAGATGAAAAGAGTTCTGGAGATTGGTTATACAATGTACTTAATGCCACTAAACTGAACACTTAAAAAGGGTTAAGATGGTAAGTTTAATGTCTTTTGTATTTTATCACAATTAAAAAATAAAAAACTAAATTAAAACAACCTCAACATTTTTTTAAGAAAAAAAATTTTTTTTAACAAAAAAGACGTTATTTTGAGTGAATGGACAAAAGGAAAAGAGAGAAATGGCACCCTATCACCCATCCCCCATTGTCACCAAACCTGATTCCATGTCTTGCTCCTCTTGTTACTTTGGCTGACTCTCCCCCCACATCCATAAATCCAACCCCATCTTTCCAAATCTAGCTCAAATGTCACCACCTCTTACTTTATTGATTCATCCAAATAAATATCTTTCCACCTTTGAATTTCTGCACTCCTTTATTGATCTTCTACAATTCATTATACGTATATGCATGTTTTATCTCCCCTAAAAGATTGGGGATTCTTTGAGAGTCTAACACTATAAATGGTTATTTTAATATCCTCTCCCTTCCCCAAACTTCACACCACCGTTTACATAAACCTAATCCTCAGCTATTTTTCCTGCCCTATTTCCTTTTTTGCCTTTTTTTATTTAAATCTATTGGTGTAACTTGGTTAATAATATTATATACATTTTAGGTGTACAACTTTATAATACAACATCTGTATATTCCATTCTATGCTCACCACCCAAAGTCTAGTCTCCTTCTGTCACCATACATTTGACCCCCTTTATCCTATTCATCCTTCCTCCAGCCCCCTTCCTCTCTGCTAATCACCATGCTGTTGTCAGTGTCTGTGAGTTTCTTTTTTTGTTGCTGTTTTATATCCCACATATGAGTAAAATCATATGGTCCTTTTCCATCTGACTTATTTCACTTAGCATAATATTCTTAAGATCTATCCATGCTGTCACAAAGGGCAGTATTTCATCCTTTATATGGCTGAGTAGCATTCCATTGTATATATGTATCACATCTTCTTTATTCAATCATCCATCAAAGGACACTTCAGTTGTTTCCAGACCCGCCCCTAGGCCCACCGCAATCTCTCAGCCCACAATTCCTTTCAAGGTGCACAAATTCATGCACAGGGCCCCTAGTTATGAATAATGTTGCAGTGAACATAGAGGTACATGTATCTCTTTCTATTTTAGGGATGGGGAGAGAGAGAGATTGAGAGAGAAACATCAATTTTTGTTGTTCCACTTATTTATGCATTCATTAGTTGATTCTTGTATCAGTCCTGACTGGGGATCAAACCCACAACCTTGGCATATCAGGAGGACGTTAGTCTAAGCAATTGAGCTACCCAGTCAGGGAGGGGTACATATATCTTTACAAATAAGTGTTTTCAAATATTTTAGGTAAATACCCATAAGGGGGGTTACTGGATATACAGTAGCTTTATTCTTAATTGTTTTAGGAACCTCCATACTGTTTTCCGTAGTGTCTGCAGCAATTTACATTTCCACCAGCAGTGTGCAAGGATTCCCTTTCCTCTACTTCCTCTCCAACAGTTACTTCTTGTCTTATTGATAATAGCCATTCTAACAGGTATAAGGTGGTATCTCATCGTGATTTTGATTTGCATATTCATTACATCTAGTGAAGTTGACCATCTTTTCATATGTCAGCCATCTGTATGTCTTCTTGGGAAATGTGTCTGTTTGGGTCCTTTGCCAATGTAAATTAGATTACTTGGGGTTTGGTGGTTTTTGTTTGTTTTGTTTTTTGTCATTGAATTGTATTATTTCTTTATCTTCTCCCATTCCTGACCTACTTCTTGCTTGATAAGAATAGAAAAGTAAGTGCTTTTGGAAGTTATGTAGTCTAAACCCCATCTTTTCTCCTCCTGCTCATCTACCCAAGACATGGAACCTTATTCTAGTGCTATGATACTCAGAGACCCTTCCTCTGGATAAAAAAGATACTGGAAGATATTCTGAGTTTTCCTCTAAAAAACAAACAAACAAACAAACTGTAGCTGATCTTGGTATATCCCATGCTGTCAATAATGTTCTTCATTCCCCAGGGTCAGTTTTGCTTATCAGAATTCAGCCCATTAGGCTTTCACATTCCCTAAATTGAAGTGATGAGAAAAGCTTATTAGCTCAGAACATTCTTTATGGAAACCAATAATAAGGAAAGAAGAATACAAGACACAAGCCTAGGGCCAAAAGAAATGTAGAGTATTAGATAGTGCTCCTCAATACTGGAAAATCCCTCAAATTCTTGGGTCTTAGTTTTTCCACTTGGAAAGAAAAAGGTGGGGAGAGTTAAAAGATCTCTGTAGGACTTTTTTTTTAGCCCAAATGGTTTATAATTTTATGAAACTTCTTTCTCAAAAAAATCACCAAAGACCGTTTTATTTGTTACACACAGTGTTTGTTAGTCTTTTCTCACTTTCCTTTTACTCTGCAGCATTTTTCACTCTTGACTACATTTTCTTCTTTCACCTGATTTAAATAAAAAGTTGTGATTTCCTTAGGAGCAGGTAACACTTAAGAGGTGTATGGTTATGTAGGATGGGCATTGCCAACATACCACATCCAAAGGGCAGTATTTCCATCAAATACATCATTCCTACATATTTCCTCAACAATGACCGGCATGTATTCAAACAAAGTTATTTTTTAGCATTTACTCTTTTTTTTTAATTAAATCTTTATTGTTCAGATTGTTACATTAGTTACTCTTTTTTCCCACCATAACTCCCCTCCACCCAGTTCCCACCCCACCCTCCGCCCTCACTTCCCACCCACTGTCCTCATCCATAGGTGCACGATTATTGTCCAATCTCTTCCCTCACCCCCACACCCCTTTTCCCCCCCAAGAATAGTCAGTCCATTCCCTTTCTATGTTGC
>NW_006293951.1:2338940-2342483 GCF_000327345.1 Myotis davidii
TTCCCTGAGGGGCTCTGCTTCTCAGTGTCCCAGTAATCGCTGCAAGCCCCACAGGGAGAAAGCTGCCGTAGGGTTCTGAGTGATGCCAGGCAGTCCCGCTTCTTCCATATGAGTCTGGGTCCCTAGAGACTCGCCCGGAACTGGAGCTCAGAGCCTGAGACTCCCTCCCGATTGAAAACAACAACCATGCTCTCAGCCGCCAGCCCGCTCCGCATGCACTCCGCACCTTGGTATTTTACTTCAGCACTGCGCCGCCTCTGAGTCTCGGTATGTTTTTCTCTTTCCTCCTAGTTGTAGAACTTCCACTCAGCCAGCCTTCCTGTGGTTCTGGATGATGTTCATTCCGTCTTTTAGTTGTATTTTTGAAGTGGTTGTTCGAGGCAGCAAACTCCGGTGTTTACCTATGCCACCATTTTGGTTTTTCTTACTCTTTTTAAATGAGAGGAAAAGAGAAGTTCACATAAACTGACCCCATTAATTCTATGCTCCTTTCCATTTTCTAGCCACTGTATCTTCCAGTCTCCCTACCTTTGGTCTCATCCTCCACCAACATGTCTTACACACCACTACCAGTATGTCTTCCCAAGACACAGGCATGGTCATCTCTTTTGTTTTCTTGACAACATCCATTTATTGATGAAGAAAATATGAGTCATCCATGTAATGACCCCAGTCTACTCTTCTGGCTTATCTCCCGATTACTAAGTATTACATACTCATGAGTGGGGGAGGTGTAATAGAATGAGTTGGCAAAAGAACAATTATTATTGGCTATAATATAAGTGCTTATACTATGTCTGTGTCCAAATAGACGCAGTTGTTTTCAATCCGTTTTAACGTCTGATTGGGTAAAATAAAAGTGAAAATTCTGTCCTCTTATTTGGGGCCTTGAGATAATTTCATAGGGACTTATAAAGTTCCCAATATTTCAATCCAGGGACACTTTCCATTTAAGGTAAAGCAAAGCATTCTTCTCATCTTGGGATGATTTATTACTCAGAAGCTAAAGAAAAGTACTCATTAATCCCTCTCTATTATTCACATATGAATGTGACATGCAGAGGGGTGTCTCATCACTTAGTCATTCACAAGTTTTAGGACATTTAGCTCAAAAATAGATGATAACTCATAAAAGTTCTCTCCCCATTTATTGTTTCTGGTCATTCCATTGTCTACGGCAGCAAGTCCATGACATACCATTATCAGCTGACTGCTGTTTTTAGTTTTTATATAAATGTTCCTCCTGTGAATTTTCTAAGTGGATAAGCCTTCTACCTGAGATGTAAAATGAGAAAGCATCAAAGAGCTAAACTGAGGGCCAATTCTTTTCCCCATTTAGAAGGTGGCTAAATCTAGAATTTTAAAATGAAACGTATTTCCTTTTAGTTTCAGATTTTAGAAGCCTAAGATAGACATATTGAAAAAAAAATAAGAAAATGAGATTTGAGAAACACAG
Source organism: Myotis davidii (assembly GCF_000327345.1). Classification (NCBI taxonomy): domain Eukaryota; kingdom Metazoa; phylum Chordata; class Mammalia; order Chiroptera; family Vespertilionidae; genus Myotis; species Myotis davidii. The sequence continues at coordinate 2,340,397 of NW_006293951.1, forward strand.
GTGCAAAAGTAAAGAGGACTTTCTGTGAATTGGTGACTTGGCTCTACAGTTCTTGCACTAGCATAGGCAGCTTAGGACTAGTGGCTTATCTAGTTGCACTTGCAGGATCTTACACAAATCTTTGGTTCCACATACAAAATGATGGCCCCTGGGATCAAGACTAATCCCACTTCCTTTTTTGTTTTTCTTTTTTTTTTAGTAACTCAGGGCTCTTCCTCTGCCAGTGTTTTCAAGTGCCACAGTTCAGACTAACTAAACGTCTACATGCCAATTAATTGCCCAACTTCCTCTTCTTTCTTTTATTTGTAAGTTGGGTGTGTCTTATTCCGTTCAGCAATTGTATGTCTTTAAACTGTGTATCTCAAATATTTATAAACTTAGTCATAATATAAATATACTGTGAGATCACCGTTTAAAGGAAATCTTTGATGAATGCTATTATAGGTAAAAATAGAGAACCACCTCTTAATTTCTCTCCTATAAAAGCAGGGAATTTTTTGTGATTTCTTTAGCATTGTTATATTTTGGGTACCTCAATTTTAGCTCACTAGGCATGGTTACAAAAGGAGCTTTGACCTTTGTCATAAACTCGTTGAATTTTCTTGGCATCAGCCTGAAGTATTCTCATTTTAGTCAAGTTCATAGTGCTCTCACCTTGATGAGTTATATTGTTTTAAAACCACTGGCAGTTTCATCAACATTATCATGGTTTTTGCATGTACAGTTTAGCTTAGGCTTTCTTTCACTTCACTGAAACCACCTGGTTCTAGAAACAACTAACAAAGGTGTTTATATTGGAGAGCACTCAATGGATCCCATGTCAGGGTCAAATTTTTGTTGTTGTTTTTCTATTCTTTTAGCATTTTTTGGCGAGTAAGGTGTGCATAAACTAAAGAATACATCCTGAAACTGATGGGGGAAGGGAGAATAATACCCTATTTAAGTTAATTCATTTAAATATCAAAGTCCCAAATAAAAAGGAAAATACCCTATAACAACCACTTGATGTCACTGCTGTAGCTCCTCTCCAGCTTTGGAGAAGCAGGGAAGTTGGCTACTTCTTAAGTCACCAGAAAAGAGAAGACAAATATAGTTTTAATATTTTCTCATGGACATTTTTTAAAAAGTAATGATTGCTTCTGTTTTAAACTGGGTTATTCCACCATGTGTCTTTTACTTGCTCTGGAAAGAGAAGGGAATTTCATGAAGGGACTGAGCAGATACTACTGGACAAAGGCAAATATTTCATTGCCATGTTTGCGGTTCTCAAATGTAGCCATGTATCAAAATTTATCTGGAGATGTTTTTAAAAACACAGATCACTGGACTCTACCCTAGAACTACAGAATCAGAATCTCTGGGGTGGGGCATGGACATTTATGTTTTTACAAATTTTTCAGAGTGATTCTGAATATCAGTAAGGTTTGAAAATCCCTGTCTCACTTTGTCCTATACCTCTCCTAATTTATAATGTTAGAGAATGTAAGCTGACTTGATAGCCTATTTAATAAAGAGGGAATATGCTAATTGACCCTCACACCATCGCAAAGATGGCAGCACCCACAGCCAATAAGGAGGGGATATGCTAATTGACTGCCCCACCCTCAAAGATGGTGGTACCCACAGCCACAAGATGGCAGCATCCAGTCCCCTCAGCCCCCCTCTGCACACCTGCCTCCAGAGTCCCCCAGACCCCTCAGTCCCCCAGCCACCCAGGACCGGCCCAAGGCATAGGCAAGCCTCGGATGTTGGCTGCCCAGCCACCTAGGGCCACCCAAGGCTCAGGTAATGAAGCTTGCACTGCTGGCAGTGGCAGCAGCAGAGGTGTGATGGGGCATTGCCTTCCCCTGATCACCAGGTCACCTCCCACCCTGAGGGCTCCCAGACTGTGAGAGGGGGCAGGCCGGGCTGAGGGACCCCCCTCTAGTGCATGAATTTTCATGCACCGGGCCTCTAGTTCTATATAACTGAATAATTATACATTTTTATATCTTCACTAGAGGCCCAGTGTACAAAAATTTGTGCACTCGGGGGGCTAGGGGGGTCCCTCAGCCCAGCCTGTGCCCTCTCGCAGTCTGGGACCCCTC
>NW_006293951.1:2342599-2356809 GCF_000327345.1 Myotis davidii
GGGGGGGCGGGGGGGGGGGGGGGGGGGTGGGGCCCCCGCCCCCTGTCACACACAAGAGCAGGGCGATCAGGGGGTTTGGGCGCTGCCCCCTGTCATGCTGATCCCGGTGCCGGGAGGTCTCTCGGCTCCGCTGATCCCGGTGCTGGGAGGTATATTACCCTTTTACTATATAGATTAGAAGCCTGGTGCATGGGTGGGGCTGGCTGGTTTGCCCTGAAGGGGGTCCTGGATCAGGGTGGGGGTCCCCACGGGGGGGCCTGGCCAGCCTGGATGAGGGGATGATGACTGTTTGCAGCTGGTCACACACCCTCAGGGTGGGGGTCCCCACTGGGATGCCTGGCCAGTCTGGGTGAGGGGCTGAGGGTTGTTTTCAGGCTGGGGGTGACTGAAGCTCCCAACCGCTCCTTTTTTTCTTTTTTCTTTTTTTATTCTGGGCCAGCTTTAGCTCTGAGGCTCCAGCTCTTAGACCTTTGCTCCTGAAAGCAGGTATCTGGTTTGTTTCGGTTCTATAATCGAAACAATGTATAACTCTAGCTCTGAGATCCCGGCTAGCTGAATGCAGGTTTCTGGGGTTTTGTTTAGCTTCTATATTTGTAACAATGTTTCAAACTGCAAACTCAGAGGCAGAGACCTGCAGCGGCAGGCAGGGAACGTTGGAGTCCTCTGTCACTGAAGCAAGCAAGCCTCATGTTCAGTTTAAGCTGCCTGGCTGCCGGCGGCCATCTTGGCTGACAGTTAATTTGCATATCTCGCTGATTAGCCAATGAAAAGGGTAGCGGTCGTACGCCAATTACCATGTTTCTCTTTTATTAGTGTAGATATGCCACTCAAAATGAACTTTTATCCCTCATTCAGCCCTTCTTTCTTTCATCTCCTTTCCTTCATTGAACTTCTTTATTTTTCTCTTCTTTAAATATTACACATTATACACATCTTTAATAGTAATAACTTCATATTTTGCTTTACTTATATATCTATTTTTTCAATTGAAAGAAAGCTGAGCTAATTCCACCTCTCTTTGCTGCTTGGTCTTTCCTTTTATGCCAAACACAATTTTAGTTTCAGCATTTTCCTAATAATAAAAACAAACTCCCTTATTAAATTTATACAATGTTATAGGTAAAATATATATGTGTTTTAAAATAATTCCCTTTACCAGCCAATTACATGCCTGATCCTACTTCGTACAAGTGCCTACATTCTCTCACAAAACCGTACGGGAAGTATACCATTAATGTATCTTTACAAATGAAACTGAAGCCAGAATATTGCTTCATTCACCCCCACACTCTAATCTTAAAGTCAGAAATTCTAACACAAATACTTTTGCAGGTTTCAGATGCTGCTTTGTCTTGTCAGAAATATGATCGCCTTGCTACTGACCAATTTATTAAGTGTCCACTATGCAGACTTCAAGTTAGATATGAAGAGCCTTACATAAAGACATAGCACGCAATCTTCCTGATGTGTTATATTGTTTCTGCTTACCAGGGAAAAGAAGCTAATGCAAACCCCAGAGCAGTGAGCCCACTGCTCTATCAGAATCCAGCACACTTAGGACACTTGCCAAACTTTTGCTAAGTAAGGGACAGAAGAATCTGTGCCTTGGAAAAAGAATCTAACGAGTAGCCCCACCTTTGGCTGATAAATTGAAGGTTATAATGTCTTCTTGGTTTTTGTTTTGTTTTTCAACAACACTCGGTGCATTTCAGCTCTTTTGTAGAAAGTATCAACAATCTCAAGTTTCTTGCTTGCTTTTAGACTTGCTTTTAAAGGGGATTTATGACCAGAAACACCTTCACCCAACCAATCATTTAGGTAAGAAAGACTGATTCAATTTTAGCATACTCTAATTCTGCCTTCTTCCTAACACAACAAGTGGGAAGAATATCAAAAGCAAAAATTGCATACTGAAGTCTGATAATAGCCAAAATAATGATTATGTGAGCACCAGATACTTGAAACACTGCCAACAGAAAGAAAACAAATACCGTTCATTTTGTCTGAGTAAAATTGAAAAAAGAAATTCAGGTATTTTTTAAAAAAATAAATGAAGTGAGCACATTACTCGAGTCTGAATAAAAATATTTTGTCAGTCTTTACAAGCAAAAAATATCTCATGACAAGAGGGGACTAGTTTCACTCCCATCGCAAACAGTTGCACAAATGCTTTTCCTCAAAACAATCCTCAGACTTCTGTAAGCAGCAGCAGTACTTTACATGTGTTTCCAAATTTGTCATTCGGGATTTTTAACAGGCACACACTCAAAGATCAAAGTTTAATAAAATGAATAATTGTTACCGCTCCATCAAGGATCCCCCTGAGTGAAAGCAGATTGTCTTCTTTAGCAAGTGTGTGGCAGTGAAGCCTGCAATGACTCCTCGTGCAGTGCAGGGCCACTGTCCGGCCAGCAGTTTTACCCACCACTATTTTCCACCTGACTCAAGTACTTTCGGCTGCTACCCACAGACCCCGGTAAACATTGGACTCAAAGAAGAAACGTTAAAAATCATACAGATTCTTGGGCTCCGTTGCTCCATCAATCAGAATCTCAGAGGTAGTGTTGGGAATCTGTGCAAATGTCAACAGGGTGGAAAAGACAGATAAAGTTTTACTAGTATTATTATGAAAACAGTTTTACTATGGAGAATTCTATGAAAGGATCTCAGGGGACTCTAAGGGTATGAACACTATGCTTTAAAAACTATTGCTTTAAACTTAGAAGCCCACCAGAGAAGTTATTCAGGAGTATATTTTTTTAAGGCAGGACTAGAAATTTGAGATTCCCGAGCAAATCAGTAGAAAATGTGTCCCAAGAGTTGCTTATGTTGCGAGCCAGAGGAGACAGAGGAAAGAAAAGAAGCAGTCTTAACCTCCTAAACAACCAAACTTCTTCGTGGTCTTTTGAATAGTGCTGAACATCCTTTCCACATCAACAATGTTTCTGCTACTATTCCTTCCTCTGGCTGAGAAAAATACATACTCTAGAGCCCTATTTCCCCTTACGACCCCGATAACCACTGCATTACCTCTATGGCAGTAGTTTTCAACCTTCCTAATGCCGCGACCCTTTAATACAGTTCCTCATGTTGTGGTGACCCCCAACCATAAAATTATTTTCGTTGCTACTTCATAACTGTAATTTTGCTACTGTTATGAATCATAATGTGAATATCTGATATGCAGGATGTATTTTCATTGTTACAAATTGAACCTAATTAAAGCATAGTGGTTAATCACAAAAACAACGTGTAATTATATATGTGTTTTCCAATGGTCTTAGGCGACCCCTGTGAAAGGGTCGTTCAACCCCCAAAGGGATCGCGACCCACAGGTTGAGAACCGCTGCTCTATGGGCTCTCCTAAACGGAGATCAACTCATCTCTACTTTATTTTCTCTTCCAGGCCATTCTAGAGACTATAAGGAAGTAGATGAGTATCTTAGATCCATACCTCAAAGCACTGTCACTCCTCCAAAACTTTCTATGACTCTCCATTGACTAATTGCAGGTTTTTCATAGAGTTGCCAGAGACATTTTCCCCATTAAAAAGTATCCATACATTACTAAAGTTTGAGAAGTACTTTTGTATACAGTACAAAACCTACTCTTAACATTCAAGGCCTTGGAGTTTGGACCTCAACTAAATTTATTGCATTATAGCCCATTAATCCTTTTTTACCTGTGGATCCCAAACCTGCCTGTTCATCAGAATCACATTGAAAGTGTTTCCAAGCTACAGATTCCCAACACTACCTCTCAGATTCTGATTTATGGAACAATGGAGCCCAAGAATCTGTATGATTTTTTATGTTTCTTCTTTGAGTCTAATGTTCACCTGGGTCTGGGAATAACAATCAGAAGTACTCTAGTCAGATTAGCTTCTTATCAACTCTCCAACTAGCACACATTTCTTCTACCTCCGCACTTCTGCTGCCCACTTTCTTATACTCTCTACCCACTTGCCACTTAACCAATTCCCACTCTAAAGATGTAGCTCAATTAATACCCAACCACAGTCCCTACAAATATCCTCCGTGATTGCACCAGGAGGAAAGCTATCTCTTATTCCTGGGACTTTAGGGATACTGTTTATCTTTTCAGTTTATTCAGCACATCACCACAGACCATTCCCTTCATTGTCGAATGATTTTTGATATGCTATTGTTATTTAACCTTTACATATTTTGTTTTATCTCCCTATCTACAATCTACAATGGGAAGGCCTCCAGGACAACAATGTGCCTTACCCTTTTGGATACCAAACTCCTAACTACTGTCTTGCACATTGCTGGCTTTTAAAACAATCTGTTACTTTGATGACACATATCTAAACATTCTAAAATATGCAAGGTAACATTTAACGTTCACATAGCACTTTGTGACTTATGAAAAATGTTTCTACCTATTATTTTACTTGTGATGTTATGTCTATTAAAGGCGGTAGTGTTTACTGCCTCCATCATTAAGGCAGAACTAAGGCTTAGGGAAGTCTAACAACTGACCAAGGTTAAATAACTATTAAGCAGCAGAGTAGGGAAAATAATTCAGGTTCATCTAATTCCATATTATATTTCTTTATATATCACACCTTATTATTCATTTTTATCCCCTAATTTTTCATTTTAAGTGTCTTATAAACAAGCAAACATAAAATGAGCCTCTTTATTCAGGACACTAGGGCTAAGCTCCTAAAAATGTCATCTCATTTAATTCTCAGGAACAAAACCAGATGATACTAAGGAGTCTGTGGGTGGAGCAGAGAGAAAAAATGAGGACAGACGATGTCAGCCTTGCTAAGGAGAGGAAGCATGAACTGGACCTTAAGAGATGGGTAGAAATAAACCAGGCAGCCACTGAAAGGAAGAGGAAATGAGCACCAGTAATTTAGGGGATGACAAGAATTTTAGCCTGGCCACTTCAGAATCTTTGTGCTAGAGAGTTTCATATTGTAAAATAAAGTAATCTTGCTAGGTGAGGCTGATGGGCAAGATCTTACAATGCCAGGGTAACTAATACTGTCTTGATCCCTTAGGCAACTGACTGTTACCAGGGTCATTTCCTCACTTAAATACTTTCCAGATAATATCTTTGAAATTTTATTTATTGAGTCAATATACTATATTGATATTTCTGCTGAAATCTAGAACATCGAAATATGAACAGGGTCAATAAAATACCCAGCACATTATTCTGAATCTTTTCTTTAGAAGCTGTGGCCACAGTCACAACTTCAGAGGGACTTCTTTCTTACCTTTTCTTTTTTTGTCACAGAGAAACCACTACAATTCCTATTTGACTTCGGTTCTATGGTCAGAATATTTTCTTCAAAAGGTTTCCTGCTTTCTGAGATACAAGACTTTAAGCTTTAAAAGAGCAGATCTGGACAGGCTCTCATGGGAACTTGTTTGGTTCACTGCAATAGTGATATTGAAGAATTTCAGAAAACTTGAGCTGTAAAGATAAAACAAGAAGGCTCAGGAATGCAGAGTTATGTGTCCTGTTTAGACCTATCCCTGAAACCATGAAAATCCGGAGCTTCTCAAAAGGTCTTTGCCCTTTAGAGGATTTGGGTCACGACTCTGGGAGATTTGCCAGAAGTCAGCAGTAAGCTGGGTTTCAGGTTCTAGGATCTACTACAAATTGTGAAAACAGGCAATTGCTCAACCTTACTTTCATTTAACACATTGTTACTCCGAGCATTAAGTTTCAAAATAAAAATAATGAAATAAAATAAGTAAACAAATGTCAGAATCCCATCTCTAATTATAAACCATATAATCCCCACATTGACACTCTATTTAAAAAGAGAGAAGGACTAAAATTAAGGTGTTTTTCTATTATGCATTCATTTAGCAAGTGCTGTGAGCTTACTAAATGTATAGATTCTAAGAACTACAGATGACTTGGTGAGCAAGAAAAAGTTTCTGCTTGCATGGGTCTTACATTCTAGTTGAGAAATAATACATATGAACATATATACCTCTGTAAATAAGAAAACTATCAGGCCATCGTAAGTGCTTTGTGGAGAGTGACAAGAGAGCTACTTAAGACTAGTTGATCAGAGAAATTCTTTCTGAGGAGGAGATACTTAAACAAATCTGAATGTCAGAAAAAAAGCCAATCCCTTGAAAATGCAGGAAAGCATCTTCCAGGAAGAGGAAAGAATAATGCACAGATATATTTTATAAAGAAATAAAAAAGAATACTACGCCCCCCCCCTCACACACCCAACCTCACGTGGACAATTTTTAAATTGGGGTTTATGCTGCAGACCTAATAAAAGAGAACAAAACAGTTGCTATGGTCTGAATGCTTGTGTCCCAAAAATTCATATATTGAAACCTAATGCCCACTGAGATGGTATTAGAGAGGTGGGGCCTTTGGGAGGACTTAGGTCAGGAATGGGATTGGGGGATGTGGGGAAGAAGATAGAGCCCTCACGAATGGGAGTAGTGCTTTTTAAAAGAGACCCCAAAAAGGTCCCTTCCCCGTCTGCCATGTATGGACACAGCAAAAAGGTGCCTTCTGTGATCCAGGAAGGGTCCTTACCAGACACCAAATCTGCTAGTGTCTTGATCTTGGACTTCCCAGCCTCCAGAACTTAAGAAATAAATATTTATTGTTATTAAGACAGCCAGTTTATGGTATTTTATATAGCAGCCTGAACAAACTAAGACAATAATGGAATAACAATGTAAAATAATGGGGTTGGACTGACAATTGGTCTATCCTCTCTCATTCACATCACTCTTTACAATTGTTATTCTTTTGAACTGTAGCAACTATATTCCAAGTGAATAGTATACTTTCCTCTTTACTATTATAAAGGTATCATGTATTTTTCCCTTATCATTATAAGTAGAGATGCCACAATAAAATTGTATGACATTGATCACTTTTGAGGTTCAATTTTTTCACTTTTATTCATTTTTTAAATTTATTAATGAGTATACTCTGAATAAAATTCAAGATTATGATTGTTCAAGCACCAGTGACCTCACTGAGATGGTGAACAAACTGGAACTCCATTCACTTTTAAACCAGTAGAGGACAGACAGTGAATCCTTCGCATCCAGTGAAACACATCTGGATTAACTGCACTTGATTTGTAAAGATACCCAAGGTTCCTCTGAACAGAGTTTACACTCCACGGATAGGACAGGCAGAGAGCTATTTGTACCCGCTAATCTTGGGTAAATCCAGATTGCTTTTCTTTGGCTTTGTTCCTCCAGCCATCAAAAGGTAATAGCAACTCTGCCAAATTATGAGAGATTGCCAATTCTAAATAATGATGATGATGATGATGATGATGATGATGATGATAGACCCTACCATTTATGGAGCAGTAAGGGTGTTATATGGCTTGTAAAGATGGTCACAATATCTCCTCCCACCCCTGCATGCACATCCCTTGGAATAAAACTTTGTGATCTCTCCTTCAAGAAGTGGCATCTTTTTCTCTACCCCTTGAATCTGGGCTAGTCTTGTGACTTGCTTTAGCCAGAAGGATATATGGTGTCCCCCCAAAATGTATACACACACTTTAAATAATTATAAAGGAAGTGTTTATTAAAATACATTTCATTTTCCATGGACACAGACAGTGGTGTGGTGAGGGCCTGGGGAGGGGGCAGGGGCAAGCCAGAAGGGGTCAATGAGGAAAAAAGGGGACATCTGTAATTCTTTCAACAATAAAGATAAACTTAAAAAATAATAATAAAATACATTTTATTTTCAAAATTGAGCTATCAACTGTTAAAGTGTAGATGCATTTTTTAGGGGGACACCCTGTATATGGTCAAAATGACATTAAGCAAGTGCCAGAGCGTGGGCCTAAAAAGACCTATTGCTTCTGCTCTTGCTCTTAGAATGCTACTGAAGCCCGCCCTGTAAAGAAGCCCCAACTAGCCTACTGGAGGATGGAAGGCCACATGGACAGAAAGGCTCAACCATCCCCGCTGTTCCAGCCATCCCAGTTGAGGCACGGGACTCGTGAGAATGGCTGTCTCAGACCATCCAGCCCAGCCCAGTCACCAGCTAACCTCAGCCACATGAGTGAGCCCAAGCCGGACCCATAGAAGTATTGTGGAGTCAACCACAAAACCATGAGAAGGAAATCTTTCTTGTTTTAAGCTCTTAAATATTGGGATGGGGTTTTTGCCATTATAGATCATTGATATGCTAAATATTGACTAGAGAGCTAAGGACTTTATATTTAGTATCTATATGAATCTTCTTAATCCTGTAAGGTCAATACTATTAATGACACCACATTACAAATGAAGAACTTAAAGCTCGTGAATTTAAGTAATTTGTCCAAGTCACACAGTAAAGAAACAAATCAAACACAGCTCTGGCTTCAAGCACACATTTATATCAACCTACTAGTCTATATGGTGTTTGTGAGGGAACAAGGGGTGGGGTTGGTGAGGCTTTTAAAATCTGACTCAGATTATTAGTATTATTTTTCTATAGGGAATATAATGATTCTATTTGGGGAATTTTAAGAAAATAGTAATGTGTATGAAAAAAGGAGACAAATATTAAAATGCAGAAAATATATTTATGAAGGAATAATATATATCAATTGATAACATATATATCAATCAATATCTTATGCTCAAGTAACTTCCAAGTAAATAAAAAAATATATAGTGCAATAATTTTAATAATTTAAACAGCATATGACACTGACATGTTAGATCCTCTGTAAAGTTATATATAAATAATCAATTCTACTGAATTTCTCTGCTACTTTCATAAGGTTAAAAATCACTAAACGTTGTTCTCCTCTGGGTACTCAAGTTGCTTTGATGTTTTGTTTCCGGCCAAGTCACCTCTTCAGGATCCTTTCGTTCAGCTGCATCAAAATGCCTATAGGTGAGAGGTTACACTCATTACGTATTAAGCACCTGATAGTTATCTCATTGCAAGATTCAGGGTGGAGACAAAGAGGTGAGGATCATGGTCTCTAATGTGGACAAGAATATGTGATAGAAATCAACCAAATTGTCCCCTCCCTTCAGCCTCTCTGGCCTTCAGATGAGAGATCTGACAACCATGAATGTACCAGCTGTAGTCACCCACCCAGAAGGTAATCATTTTAACTCATCTGCCAAGCTCATATGTGCCATGAGTCATGATTAAAGGAACTGTCTTGAAAGCTTCAGTAAGAAGGAACACATTGTGCATTGCCAGCCCTTAGTGGTTGCCCACCTGGTTTCCACCTCCCACACCACTTAGGGGTCTTTTAAAAAGAATAATTTTCAGACCTCCACACTCACAACATAGCCAAAATAGCAGACAACATGAACATCTGCATTAAAGAGAAACACCTTAACACTCACTGGTATTGAAAGTCCCCATTGGAGATGTGTTCCATGCCTCCTAGTTCAGAGCTTCCTTTTCCAGTCCTGATCCACTTTCGTTATATGTGGCTAATGTAAAACTGCTACCCATTGCCTTGGCAACAGGTCCATGTGCTAAAAAAGGAAATAAAACCTGAGGTTTATTTTAAATTTTCTATCTGCCAGAAATACTAATTTAAGAAATACTTTTTAAAAGCAATAGAAAATAATGCCTATAAATAGTAACAGGAAAATAGTTCATGAGAGAAGACATTCATGAAAATGTATTAAGAGTTTATCTTTTAAATATGAATCAAAGAGTTTTGATGCTGTTCATGTTATTTAAAGTTCTCCATTAAAATAATATTTCCACTCTATAATTTATACTATATTTAGTCTTTTAGGAACTTCTTGAATGTTTTGCATATTGAAATTTCCCATAATGGAATTTATATATGGCTAAAGCAGTGGTTCTCAACCTTCCTAATGCCGCAACCTTTTAATACAGTTCTGCATGTTGTGGTAACCCCCAACCATAAAATTATTTTCATTGCTACTTCATAACTGTAATTTTGCTACTGTTATGAATTGTAATGTAAATATCTGATATGCAGGATGTATTTTCATTGTTACAAATTGAACATAATTAAAGCATAGTGATTAATCACAAAAACAATATGTAATTATATATGTGTTTTCTGATGGTCTTAGGCGACCCCTGTGAAAAGGTTGTTTGACCCCCAAAGGGGTCGTGACCCACAGGTTGAGAACCGCTGGGCTAAAGGAAGTAAAATTACTCTGAAGAAGCCCTAACTATAGATTTGAAAACAATAAAAGATTAGTGCTTTAAAGGTGGAGTGTGTAAATCAAAGAAAAATGCAAGTGTAAAGTTCAAGAATTTCTGAATCATTATTTTAAGTTCCCAGCAGAAGGAACTGTAGCCTCATAATTAAGTTATCTGTTATTTATGTTCCACTTCTACAATCCTGTGGTTCAAACTTTTTATTTTGTTTTTATCAAATTCGGTTGGTAAATGAAAAATCCTATCTAATAAGGAGGGAATATGCTAATTGACTGCCACGTCCTCAAAGATGGCAGCACCCACAGACACAAGATGTCTGGCAGGAGAGGACAGTTGGGGGGGACCAGTCCTGCAGGGGAGGGCAGTTAGGGGTGACTAGGCCAGCAGGGCAGGGCAGTAGGGGATGACCAGGCCTGCAGGGGAGGGCAGTTGGGGGTGACCAGGCCAGCAGGGGAGGGCAATTGGGGGCAATTGGGCCAGCAGGGGAGCCGTTAAGCATCGATCAGGCTGGCAGGGGAGTGGTTAGGGAGTGATCAGGCTGGCAGGCAGAAGCTGTTAGGGGCAATCAGGCAGGCAGGCAGGCAGGCAGGTGAGCAGTTGGGAGCCAGCAGTCCTGGATTGTGGAATTGGGCCTAAACTGGCAGTCGGACAACTCCCAAGGGGTCTCAGATTGGAGAGGGTGCAGGCTCGGCTGGGGGACACCTCCCACCCCTCACGAATTTTATGCATTGGGCCTATAGTAAAAGCAATAAAAGAGTTTTCAAAACTAGGCCTAAATATTAAAAAGTAGCAGATTGTAGAGCAGCCAAACACCACAAAAGTACTCAGAGCATTTACTTCCTCACTTCAATCTGTTGGCTGGAAGCTACTGTCTGCTGTCATCTCAGGGCTTGCTCACCATTTAGGAAGCTGGCTAGGCAGTTTTCCCAGGAAACAGGGCAGGGCCTGCATTTTGTTGGAATAGAAGCATAGCTAGACTACGTTTTGGGGCACAATGCCAGTCTGCATACTTCCTCACCTGGTAATTAACAGTTGCTATTACAACAGGATTCTTATCTCCAAAGGGAGCCATTTAATGAGTTTATATTATTTTCAAAAGGATTATTTTCTTGAATTATTGAATTCTGAAACTATTTAAAATTTATGTCAGTATAATTTTTTATTTATAGGGATTATTATATAACTATTAATTGAATACCTAGAGTACATAGGATATCTATCTGACTTTTTAAAAAATAAGTTACAGGCCCTGACTGGGGAGCTCAGTTGGTTAGAGTGTCATCCCATACATCAAGGTTTTGGGTTCCATCCCCAGTCAGGGCACATACAAGAATCAACCAATGAATGCATAAATAAGTGGAACAACAAGTTTATGTTTCTCTCTCGCATGCATTTTCTCTAAAATCAATAAATTACCAAAAAAATAAACAAAAGAGTACGAAAGCCTAAATAAGTACTATGAACAGTTGTTGTAGTAATTATTATGTACCATGTAATAAATAAACGAAGTGCTTTGATGCATCATTCATTCATTCAACATATACCTATTATCTACTATGTGCACTGTTCCAGGAACTGGAGATCAACAGTGAACAAAACAAAATCCCTGCTTTCGTGGAGCTTATTCTACAGTAAGGAAACAATAATTAAATAACCAAAGCATAAAGCACGTGTAATGAAAATAAGAGCTATGGAAAATGTGTATTTGAATAAGCGTCTCATTCAAATGATAAGTTGACATGAGCAGAGACCAAAGGAAGTAAAAAAATCCAAAATTGGATCTCAGGGGGATGCCTGTTAAAGATCATTGAACAATTATTTATTGAGGATTTCTTGTAACCACTTACCATTCAATCCTTATAGCAGCACTTCATGGTAGGTGTCTTATTTCTCCCATTTTGCAGGTAAGAGAACTGAGGCTTAAAAATGTAAGGAAACTTTCTTAAAGCCACACTACTTATAAAGGACAAGATAAGATTTAACCCATATCTGCTTCAGTCACAAGCTGTGCTTTTGATCATCTTCCTTCTGTCAAATCACCCAGTTACCCAAAAATCAAGATTTTTACATGTTTAATATTGGTACTTATTTAATAGGATTAGTCAATGACAACAGCACACTTAAAGAGAAAAATAAATAAATTGGGTGGGGGGGAATAATGAGGTTTGGCTCAATCAAATAAATAAATTTTTTTAAAAAATGCTCTCTCTCTCTCTTGCCCTAACCAGTTTGGCTCAGTGGATAGAGCATCGGCCTGTGGACTCAAGGGTCCCGGGTTCGATTCCGGTCAAGGGCATGTTCTTTGGTTGCGGGCACATCCCCAGTGGGGAGTGTGCAGGAGGCAGCTGATCAATGTTTCTCTCATCGATGTTTCTAACTCTCTATCCCTCTCTCTTCCTTGCTGTAAAAAATCAATAAAATATATTTTTAAAAAATGCTCTCCACTCCCCTCTTGAAGGATCTAGATGGAGACAGAACAGACCTTGTTAACTTGTGGCTCTCCAGGCACACACACAAGGATTCCCTAGCTGGCCCTGTAGAGGCATGTCCTGAAATCGCCTTCCAAAGCAGCACTCTCAGAGCTGCCCAAAGAGGCCATGAGTAAGGAGAGGGAGAGAGAAAGAAGAGACTAGGAAGGAGTTTGTTGTGGGAAATCTTCCCCTTCTGTTCACCCCTCTCTTTTCAACTGAATCTCAGCATCAGGGTTGGATATTTTCATTTGGCTCCATCACTGAGCTCTTCATAAGGTACAATCTACCTCAAGACGAGTCCTGCTGGGATGGAAGGAATCGCTTCCAAGACCTACCATCCCACATGACTTCACCTAAGCACTAGTTCCACAAGGACTTAGCCGTGTGGTTGGCTGAGAAAGGGTGGCAGAACTATCACCATTTCCTTATTCAGGATTTCCTTATTCACTGATTTCCCCTGACTCCCTGACAGCTCATGTAGCTTTGCATTAAGGGTTTATGTAAAGATAAAAGGGCATGCATAGGAAAGTGGGGCAGGGGAAAGCTGTGCTCTCTAGCCACCCCAGATCTGAGTGAGTGGAGCTTTACAGTAATTGAGTGGCTTGAGGAAAAGCAAACATCTTCCCAAGCAATCAAAGGAAGACTATCTTACTTAATACCTGGGATAGATGTTTTTCTCTCTGCCTCTCAAGGCCAAAGAGGAAAATCAGGATGAGTGGCTTAGGTTGTAAACTTTAAGGTCAAGGGCCCTTTCTGTTGAGCTTAGCTTTCAAGTTCTCGTAGTCAAGTATGTGTGAAACATATTTAATAGCTCGATAAATACAAGTTGTGGAAGATGAAATTGAAAGTCAGAGGTCCCTTCCATGGGCCCCCTACAGAGCCTGTCGTAAAGAGCACGTAATCAACATTAGCAGGGCTGTTAAAAGGTATCACCTATTAGAAGTGTGCTCTTCCCTAGCGCCTCTAGCTGGAGTTTCTCTGTGTGGGTGTGTTCCTAGGAGAGGAGTCGTGTGCAGAGAGTGTACTGGGTACAATGTGTATTTATTTGTAAGAGGAAACAGAAGATCTCAATGAGGAGGAACATATGTTTCTGAGACTGCATCTGTGCAAAAAGTACATAGTCCCTGAAGTTGTACTAAGGGGAAAAAAACAACTACCGTATTATTGAAAAAAAAAATCTTTTATTGCACGCATGTCCTCTTGGCACAATTCCCTCCTCCTGCTTTTTCTGCCTGACCAAATAATTCTTTCTCACCCTCAGGTCCAGGGAAACCACGACATGTTTCGAACAGTTTGGCATAGCCTGACTAGCCAGGTTAGTAATCACGTGGGGAGCCCAGAGGCACACCTTAGCCCTAGAAGAGACGTGACTCTTCAGGGATCACCTGCCCGGGGCGCTACGCAATGGAGCTGAAATCATCCTCTGAGGGCTGGGCAGAGGCCCAGCAAGGAAACTAAAGTTGGGCGCGGCCCTGGCAGGTAGCAGCCTAGGTGATCTGGAGCGTGCGCGACCACCAGGTGTCCAACTCGCCAGGTGTTCCGGCTGGCCGCCGGCTCCGCCCCGCCCCCGGGCTCAGTGCGCCTGTC
>NW_006293951.1:2357164-2357410 GCF_000327345.1 Myotis davidii
CGTTGCTTCGACTCCCTGCTTCCTGAGGGTGCGGGACCTGGTATCCTGCCCACCTGTTGCTCACGGTCCCTTTGTACAAGCCGCCGCGCCCCGCGACTCAGACCGGCTTGCTTGGGGAAAGCAGTCTTTTCTGAAATAACGTCCCACTCAGCTTTGTCCTGTGTGTATCAACGTATATTAAATGCACGTCTATGTCTATGTGAAAGAATTCAGTCTTAAGATTTTTACTCCTTCCTTCACCTGCTC
>NW_006293951.1:2357539-2366046 GCF_000327345.1 Myotis davidii
ACTTTGAAATGCTGTGCTATTCAGAAAGTCGATAGGAGCATTTTCCTAGGGGAAAGCGCCCCTCGGTTTTATTCGGGTTTTTTTTAAAGAGTCTAAGGCCCCAATGAATATTTTGAAAAAGAAAACCTGAAAGTACTGGCGCTCCTACAAACTGTACATTGGGATGGCGGTGCCTCGCCCAGGTACTTCGGGGCGCTCCACCCAGTGTACTGCGCCAGTGGTGGATCTAGGAAGTGAAAAAATTGGGAAGGAGGCTTTGGGCCAGGAACAGTCAGTGCCCCGCGGGGGGAGATGGGGGGGAGGAGGGGGACTTTGGTCGGGCCAGCCGCAGCACCCACACCCACACCCCCTCAGAGGCGAAAGGGGTTTTTATAAAGTAAAACACTGTATCAGTAATAGATAGTCGCGGTAAAGGGAAGGTGAAGAAGATGGCAAACTAGTTCTACAAATTAGAAAACAGGAAATATTTTCTCCCCTGCTAACATCAGGTGATTGAAGCTACACAGTCCCATTTTTATTAATTTTTTTTTCTTTATAAAAGTATTGAAGGGTTATAGAAAAGAGAACAAGAAAGAAATTGAACAATTAAGTTGGGATATCAGTTTGTTTCCTGCAATGTTGAACTGTTTCTCTAGGAAATAATTCGGCAATGGCAAATGGAGAGCACATTCGGAAAAAGAAAAACGCTTGCAGGTCGGACTAGAAATTTAAAATAGCAGACCCTGGGAGGCCATATAGTTTTCAATTCGTGTGAAAGAATCCTAAAGGATCAGGCAGTCAATATTTACATATTTAAAAGGTAAACAGTTGTTTGATAATTATAGTTAATGTAACTGAGTGCCTACTATGTGTCGAGAATTGGACTACATGGTTCATGTTCATTGTGTTATTTATGCCCCCACTCTTCCCAAAAAGAAAATCTGTTGGGTAAGCCCTCTCATCCCCATTGTACAGATGAAGACACTAAGCAGTTAGGTAAGACTCAGGTTCCCACAGATAGTAAGTAGCAGAGCTGATGTTTAACTTTTCAAGCCTGAATTTTTTAACTACTCATCAGCTTTTTGGTTATTAATACTAAGTAGGATCTTTATCAGACACTAAGTTCCCTCCCATTTTTTCCTTAAATAAAATTGAGGTGGTTCTGAGAGAGTGGGAGGTGTAGATAACACAGAATTGCCACAGTGCATGGAAAAAACCTGAATTTATGTTTAAGAGGCTGACTAATGGCTTCAGGATAGCTGAGGTCAATTGTTGACCAAAGGAGTCACTGCACCCCTTTATTCTGTGCAGGTCCAGTGCTACACTAGAACCAAACTAGCTTCTGCTTGGAGACACAGGGATGCGCATTAGATCGTCTTCCGTACCCTCTGAGAGTGGCTAGCCAGAAATAACAGGACGTCAGCTATGCAATAAATCTGAGGAGCAGAGAAGGAAAGGGAGCATTGCTGAGCATCTAGTATGTGCCTAACCCTATTTAAAAATATGTTTGCATTTTACTATATCCTTAAAACAATTATATGAGATAGACATGAGGAGTCATTTCACATATGTAGAATGTGTTGGTCTCTCCACATTTATTGGACGCTTAGTCTCAAAGCCACACATGATCTGTCTGTCCTCTCTACAGCATGATGAATTCATGTTGTTTCGTGAATTCAAGAACTATCAAATGAGTCTGTTCTTCATGAAGGGCACTGAATTAAACATAGACTCTGCTTGCTTTAAAGCAAGGAGTTTAAGGTCTGAAGAAGGAAACCTACCTCTAAAAAAAATGTATCAAATAAAACTTGATAGTGACAGTAAAAAAAGAACAGCTAGTACGTTATGGAGTTTAGAAGGATGAATTAGACCACTGACTGAAGGGACTTTGAGGAGCTGCTTGGAGGAATTGGGATTTTAGATCCCCCAAGATTCAGTGGGATTGGACATAGAGAGGTTGCTGGAGAGAACATTTTAGGCGGGAATAGCACGAATGTGTCATAGTTCACAGAATTGATACGGTAGAGCAAAGTGCACTGTCATGATACTTCTGCTCTAATGCTAAGGGCAACTGGCTGAGTGGCTCTTCAAACTAAGGAACAAAGCGTTTGAAATATTTTGTTTGCAACGGGAGCTTCCCAGCAAGCTGAAATGCACTCAGCAGCCTACACAGAAATGCAAGTCAGGCAGAGAGATAAGGCAGCAAACACCTACTTACTTGAAAGCCTCAGCTTTCTGAGATTCAAAGAAGTAATCCACTTGAAAGGAATTTAACATGAACGTGCCGTGAACAATTACCAGAGGTGGTTCAAGTATGTTGTTTAATCCAAGTTCTTTGAAAAGGTCTGGGGGCTCTTGATGGTTGTGGATATTGCATTTATTATTTCCGTATTACTGTCATGTCTCTACAGTTGAAACAGACAAGCAATTGTTGAAACAGTGCTGGTCTGGAAAGAATCCTGTGTCAACACAAGAAATTCTGGGAAGAAGTGACCCTGGTGTTGACTGTTTTTAGTTCCTTGGGCCCTGGAGAATTCTGAATTGTTGACATACCTGTAAGATTGAGGCAGCAGATAATCTGCTGAAAAACATGAGCTCTATGGGGCTGATCTGTTGATAAATACCCTGCAAGGATCTTTAACCCGGTCAGTTTCTCTCTAGTGCCTTAATATTGGTGGGTGGTTTTCACTGTAAATCATTCTAACTCGTGTTGTTATTGTAAACTGTGCTGAACACTTTTAAAGTTAGCTGTAACTCATGGGGGTGGAGGCAGAGGGGCAGGGGTATACAGCAGCATTGTGAAATGAGTCTATTGTAGGGAGTTTTTAAAATTCTTTTATAAAAGTCACAGAGAAGACATTTAAGGATTGCAAGTATTAGCAAAGGGAAAAATTTTAAATGTCCATAATCCTAGTTATTACACTTTGGGAATACTGCCACTTTACATATTACACTGTCCCCCGCTGGGTGCCATGTAGGAAGAAAGTCATGTTTTAAAGTGTTGTCTGTAATACTTATAAAACACAATGAACAACAGTATCTTAATAAAATTTGCAACTTCTTTCAAATTTTACCTTAAAAACTTGAGGCATGCCATTTACTGAAATGGTTTCCCTGGACAATATCTTTTGAATATCTGGCATCAGGGGGAATTCTGGAGAAAGGACTGAAAACTGGCTAAGGCAGCAAAAAGGCAATTGATAGGTGTTACTGGGGTAGGGGAGTTAAACACTGTTCAAATCCTGTACGAATTCTTTTATTGCCAAAAAGGAATTCCAGGAATGAAGCAATTCTGGAAGCGAAGTGACTAGTCATTCAGAAGGTAGGAGAGATTAGGAGAGGGGAGGAAAAAAAAGACTTCAATGATAACCGGGTAGTCAGGTCATGGCCATGCTGCTCTGAATGAAAAGTGTTGGTAGTGCCACCTGATTTAATATTCCATGTCTGCCTAATATTGCCCATGGGTGACCTTTTGTCCAGTGTCTAGCAAATTGCTTGCAGAGAATTTAAAAAAAAAAAAAAGTGTTGTGTTTTTTTTTAAAGAAATTCTTCTGATTATAATTAGTCGAAGGAAATAGAATGTTAAGACAATGCTGATTACAAAAAAATGAGCTCTTCACCCCTAGAAATGGTGAGAACACATCTTTTCGTGGGTAAGGCAGGGTCTGGTAGAGAGGTTTCAGAATCAGTGGAACAGTGTGTGATTGTAAAAGTTCCTTGCCTATGTGTCACAGATAAGATACAGGAAATTACCTTAAGGAGAAGAAGACGGTTCACTCTGGCCTTTTAAAAGGCTCCATTAATGTTATCTGTGCCCCGTGCTACTGGTTCCAATCACAGGAACACAGGGTAGCTCACTTGAATTAGATATTCTAGGTATTTGTTGTTCACATTACTCATTCTCCTGAAGTGTTGTTTTGGATATCAACTGTAAATGGTTTTCCCATATAATAAATTAAGGCTACACATATTTATATTATTTTCTCTTCAAATAGTTAACATTGATTTACACTCAAATTGAATTTCTGGTCTGATCAACAAAAATGATTTTCTCTTTATTCAGTTTCTTCTTAAGGTGAAGAAAACTCTTTGTAAATGTCCTAGAGAAATATAGTAGCTTTCTGTTCACACTTCGCAAGTAAAAAGGGTGGATCATTCCACTACTGACATATAAAAAAAAAATGGTTTTCTGAGAGGACACATATTATTGGCAACTTATCAATGATAACAATGAAATATAATAACAAAATGTTGCTAAGACCTCTGGTATTTAAAAATCAGACTTGATTAATGTGACTTATAATAATATAATTTAGTTCTATCTCAGATGACATTCAGGAATTTTAAGTTATATAATTCTGAGATTAATGTTTTCCAGCTATTTTGCATGTACACAAATATGTGAAGACAGAAGCACCATACTTCTCCTGGGGAAGTAAACAGTAAAAGGCAATGCAAGTGGGATATACAAAATTAGGAAAAAACTTAATCTTTGTATTAGAATGAGCCATCTCACTCCCCTGCCTTATTAGGGTAAGAATAATAATAGAATTTCAGGTCCTCTTCCAATGGAAATATTAAGAAATCTATTGTGTATCTCTGTGTAATGCAGTTAATGATGATTGGATGATTGAATATTGGACATAAAAAGTTTGTTATGTTCTTAAATACTTAAAGATGAGCTAGGGAACCCAATATATAGCCTTAGAGAAAAATGCATATTTACAAAAAAAGAAAACACAATCACCACTACCATTAAAATAATTCACATATTTATATCTTGGAATAATCATCTTTAGGTTTTAACAATATTAATTGGCCAAAGCATGATAACCAGATTTCAGCCATTTCTTTATTTTCAGAAGAAAATATTGCTCATTAGAAGTTTAGTAAATTGTTCCCACTAAATCTTAAATCTCAGTAATACAACCATGGGATGGGGTTGAGAAGGATCACATCAGAATTATTGTATCTTGATTACCTTTTTTTCTTTGAAGGAAACAAACAGGAACTTTTCTTGACAGATAATCGGAAGTTATTATAGACCACCAAAATATTACAGATAAATAAACAAGCCACACAGAGAAGAGAATGAGAGTAAATATATATTATCCAAATGTCTAACTAACCTTGCCAAAATGAGCATAGTCAGCTTTCTTAGTCACTCAAGAAGAAAGTCTGCCTACATTTGGGAGAAATTTTTCTTCCCTATATGTTTCCAGAATGACAGAGAAACAGTAGAAAATATTTGAGTATCTTACATGTACTCCAAGGCAAAAACACACAAGCAACCACTTTCCTCACATTTTGGCTCCATGGTGGCAAGCCACAGGATAGATGTCAGCCTGAAGCATTAAGTGTCAACTGAATTGTGTGACTAGCAGATTTTGAATGGACAAGGAAATATGACTCATCAACAATTAACTTGTCAACTGCTAATGCAGGACTGTACTAGACATGGAAGTAAAGGATGTGAGTCTTCATGTTGAGGAGGTAAAATTTACTGGAAAGATAAGGTAACCTCTTCCTGCTTTAGTCTGGCCTCACTCCAATCCATTCTCCCTATAGCTACTAGAGTAAATTTTCTGAAGTCTCATCAAACCATCTTCTGATTTATTATCCTTCTGATTCATTTTCTTGCTGTTATCTGCAAGAGTAAAATCCTCATTCAACATGGCATTCCAAAGTCTTCATGATCTAATGCCTGCAACTCCTCAACTGTCATCCTATCACCACTACTCCCACGGCCCACCGAACAAACATGTGCATTTATCTTACATGGTGTTCTTACGCCTACCCCTACCCAACTCCTCCCTCCCTTTTCTGGGCCTGGTTAACTCTTGCAAGCCCCTCAAAACGCAGTTCAGTTGTGTCCTCCATGGGCAGCCTTCCCTCACCCCTCCTCCACCTCACAGTACAGAAGGAGATCTTAATACAAGTTAAAGATTTGGTCATTATGAGTCACAGAAGATGTGTCAGCAGAGGAGAAACACGGAAAATGCAAAGGTTTTCTGAAACCACACTTGGCAGATTTGGTGGATTTAAAAGAGAAGGGATAGAAGTTGTGAAAATCAGTTGGAAGGAAAAAGGTTAGCCCTAGCAATTGAGAAGCTATAGAAATATGATGACTTAAGACCCTTACAAAACCTCTAGTGAGTTTTATAAAGAAAAAATAATTTAAATCTGTGAGTTCCAAAAATTCATCTTTTTGACTGTTGCATCATTGTGAGAGTATAATGTGGTACTTGTCATTGCAATTCTAAAGTAATCACTATGAAGATATCTCAGCAAGTGAATTGGTAGGAACGCCAAAGGAGACAAATTATATGAATTAAGAGATTTAGACATTTCCAGACTGTAGCAATGTAGTACTTAGCCAGTGCTAAGTTACCAATTTATAATGACAAATTCTATAATCACATATTCTGGCTACCCAAACAAAATACCTTTATAGCCACCAGCACTATGAAAGGGCCTTTTTAATCTGTATTTTTTTTGTAGTTATCTATTGCAGTAATTTGAAATTGGCCCCAAAATGCCATAAACTGATGCATTAAAGGATAACCTCAAATTGCTTAGGGGGCTCCTGAAAAGCAAGGATTTTTGGTGGTTGGTTGGTATATCCATTGACTAGTCACAGAGTGGCACATGGAGCATGTGGCCCATTCTCCCAAGAGAGCTGGTCTGTCCCTGGCATAGTCAACTTTGTTGGGAGGCAGCTATGCTCACCACTATGCCACCAGTGCCGATGCCTGGTATATTCAACTTAGTAAGAAATCATAGGCAGTACTATCCAGGCGTACCCCCACTACACTGAATTGTTTCCTAAGGTTGATTATGTGAGCTGTGTTAACTGTAATAAGAATTACACAATAATCACTACCGCACACATTTTGTTAATTTCTCAATAATGTGAAGCATTATTAGACTTTGATGTGCTTTAAAACATCTTTTCACCATTGTTTTTGAAACCAACAACTTCTACTCATTTTCCAGCCTGAGCAAGTACCTACCTGAGGTCTATGCAATGTGTGAAATTGTTGCATATCTGGTCATTTTTCTTATAAAGCAATAAAAGAAGATAAAGGAAGTTAGTTTGCTTTTTTAATGTAAGTCTGGGGGAAAGAATCCTGTGTTATATACCTCACAGACAAACAAAAATGTGTCACCAACTCAGAGTCCTGATAATATGGTTCTTGATGGGTCCTAACATATTTCATATTCTCTTTTAAATTACTGGTAAATAACTAAGGAGCCACAGAAATATGAATTGCTATACAGATTTCTTCTAGTAAGTTTCAAGATGCCATGTCTTACTTGTAATGGCATGCCCCCAATTTTTCTCAAATGGAAGAAGTGAAATATTTGTAAGGTGTGCAGAGAAAGAGCGCTATTATTACCCAAAGGTTCCTGTAGAAAGACCAAGTACCAGAGGTGATAGTGTTTAGACCTCCAAGTTCTCTTTCCACCAAAAAGACCATTGTGAATCCACACTGTGAAGGCAACTGCTTGTGAGCACAATTAAATGTAGCATTTATTATTTTATTTTATTTTTTAAAATACATTTTTATTGATTTCAGAGAAAAAGAAAGTGGGAGAGAGAGATGGAAACATCAATGATGAAAGAGAATCATTGATCAGCTGCCTCCTGTAGGCACCATATCGGGGATCAAGCCCACAACCAGGGCATGTGCCCTGACTGGGAATCAAACCATGACCTCCTGGTTCATAGGTCTATGCTTAACCACTGAGCCATGCCAGCCAGACTAAGTGTAGCATTTAAATTAATACCAGCAGTGAATGCTGACTGATTTCTATGCATACATATTTCCCCCCAAATCAATACACAGCCTTTATTGCATCTTTAAAAATCAAGGTAAGGCTGAGGAATCACCTGACATCTTGTTGTTTCTATAGCTGGACAATGTAGATCTCATTTATCAGCCTGCTGACCTGTTCCTTTTTCAGAAACAGAGATACCATCCAAATATTTTCTGATATCCTTCTTTTTAAAGTTGTGGCGTGTTGAATCAGAGCAGCTGAATTTTATACAAGTTCAATGTCAGCTCCTTAAAAAATGTATTCATCTTTCTGGGCTTGAGATAGTGAACAAGCAATGCCTGACCTCACCCGAACCGTGCAGATGTATTTTTCACCCAAGAAATTGTGGGTTTCAACAAGAGAACCATTCTCCTAAATAACAGTGTTGGTGGGGAGTTGAGCGTACACAGACCTCATATTGTAACGGAAACCTGGTGTAACACCCTTGTTCTGTACAGGACAGCAGATAGTGCAAATGGTAGCTCATTTGTCAACCCAGAACCTATTTTTTTCCCCAAGGAAACTTGAGTTCTACATTTATGTGAGTTAAGTCCCTCCACGGAGTGCTTTTGGGTTCCTTCATAATAACTATGCGTCCCTTCCAAGTGATGTTGACATTTTCTGGAATGTTGACAGTCTGATTGCTGAGAATGGTCTTCATCTACTCAACAGAGGTGGCAAAATCTGTGGCATACACTTAACAATAC
>NW_006293951.1:2366377-2368612 GCF_000327345.1 Myotis davidii
GTCTCAACCTTCCTAATGCCGCGACCCTTTAATACAGTTCCTCATGTTGTGGTGACCCCCAATTTCATTGTTACAAATTGAACATAATTAAAGCATAGTGATTAATCACAAAAACAATATGTAATTATATATGTGTTTTCCGATGATCTTAGGCGACCCCTGTGAAAGGGTCGTTCAACCCCCAAAGGGGTTGTGACCCACAGGTTAAGAACCACTGCCTTAAGGGAAGCTGTAGTTGATTTTAAATGTGCCCAATATAAGTAATGGTGTCAAAATAGAGGCTTCTCATTGTGGTTTCATAAATGTATTTGATTTATCCAATTAGGAAATAAAACTGTTTACAAAACCTACAAAGAAAAAACTGATTGTGGAAATCAACTTATTTTTTTAACCCTAAAATAATCCATTATTTTGGATAATGCATAAGTAAACAGAAATCAAGATATTTTCCTACAAGCTGTTTGGGTATAGTATATCCCTCAGATTAATATTCAGACTAGGAAAGAAAGAGAATTACATTGTCCTGTAAGGTCTACTACACCTCTGCCATCTTCTGAGCAATTTGTAATCCTTCCTTCCATCAAAACCAGTCCCCTTAATCTTCTCCTCTAGCCCCAGCCCCACCCCTCAATTGCTTTGACCAGAATTGCTTCCTATTTGAGGAGGGTGGAGTTTAAAGTTGTTCTGTAACTGCTTCTTTTATTTCCTTTAAAGTGGGTTCCATAAAATGTCCATGGTGTTCTTAGAAGAAAAGATTTGGATAATATTGCCTGAGTTAATATTAATTTGAAATATTCCCTGTAAATCATTACCTCCTTTTTGGAAACACCAAAAATACATAATGCAAGTAAAATGAATGGCAAAAAAGCCCCACTATAATGTTATTCTGATCCTCAGAGGCCGGGTCAATCAAAAATAGCCTATTTGACTTTGTGTGGTGGACACACAATGCAATATACAAATCATGTATCATAGAGATACACAATTGAAACCTATATGATCCTGTTAATCAGTGTCACCCAATAAATTTAATAAGAAAAAATAAAAAAATACCAGGAAAAAAATCAAATTCAGTATCACTGGTAAAGTTATCAGAATAAAAGCTCTGAGGTACAGCACAATGTAAAGCTTGCATACTAGCTTATTTCTCCTTCTAGAATAGATTAATTCAAGAAAAAGTGTGAAATATAAATTTTTTGTGATCCAAATTCTGTTTTTAAAACCATACCTCATTTTTGCATGTTGCTTTACATTTTCAAAGCATTTGAATGAGTGCTTTCTCAGGTAAACCTCTTTCTCTGCAACTCTGTTAGTAGCTGGAATTGAGGGAAACTGAGGCAGCTCAGTGATTTGACCAGACACATAGACTGCAGTAGAGTGGAGGCTCCAGACCAAGTCCACAGATTTCTTTGGTTTAGGGAAGATACCCATCTCCTTTTGTGAAGCAAATGAATCCTTTGAAATATAGCCACACGCTCATTTTCCTTGTTAGAAAATGTGAGTTTTCATGTTGGAGATATTTAAATCAAGGTGTGCCTGGATGTATAGTATGTTTTTGTTTGCTCTCATTTCTATTTTTGGAGAATAATTCGTGGCTGAATTATTTCATCTGTCCCATAGTCATTATTATGGTATATAATATTTTATCCTCTGACTGAACCGAAAATAATGACTTGCCTTAAAGAGATTAGTTTCCATCCTGATTAATATTTATCTTTTAAGAAAAAATTCCACCTTGTTCAAAATTTCTTTAAAATCTTAGAACACAGTTGCTAATTCACCTTTAATCCACTATACTGATCTCAAACGCATGACTATCTAGGCAAATTAATCTGCATTACTTGTCGTTTGAGATTGGCCTTTTAACCAGAGAAACCATCCTTTGTACCAGCCTGCAGGTTGAATATCAGGAATCACAACTTCTCTGGAAAAGGAAGAGAGTTTGTGGTCTAAAGATCCAATCTTATTTTATTCCTGTTACCAACCCCGTTGTAAATACTTTGGGAACCAGTAAACTGGTTTCAGTTCATACATCTGAAAATGCAAGGAGAAGCTTCCTTATGAGGACTTGTGTCAGCAAGTAGAGAACTAATATTTGCAGAGTATTTTGAGTTGCTCAGGCAAAGGTTCTAGAGCAGGAGTGGGGAATGTCTAGCCCAAGGGCCTTATAAGGTCTGACCCTGCCAAGGAATTAGGGGGGAGTTAATTAAATGTTTGACCAAATATAGCATCCAT
>NW_006293951.1:2369437-2369911 GCF_000327345.1 Myotis davidii
CCCCCCAAGCTCCCACCCCCAGTAACTGTTTATGAATATCTACTTGTTCCTGGACACTGCAGGGACGCCAGGCTAGAGGGACCCATTGAAGAAATGTTGAATTCCTAAATTCCTTTCATCATCTGCCATTTTAGTATAGAGTAACAGGAATTAATCGTTCTGGCAGCCATCCATATATGCCATTAGGATTTCCCCATTCTGGATTGTCCCTGCCTTTCATATATTTAGTTTTCATACAGTCTAAAATTCTGAACATGGATAACCTTGAACTACTTTTTTTTTTCTTTATTGATTAAGGTATTACATATGTGTCCTTATCGCCCCATTGCCCCACCTCCACCTCCCCCACTCATGCCCTCACCACCCTGGTGTCCGTGTCCATTGGTTAGGCTTATATGCATGCATACAAGTCCTTTGGTTGCTCTCTCCCCCCTACCCCCACCCATGTCATTTGCTCTGGATCTATTCTTGTTC
>NW_006293951.1:2369933-2372977 GCF_000327345.1 Myotis davidii
GTTTCCAAATCTTAGCTATGGTGAATTGTGCTGCTATGAACATAGGGGTGCATATATCCTTTCTGATTGATGTTTCTGGTTTCTTGGGGTATATTCCTAGAAGTGGGAGCACTGGGTCAAATGGGAGTTCCATTTTTAGTTTTTTGAGAAAACTCCATACTGTTCTCCACAGTGGCTGCACCAGTCAGCATTCCCACCCAGTAAACTAAACTACTTTTTATTAAAGTAATAAATTTAGTTTCTTATATATCAACTGACCAATAATTTTCTTCCTCACCATAACCTCTGTAGAAAAGGCTTCTGTTTTATTGGAGGGGGCAGAGTTTAAGCACTCTTCTGCCCCTGCTCACCCCCTCACCACACCCCACTGCTGAGGACTCCCTGGTCCCCAGGCCTCTCAGAATTAGAGCCAGCATATTCCCTGGACCTGCTCAGTTAGCCTCCTTTCCCATACCAGCAGGACCCTTGCAGCCCTGCCTCCCTGAAAGCCTGGGATGGATTTGGGGTGGGAGTGGAGGACAGAGGGAATGGTGAGTGGGGGCAGAGTTAGGGACTTCGGGCAGCCTGAGCAGGAGCTGGAGGTAGGCATTGAGAGCTCAGCCCTAAGGCCACTCACAACCTTTGCTCTGGGGTCTTAGAGAAGATTCCTTTCCCCCATTCATTGTCCCAGTTTTAGGCATTTTCTGTCATTGAGGTTAAAAGTTAAGGGGCTACTTGACCTTTTACCATCCCTTGTGGAGAAATCAGCCCCCTAGAAATCAGGCCTGGCTTACCTCAACTTCTCTAGTCTTTAGAGTGACATTTACCAACCTGCACTGCCTCCCCCAGGACCCCTCCAGGCCTAAAACTTGTTTACCAGCCAGATTGTTTAGCTCCAGGAAATAAGACAGATGTACACGCACGTTTTGGGATGGATTCATTCTTCTTAGTGCTCTCACACAACAACAATCTCCATTCCCTCCTCCCTCAAAATAACTTGTGAATCTATCTTTGAAACATTGACTTTATAACAATGTATTGAGAAAATATGTTGGTGTGATCCAATTGTATTGGAAAGAAAAACCAAACCTAGGCTAAAATTAGGGAATCAGAAATTTCCTAGGTTTTAGAGATCTTTGGTTATTTTGACCAGCTTGTGTGTGTGTGTGTGTGTGTGTGAGGGTGTGTGTGTGTATGAAATTAAAAACTGGGTTCATGTTAAGAATGTCTGTTCTGAAACCTGGTTATTTCAACTGATATATCTTAAGCACTTTACCATATACTTAAGGAGATTATAAAGGAACAAATAACAAGATGGGAGAAGGATCAAGTTGTAGAAGACGGTGACAACACTGTCTTCCACCACCCGCTCCTAGAGGAGTGTTTTAAGAGACACACACGTCAGCTGAGAGTCCCTGTGGGCCCCAGGACTGAGCAGGAAAGGCTGTGTTCACAGCAGAGCGGGCTGGCTGTTAGATCACCAAACTAAGAATGAGCCAACCCAGCTCATTCCAAAAATGTACTCATTCGTAGGGCAGAGGCTGATTTCCTCTCCTGCCTCACTCTCACATGGCCAAATACCGCCCTCCCACCCCCAGTCCTTGTTTACTTTGACCACACTGAGCCACCTTGTTGTTTATACAAGCTATCTTATCTAGTATTGTTGAGTCATCCTTATATTTATTGCCTACACCTACTGCTGTCTCAGGTAGCTTCTGGGGTCCTGCCCTGGGAATAGAGTTCTCTGACTTAAGAAGCTGAACTTTTTTATATTTTTTGAAGTATATTTTTATTGATTTCAGAGAGGAAGGGAGATGGAAAGAGAGAAACATCAATGATGAGAATCATTGATCGGCTGCCTACTGCACACCCCCTACTGAGGATCAAGTACACAACTTGGGCATGTGCCCTGACTGGGAATGGAACTGTGACCCCCTGGTTCATAGGCCCAGGCTCAGCCAAGGAGCCACACCCGCCAGGCCAAGAAGCTGAATTTTTATAGTATCGACCCATCTAAGCCAATAAGTGATTCCCAGATTTCTCAGCATTGTAACAAACAGACACTTCTTTTATATTTGTGAGAATTTCCTCTCCCCTTTCTTCGCTTTCCTTTAAAATATTTAATTATATATTTTACTTTTAATTCAACTTTTATTTTGAAAAGCTTGTAGGTAATGCTGTGATAACAACCTTTCATCCTTTGCTACATCCAAGGATAATGTTACACCAGCACTAATATAAATCTAATACTTGTTTTTGGCCTTAATACTTACACTTAAAATATGCTACTGTTATACAGTGTTTAACTACTATACATTCTTTTAATGTACGTGCTTGATTGCAGGAAATCTTCACCGAGCCAGCAGTGTTCCTGAGTATGTCTACAACCTGCACTTGGTGGAAAATGACTTTGTTGGCGGGCATTCCCCGGCTCCTAAAACCTATGACAGGCGAAAGGTAGGATGCCAAAGAACGCGACACTAGTTATCAGAAACATTTTCCATCTCCCACAGATTAGTTTGTAATGTTGCCTCTCCGAAATACTGCTACTTCCTAAATGACTTATGAGAAGATTGATTTTGTGTGGACACTGTAGAAAACTGGACATTGAAACGGCCTCAAATCCTGGTGCAAATAACTCATCAAACCAGGTTAACCACGTCTTGTTTAGAAACAGATTTTACCCAGAAAGGGCCCAGCTTCTCCAGGTGATTCAGAGAAAGGGGACCCCTTGTGTAAGAGCCCCGGAATAGTGAGTCTTCAACAGAGATGGAGCCTGACTGATGCCTCATTTCACCTTTCTCTCTCCCTGGTGCAGTCAGGCATAACCACGGCGTACGAAGGTCGCTGGGGGAGAGGCACCGCGCAGTACAGCTCACAGAAGTCCGTGGAAGACAGGTCCCTGAGGCACCCTCTGCGGAGACTGGAGATCTCCCCCGACAGCAGCCCCGAGCGGGTCCGTTACTCGCACAGCGAGTACCAGTACAGCCAGAGGAGCCAGGCGGCGCACACGCTGCGGCACCGCGACAGCCTGCGCTCCACCCTCCTGCTGCCGCCCCGCTATG
>NW_006293951.1:2373275-2405122 GCF_000327345.1 Myotis davidii
GGGCCCAGGGGCAGTGGATGCGGGCGGCAGGAGGACGCACCTGACCGCGGGCCAGGTGGCTGCCGGAGGCGGGACCGTGCTGGCGGAGAGAACCGTTTTCACCGACGCCCAGCTCAGGTGAGGCCCCGGCTCAGTCTGCAGTGCCCACAGCCCCCAGGCCGAGCTGGCACTTCCGAGGCTGCAGAGAAAGGTGTTCAGAGATAAGTGTTCCAGGAAGGGCTTTGCAGGCGGCTGCGAAATTGACAGATTAGCCTATTTACCTCGGGGCAGGTAATAGGCCAGGCTACCGGCTCAGAAGGCAGCCTTGGAGGGAAACGTGACCATCAGTCCATCTGTTACACTTCCAAATTGGATGCTGGCTGAAGGGTTATGGCTCCCTCTCGGCTCAATGAGCGCTAACTCCAATAGACCAGGAAATGGATCATTGCATGCATATTCTTGAAATAAAGGAAGGAAAAAGGCAAAAAGGCTGTTCCAGGTGCCGACTGAACCTCAAATGCTATTTTGATAACTACTACCACAGAAAGACTGATGGCTAAGCAAGGCAGCTAATTCTTAGATGTCTCCTTCCTTCTATACCCAATACGTTTTTGGTTTAAAGAATGTTTTAATTTAAAAAAAAATTGATTGATTGATTTTAGTGAGAGAGAAAGGGAAACATTGATTTGCTGTTCCACTTATTGATGCATTCATTGATTGGTTCCTGTATGTGCCCTGACCAGGGAAAGAACCCACAACCTTGGCATTAGGTGCTCTAACCAACTGAGCTACCCAGCAAGGGATACTTCTTTATTCAGTGATTTGCAGGGTGTTTTTTGGCAATACCAAATAATTTTAAACATTGAATTTTCAAAGTTATTCCTTTGCCTGTCTTACTTTGGCTTGACTAATGTTACTTTGGAACTAAATCCTCTTCAAATTTAATGCTGGGCACAAATTTTATAAACTGAGGAAAAAGTTACATAGAAAAAGGTTTAAGAAATGGATGCATGATTAAGTTACTAGGTCCTGAAATAATGATGTATCATTATGGTAAAACATTAAATATATGATTTTTGTTTGATTTTTAATGTTGCTTAGTGGAAGTTGTCACCTTTATCACTTTAAGTGACATTGTACAGTAAAATCATTGACTATGCAGGTACTGCTGATAGAAGATAATAGGGCTAGTCTAAACTCAAAGCAGGAAATATTTTTTATAACCTTTCCATAATCCCACCAAGTTTTCCTGCCTTTCAGCATGGCACAAAAGGCCCATCTTTTCCCCTGCTTATCACTCCAGTCTCATCTTTCTTATCTTCATTCTTTGTCACCACCCTTCCCACACCACCCCCAGATAACACTCAAACCCCTTGGAACCTCTTTTATTTCCCTTAATGGAAGATATTCATGCATATATTTCCTTTCTTCTTCCATCTAGCTACCTAGCTACCTAGCTACTTACCTACCTGTCATCCCTTTCCCCCGAGTAGCCCTGATTTTGCCTGGCTTAGCTCAGATACATCTTTTCCCTGACCACTCCCCACTCAGTCTAGTCTAGGTGCCCCAGTCAGCTGCACTGTGTGACTGTCTCTACCAGAATAATATATTATGGTTATCCATTTACTTACCTGCGCTCCCTCTAGACTTTGAGCTTCTTGTGAGTGTGTCTTATCTTTATATTCTCAACACCCTAAAACAGAGGTAGGTCCATAATAGTCACTATGTAAATGAATGGTGAGAGAATGAAGGCATTAAAGAAGGGAGAAATGAAATATAAACTCTTTCCATCTTTTATTACCCAAATTCTGGAAGAAGTATTAACCACACTATTTCAGGTCATTGTTTTAACAAATAGGGTACCTTTTATTAGAATAATTATATTTCAAAGAAGAGAAGGAACACTTGGGATTAAGAAATATAAAATAAAGGGAAAGATATCTATTGACTAGAGGCTCAGCGCACGAAATTCTGGCACAGGTACAGTCCCTAGGCCTGGCCGGTGGTCAGGACCATCTTCCCCAGCTGCCCGCAGCCGGCCCCGCCCTCTGCCCCTGGCCGGCTGGAGGGAGGGACCAAGAGGTCAGCTGTTCCTGCCCGCTCGCCAGCCCTGCCCCCACCGCAGCTCACCCATGGTGTGTGGGCTGACCAGTGGGGTGGGGGCTTTGGCCTGGTGCCACCCATGTCCCCTGCCACCCACCCTTGGTTCCCTGTTCATCATGGGAGCCTGCCAGCTGCGGGGAGGGACCCGAGAGGTGGTCAGTGTGCCTCATAGTGACTGGTTGACCGGTCATTCTGGTTTGTTCTACCATTAGGGTCAATTTGCATATTACGCTTTTATTATATAGGATGATTCCTAAAGTTGCCATCCTAGAGATCAGAAACCATAGAAAGGAACTCTCTTTGAAAACGCTGCTCTCTACGGAAAAGCAGAGATATTGCCTATAATGAGGCAAACAGGTGATCCAAGGTGCTGTGTATGCCTGACTCTCTTCCTTGCTTTGGTGTGCCCCTTGCTCGTGTCCGTGTCTCAGGCTGTCCCCTGTGAGTCCTGCTGCTGGGGATGCTCTTCTTTGTGTTGTCTCACATTTCAAACCTACCCAGCCCCTATTAATTTATCTTTATTGTTGAAAGTATTGCAGCTGTCCCCCTTTCTCCCCTATTGACCCCCTCCACCCATACCCGTCTTCAGAGGTGTAGCCCTATCCTAATACCTGGGAACCAGCGTGCAGCAGGGCTGTGCTGTTAGCCAGCGGGGACACTGGTTGCTGAGGGATTGCACACATAAAAAAGTATTGTTTGTTATTTACTGCTAAATAGTTCATATTCTGACCAGGGATATGTTACACTGCCTCCTCTTAGTGTTTTCATTTACATTGACATCATTTTAACGTATTCACTAATAATACATTGAAAAGACTCAGTTCTAGAGAGTATCTTCGGGGGAGAATGGGTCCTGATCCTCTCTTCCATTCCCAACCCCATTCCCAAGCCCCAATTCTGCAGATTTCAGGAAGTGCTTGATGAATGAGAGTGAGGAGGGAGGGAGGGAAGGAGAGAGGGAGGGAGGATGGAAGGAAGGAAGGAAGGAAGGAAGGAAGGAAGGGAGGGAGGGAGGAAGGAGAGAGGAAGGAGGGAATGGAAGGGAGGAGTGCTGTAGGAGAATAGAGGAGGAAAGGAATCGCTCTAGCTAGGAATAGGTACACAAGAAAGATTTCACAGAAGTGAGGATATTTGGGTTGAATCTTGAAGAATAGCTAACAATTAGGCAGAAGGGTGGGCTTTATAGAGAAATCAGGGAGTGGTTTGTGAAGAGGCATGCAGTGTTAAGAAAAGGATTAAAAGTCACATGTGATTGGAGGATGAGTGGTTGATCAGAGGAGGGGGAGGAGGGGATTGAGGATGGTAGGATTTGGAACCAGACTGTGGTCAAAACATAAGCTATGTTTTAGAGTTGGGCATCACAGATAGTAGCAAAACAGAAAATTGACACCCTGACAGCTATAGCAACCCTTCTATTGAGGAAGTTTCATTTAGTTTGAGAACTATTTTTGATGGTAAAGAAAAATGGCACTAGATTGGCTAGGGAGTGCATGCAGAGCTTCTTTGTGAATCATGTTCAGGAAAATGAACGATTCAAATAATGGAATTATTTTTGGAAATTCAGACTCTCCTGAGTCATTTATGACTTATGAAGTGGATTAATGGTTGAATCTAGGGGGCGGGGGGGGGGAGCTGTATTAAGCAGAAGGCTATTCCAATGCTATGAGTGATCTTTTATCAATAAAAAAACCTGCAGTGGTAGATGCTAAAGACTTAAAATTGCCATTAAAATGAGACTGGTAGAGTTTTGGTGTCTCTGTAAAGGCATTGGAGTCTATGCATGAAAAATATTTCCATCTCTTTTAAAAGGGTATATATATACTCAAATTCTGGTTTTAATGGTAATAGCCTGTTTTGGGGGGGTTTTGTGTGTGTTTTTTTTTTTTACCAATTAAATTAATTCCTCAGGCACAACATTTTAAAATATGAGATCATTATATAATTCTCAGTATAGATGCCAGAACTGTTTTCTGCCTAATTTTTAATGCTCTTACGCCCATAAGGTAACATTTCTGTGTTTGAACATGTGTTTCAGAAGCAGTAGGTATTAGTTTTTAGTTATGAGGCTCACTTTACCCCTCACCTATGCCACATCCACCCTACACAAATACAACAGTCACAACACAACACATACTCACATCTGAACACGTGTGCATATATTGTGCATTAGTCTGATACGGGAGAGAATTTACTTACTGTGCTTGCTAGAAGATACTGGAAAACACCCTCCCACAGAGTTTACAACCTGGAATGAATCAGGCATAACCCTCTTTGAAGCCAAAGCAGGGTCATAGGTTACTTTTAAGACATGTTTGTAGCTACAATTCTAAGATTAACAGTTAGTGTCCTATGTGGTGTCACAGAGTCAATGCTTAAGGAAGCACATTGATAATAGACTGTCTAATCAGGTGTCCCTTGAGGCAAAAATAAAAGGGGAGAATGCAATGTCATTCTATGAGGCATTTGGGAGTTATTGTTTATTTATTTTTTTATAAGTAGCATTTTAATTGCCCTCAGTAAATTATCCTCTCAGTGTCAAACTGCCTTAGATTTTATCACCACTATAAACACCTACAATTAGTAAAGAACAAAAATATGCTACTAGCTAGACATAATCTCAGTATCATTACAATAGCAAAGGAAATGAAAACATGATGTGTATAATATTTTTTTAGGAAAATGCATATTTGTAATTGCATTAAATCATTACCTTTCCTGATAGATTTTGTCAAGCCAGCATGACTTATTCTAACAGAACTTATTTTTTTTACAAGTAGCATTTTAATTGTCCTCAGGAAATTATCCTCTCAGTGTCAAACTGCCTCAGATTTTATCACCACTATAAATACCTACAATTAGTAAAGAACAAAAGTATGCTACTAGCTAGACATAATCTCAGTATCATTACAATAGCAAAGGAAATGAAAACATGATGTGTATAATATTTTTTAGGAAAATGCATATTTGTAATTGCATTAAATCATTACCTTTCCTGATAGATTTTGTCAAGCCAGCATGACTTATTCTAACAGAACAAACTTAGTTTTCCTG
This sequence comes from Myotis davidii, assembly GCF_000327345.1. Taxonomy (NCBI): domain Eukaryota; kingdom Metazoa; phylum Chordata; class Mammalia; order Chiroptera; family Vespertilionidae; genus Myotis; species Myotis davidii. Next base: position 2,378,409 of record NW_006293951.1, read on the forward strand.
GCTTTTACTGTTTATATACTATTATACTCATTGACTAAGAATACTTTTTGAATGTTTTTTTAGAAGCTCACTTTTAGCTGAAATAATAGATTCTGTGCAGCATTGCGAAAAATGTAATGATTTTTTAGGAAAGGTGTTTTCTTTACAGGTGAAACATTACCAAGGTAGCAATAATTTTTTATTCCTGTGACCAGATTTCGTTTAAATTTTACCTAAAGTGTTATTGTGCCTTTAAAGTCACCTTTAAGATGAAATGCTCACATTATCCATATTTACCTTAAACAGAGTTCAGTTTCTTTCTTTGGTCTATGTTATGATTCTGCTCAATTCACTGATGTCTTCTGAGACTAGTCTGACCAGAGCTGGAGTATTTCTGCTTCTGATCTCAGATTCCGATTTTTCTCTTGGCTGAAGAAGAGCCGAGACTCAGATGTTCTGGGTGTTTCCTGGTATTAGCCGAGTCATCTCTGGAAGATCAGGTTGGTAGGCAGCGGGGAGCAGGTGGGAATTTTGCTGAACCTGTGACTGTTTGTCTAGGAATGCAGACCTGGAGATGACCCTGGAGCGGGCCGTGAGCATGCTCGATGCAGACCACACACCACCCGCCAGGATTTCCGTGGCAGCCACCTTCATACAGCACGAGTGTTTCCAGAAATCCGAAGCACGGAAAAGGGTGAGTAGCATCTTAAGTCTATTGCAAGACTACATTTCTAGTGGGGGGGATTATAGTTCAAAAAGGTGTGCAGTGAAAACTGAGTTTCTCTCCTACTCCAAACCCCAGCTTACTCCCGTTTCCCTCTTTTCCTCTTTCTCCCATTCTCTCTACTTCTCCCTCTCTCCTTCACTTTCTCTCTCTCCCTCTCTCTCTCTTTGTCTCTCTTATTAGTTTCTGGGTATCTCTCCAGAGATACTTTATGCAGGTAAAAACAATTATTGGATGGGTTGATTTTGTCTGAAACAAAATCACAAGTGGTAGCAGATTATTTACAATACTCTGTACTTTGTTTTCATTTAATATCTTGGAAATCTTTCATATATATTAGCTCTACTTTATTTTTTAGAACTGCTGCATAGATTTCTGTTGTATAAATACACCAGTTTAGTTTGCTCATTTTTAAAATACCTTTATTAAGGTATAGTGTGACAAAGTTTTGACATGTTTTTGGCACTGTGAAAATCATCACAATCAAGATAGTGAGTATGTCCATTACCTCCAAAGTTTCCTTGTGTCCCTTTGTAATCCATACATCCCACCCCTCCCCAGTCCACTTCTAGGCCCTAGGCAGCCAGTGATCTGCTTTCTGTTTCTATATGTACATTATAGCATTTTCTTTATCCATTCATCTATCAATGGACACTTAGGTTGTTTCCAAAGTTTTGTTAAGAAATTATACAGCTATATTTATAAAGGTTATTAATCTGTGATTTTCTTTTCTTGTAATGTCTTTGTCCAGTTTTGGATTGAAGGTGATACTAGCCTAACAGGATAAATTGGAAAGTGTTCTCTGCTCTTCAGTTTTCTGAAAGAGTTTCATTGTAGTTATTTCAGACAAGAAATCTCCTGTCATTCTTATTCTGCCTCTGTACATAATGTGTCTCTACCCCTCCCCGACCCCATCAAGCCAAGTTGCTTGTAGGAGTTTCTGTTTATCACTAGTGTTGAGCAATTTGGTCACAACATATCTTGGTGTAGTTTTCTTGTGCTTAGGAGTTCATTGAGCTTAAATTTGTGGATTTCTACTTTTCACCACATTTGGAGTTTGGGTTGGAAATATTTCACCATTATTTTTTCAAATATTTTTTGGCCCTCCTTTGGGAACTCTATTTACATACATATCAGGCTGCTTGAAGTTATCCCACAGCTCATCCATACTCATTTTTCTTTCTTTTTTCCCCCTGTGTTTCCTTTTGGATAATTTCAGTTTGCTCTACTTTAAATTCAATAATCTTCTTCAACACTTAATATGCCATTAATCTTAGTCATTGTATTTTTATATTTCATAAATTATAGTTTTCATCTCCAGAAGTTAAATTTGAGTCTTTTTTATATCTTCTGTGTCCCTACCTCACTTGTTCCATCTTTCCCCAAGATTTCTGAACATATGGAAGACTGTTTAAATTGCTGCTTAAATTACCTTGCCTGCTAATTCTAATATCTGTGTCCATTCTTGGTGGGTTTCAGTTGATTTATTTTTCTCCTCACTATGGTCATATATCTCTCCTTCTTTGCATGCCTGGAAATTTCTTATTGAATGCCAGGTATTATGAATTTTATCTTGCTGGGTGCAGGATATTTTTATTTTTCTGTGAAGACTCTCAAGCTTTGTTCTAGATGGCAATTAAGTGACTTGAAAACAGTTTGATCCTTTCAAACCCTGCTTTGGAAATTTGTTTGGTGGGACCAGAGCAGCATTTACTCTAGAACTAACTATCTTTTTATGGCAAGATACTTCTGAGAACTCTACCTAACGCACCATGAATTAGGAGGTTTTCTGGCTAAGTGAGAATAGGAGGGTTTGTGGACCATGTGAGCAAGAGGAGCTGTTCCCTTAACCCTTTCAGGTGGTTATCTCCCTGGCCTCAGACACATACATTTATTAATACTCTGTTGAATACTAGAGTGTCTTTCTCTGCAGCTCTTCCCTCTGGTACTTTTCCCTGCAACCTACTGGCCTCTTTGTTTTTCTTAGACTCTGCACTGTCTCCTCAACTCTGCTTGTGGAATTCCACTTATTTCCCTCGATGCACTTCCATCGCCTGGAACTCTCTCAAGGCAATGATCCAAGACAGCAGTGAGGCTCACCTTGCTTGTTTTCCACATATTGAGTCATTTTTTATCATTGCTCCCCAACCCCCCACGTCCAGTTATTGAAACCATTGTATGCTTTGTCTGTTTTGTTTTGTTTTTGTTTCAGGCCGTAGGTAAATTCAGTCCTTTTTACTGTTGAATCATTTTTTATTTTGATAAATAACTCCTTAGTAACTCTTTGCCCAAATTATACAAATTTACACTCCCACCAATACTGTGAACTATTACTACCACAGGACATTATTTTTTGTTTGCTTTTTTGTTCATCTGACAAGCCAAAAAAAACATCTCTTTGTAGTAGAAATTTTACTATTTTTTTGAAATCAAGACTAATAGTTGATTAATCAGAGTTACCAAGAAAATGTTTTTAAAAATTATACACATACACACTTACAGAGTTTGTTATCATCTTTCTTACATAAATAATGCTCTTTATGTATTATTTGCCATTTTTAGTTTCTTTAAAGTGAAATAAGAACTTAATGGCACTAATTCCTATGAGTTCAAATCCTTCTAGGATTGTATATGTTATCTACTCTTTTAAGTTAATGTTGTCTACAAATAATTTCAGAGCTTTTTAGAGTTCTTCACCTTTATGTAACCTTTCCAAAGCACTCAGATTAGTTTTCAGAGAGACAGGACTCTTTTTACACTTATATTTCATTCATTTTCAGAATCCTATATAATAAAAGGGAAACATGTAAATTGACTATCCCTCCACTACGCTCACCAGCCAATCACGAGTGAGTATGCAAATTAACTTAGCAAAGATAACAGGTTAATTTGCATATACAGGCACTGGGTGGAGAGCAGAGCAGGAGAGCCGGCAGCTTGCAGAGACATGGCTCCCTCAGTCGCTCCCCCAAACCGCAGGTTGGAGAGCAGAGCAGGAGAGCCGGAGGCTTGTGGGGAGAGCAGATCGGGAGAGGTGGCAGAGAGTGGAGAGGCTTGGGGAACTTGGCTCCCCAAGCCACCAGACAGAGAGCGGAGAGGGAGAGCTGGTGACGTGGAGGATTTGGCAGAGTAGAAGGCCGTGGAACAGAGACAGAGCAGGAAGGGAAAACCAAGAGCACGGGGAGCACCAGGAATTCTGGGAATAGTAGTTCTGGTGGCAGATGGATCCCCTAGACACTAGAGCAGCAGTTCTCAACCTGTGGGGTTGCAACCCCTTTGGGGGTTGATCTAGGGAAAATTAAAGGGAAGATATCCTAAAACTTCCAGGAATTCTCCACCAATGAAGCAAAGAAAAAAAATGCCTCTATTATTCTGTGAGCAACAAACCAAACTGGGTTGGGGGTCTCAGACAATTCGTCCATATGATTGCAAATCCAGACAGAAACTCACAGATTGGAGAGGGTTCCCCTGAGGGCTCCCAGATTGGAGAGGGTGCTGGTCAGGCTGAGGGACACACCCCCCCAGTGCACGAATCTTCATGCACCGGGCCACTAGTAGGTAAATAAATTGCATTATTACAATAACCACTACAGTTGACATAAATACTTTGGGAAACAAACCTAAGTTATTCTTGTTAAACACATAACTCAACCAGTAGAAATAGGAGTGCAAAGCCCAACAAAGAATTAACCTACCAGCTTTGATGGTACTCAGGGAATCAGTAGATTTCACAGAGGAAAAGAAAATGTGGTTAGTCCTGCAAATCAGGTAAGTCAAGTCAGACAAAAGCACTTCTAGCTCCAGTTCACTCATGAGATTACAATCTGAATTTGGCCTAGAGCTGCTGGTGTCTAAAGGCTTGAATGCAGCTGGAGGATCTGCTTCCCAAATAGCCTTACATGGCCAGAAAGTTGGTGGTTATAATTTGCAGTGGAATTGGGCTAAAAATTAGTCCTTTTATGGCTAATTCAGATAAATGGTCATAGGTTGACGCTCAACCACTAAGCCACACCAGCCAAGCTAAATGTTTAAATCTTTTTTATTCCTAATCTTTCAAAACGGGACATTATTATATGTACTTTTTATAATATGGAATTTTATAATATGGAATTACTTGAATTTTCTTTTGTTACCCAAGTTGGGGACAGATTTCTCCTATCTATTTTTTATTTTTATTATTTTTTATTTTATTTTATTGATTTTTAGAGAGAGAGAGAAACATCTATGTGAGAGCAAAACATCTATCAGCTGCCTCCTGCACTCCACCTACCCTGGATGGATCCTGCAACCCAGGCATGTACTCTGACCAGGAATTGAATCCAGCAACCCTTTGGGGCACTGGATGACCCCCAACCAGCTAAGCCACACCAACCCGGGCAATTTCCCCTATTCCTTAAATTACTAATTTGATTTTTTTTTCTTTGCTTAAATACAGAATAAAAGCTGTGCTTACCTTCTTAAACTCTTATTCCCTGGTAAAACTAGAACAAAGACTAGTTTTGAGAATAATGAAAACTGTATTAAAAACTAAAAACATATGCTTTGTAGAAAATCTAAGAATAGAGATGTTAGAACCTACAAACATTAACAAAGTCCTGCTAATATTAAGCATGATGCTATAGTTTTTAAATGTATGTATAAAAGACAATTATGAATTGGACATAAAGATCAAAATTTTAAGTCATAACTTTTAAAACCAGTAGCAACTTTTCAGTTCTTAATTTATATGATTAGCACTCTCAGCATTTAACACCGTCCATCACTCTTTACTTTTTGAAACTTTCTTTTTTTTGATCCAGAGTCTCTGGATTCTTTTTCCATCTCTCTGGCTCCTTTAGGTTTCCTCTGAAAAATTGATGCTTGACCTGTCCCTTAAATATTTGTTAGATGTCTTCCTGGGAGTTTTCTTATTCAGCACCATCTTTTGACCTGCCTCATCCATGTTCATGGCTTCCATTATTGTGTGATCTAAATGCGGATGACTCAGAGCATCTCCCGCCCATATCTCTCCTCTGGGTTCCAAACACGTGTCCATCTACTTCCTAGCCTTCCCACTAAACTCATCAACCTATCAAAAAATGAACACATGATCTTTTGCTTTCCTTATCCATTATCCAAACCTCCCTCTATACTTGTTCCCCCTGCTGCGTTGAGGGAGGACACTTGGTGGTTTGAGCATTGGTGCTCAGGAGCCACTCAGGGATGGGTTTGTATCCAAGCACCCTAATTACCAGGGTGACCTCGAGCAAGATATTTTGCCTCTCTAAGCCTCAGCTTTGCTGCCTATAAAGTAAAAATAATAGTCGTACTGCGAAGAGTTGTTGTGAGAATGCAATCAGACAACAGTGCAGTGCCTGCCCAGAATAAAATCTCAGAGAAGATTATTTCCTCTGTGAGTGAGTGGTACTTCACCCAGGTAGTGGTACACATCATCCCTGTCACCATCGTCCCTGCTAATCCAGCTGTCTCCTAATGAATCTCCCTTCCTCCACTCTTATCCACGCCTAATCCATTCTCCTCACAGCACCCAGGAGACCTTCCAATAGCTGCCCTGCTTGTCTCTGCAGGATAAGAACAAATTCCTTAATTTAATCTGCAAGACCTTCTTAAACTGGCTTTATTTTATGCTTGTTTTAGATCTCATCACAGAGGCAGTGACTGCCATAACTGTTTTGTAAGATCTTATTATGAAACTAATGTAAGTTTGCCGGGAGCCGGTCCATCCTTGCTGTTTCAAGGGACCTGGCATATATGGCATACTGTTCTTAATATGTTTGGTCACCTTCTTGGCACTATGTGTTTTAACCCAGGTGACCTCTCTGAGAAAGGTTGTTTCCCCAGGAAGGGATTTTCCCCTGAAGTTAGGGAGGGAATAAAACCTCTTAACTAAGTGCCACGTGGGTAGTTAATCACTTTAACTACAAACAATAACACACCTGGCTACAGAACTTAGTTGGAGAACCTAGACGGAACCTGGTTAAAGAACCCGGCTACAGAACCTGGCGACCAAACCTGGATGGAGAACCAAGCGAGAGAACATGGCTACAGAACCTGGCTGGAGAACGTGGCTGGAGAACCTAGCAAGAGAACATGGACACAGAACTTGGCTGGAGATTGTGGCTAGAGATCCTGGCAAGGCTGCTGATCAACTGAACACTGTCTCCTTGTCATTCCTTCTTCGCCGACTCCGTCCACACCTTTGGGGACCCCTGGACCTGCTGGGGCTGGACCCCGGCATACGTTCATTATAAGAAAGGAAAAAAAAGAAAAAAACATACCCATGGTTCCACTATTATCATCATTTTGGTTTTGTTCACTGATTTTTGAAGGCATATATAGGCTGAGGCAATCTTACAATTGTTCGCATGGAAAATAATGCAAGAATCTATATATAAAAAAGACTAATATGCTAAGTGTCCAACCGTCCGACCAGTCGCTATGATGCACACTGACCACAAGCAGGCAGACACTCAATGCAGGAGCTGCTGAGCTGCAGTGACTTGGCAGCAGCAGTTCTCGAGTGACGCACCTTGAAACCAGAGAGGAGGGAGCCCAATTCCTCACGGGCTGCACAATTCCACCTTCAGCCATGGGTTATGTTGTTGCTGGGGCACCGTCGGCCCCGAATCTGGTTTACTGCACACTTGCGTTTTTATTCCACATCCTGTACGACAGCAACTTTGCAGAGTGCCTTCTCGTACTCTGGAATCCCTTAGGGGATGTCAGAGAGCTGGTTTCAGCCTGATCCCCGAAGGCCAGGCCGAAGGACCCCACCTGTCGGAGGGACCCTGCTCACACAGACGCAGGGGAGGGACCATGGGAGGTTGGCTCCAGGGCGTGTCCGGCCCATCTCGCCCAGTCCCACCCCTCCAGCCACCTTCTAATTAATTTCCTTTCAATATGAACGAGTCCGTACACCAGGTCACTAGTTGATAAATAATAAGACAAGAATAAACTGGGTTTCATATACCCACAGCTGTATACCTACTCTTATCCCACACTGTATGTACATAGCTATAATCAAATTAAATATGTGCCCTTGTCTGTAAGAATTTTTTGTTTTGCTTTTTAAAAGTATGCACACGTGTTGGAGAGGATGTGGAGAAAAAGGAACCCTTCTGCACTGCTGGTAGGAATGCAGACTCATGCAGCCACTGTGGAGAACAGTATGGAGTTTCCTCAAAAAACTAAAAATGGAACTCCCATTTGACCCAGTGATCCCACTTCTAGCAATATATCCCAAGAAACCAGAAACACCAATCAGAAAGGATATATGCACCCCTATGTTCATAGCAGCACAATTCACCATAGCTAAGATCTGGAAACAGCCTAAGTGCCCATCAGCAGATGAGTGGATTAAAAAACTGGTATATTTACACAGAGATCAACTAAAGGACTTGTATGCATGCATATAAGCCAAACCAATGGACATGGACAACAGGAGGATGAGAGCATGAGTGGGATGAGTTGGGGGGGAGGTTGGGGGTTAATGGGGAGATGAGGACACATTTGTAATACCTTAACCAATTTTTTAAAAAAGTATGCACAAATATATGTTTGCTGTTTAAAGATATACAAAGTAACAGGCCCCATTCATAATTTAAAACCCCATCATTTCTCCCAAACCCCCTAATCTCATTCCCTTCTTTATGTCTGTTTTTATGAGTAGAAATGCAAGTATTTTATTTAGCTTTTTTTCTGTAACATTATATCATAAGCATTTTCTCATAACATTAATAGTTTGTAGGCATTTTAATGGTGGCATATTAATGGTGATAGTAGCAGCTACCACACGTTAAGTAACTACTGCCTGCCTCACACACAGTCTTACACAGTCCTCTTTTGATGGATGAGGTAGCTGTGTCATTCTTCTGCCTCTCCCATGTATACCTCACCATGTGGACATGTGACAATTAATCATTAACCAGTCTTCCCCCATTGTTGGACAATTATGGTTTCTTATTTTTCACTATTATAAATAATGTAGTGACTATCATAGTGTCTGCATTTCAAATTGTTTCCTAACTAAGATTTCTGGAATAGAAATCTTTTTGACATAAATTGTCAGTTGCCTTCCTGCAGGGTTTTAGTACCAATTTATAGGGAGTGATTAATTCTAAGGGGACAGAAAGGAGAGAACAGGAGTGACATTTCACAGATGAGGTGACATTTGAGCTGGCTCCTGCAGGATAAGTAGGGCTTTGCCAGAAGAGAGGCAGAGGGGGCCGAGCATCCCCAACAGGAAAGAAAGAGATCAAAGGCCCCGAGGCACGAGGGGAGCCCTCAACCCAAGAGAGCGGTCTGTTCCCTTTGCGGATTTGCCACCAGAAATCCTAATCAGTTAATTATTTTAGAGTTGGCAGGGAAGAAAATCAGAATAGAGTCAAAAGAGAAACTTAAAATTCTAATGTGTGATTTTGCCCCTGTATATATTTCCAAACCATCTCAAAGGAAAGCTCCTTTGAAGTCCTAGGACATTCCTGTTAGTCTGTTTCTTTTTTCCTTCCCCCAAAGGGAGAACAAATCCCCTGAGGATTTAGTATAACTGGGAAACAGATGTAACCTCTCTGGCTCCAGCTGCTGCCCTGAATTTAAAGGAGCAGGAACAACACCTGTGACATTAGACCTGATGTGTGTAGGGTTATGATCAGTGTCCTTCCAGTTCTATGCAGTAAGGAGAATATCATCGGCTTCATGCATTTGATAAGATTTATATCCATTTGCTTGATAAAATGGGGTAAAGTAACGTTTCTATTTTTAAATATAGGGTAGATGCCAGACACTAGTGAGTCAAATTCTGCAATGAAGTAGAGCTGTAGTCGGATTTCAGCATTTATCTGAGCATGGTGTGTCTACAGGTGCTGAAAGCCGAGGGATAGAAGTGGTCGGCTAAGAGAGCGGGTCAGAGAGCAGGTCAGAAGGCTGTGAAACAGAAGCCTGCAGCCCCGTCAGAGGTTTCCATGGGCCACTTCTCACTAATGCTGTCCTCCCGGCTGGAAATGTGGGGTGGTCAGTAAGCCACCTCACATCATATTTTGAAGAAGGCAGCTTATAAATTATGAATTAAGTAATAAAATATTTCTAAATCTGCCAACATACCTTCAGGACAAATAGGATTTTCTTTTTGCATCTGATGTTTATGTTGCTCCTGTGAAGATTTAATCTAGCTGGCATTTGTGATGTTTGTGGAGTGAACTGCCTCAAAAACCTAAGTATGAAATAGAATTTGAAGGAATTAGGGAAACTTGAGTTATAGGCTGTTTTTAAATAAATTCTACCTTTCTGCTTTTAAGGAAATATAATAATGGGAATAGATGAAGTGATCCAATAGATGATCAGGTTTCATTGATAGCTAGGAAATGAAATCTTTATCATTGGCACTGTCATACACATATATTACAATGGCTCTAGACATCACCCGTCAAAATTGGTGTGGTCCATCTTCCGGTTGTCTCCTGTTCTGCAAATGTCTCCTCTGAAGGGAGCCAGTAAGTGGAAATATGACTCCTCATTACCACCAGTGGAGCCTTAGGGACCAAAGAGTACTTTCCTTTTAAGGTTCTAGCGAGCTATTGATTGGATAATATTTATAACACCCTGAACACTGTGCTAGCACTTCCTGATGATGGAAGTGGGAGGAGTTGTTATTTTTGTTTTATTATTATTGTGGTGATTATTTAGGTTATTTTATAATTTTGACTTTCATTCCTGCCTTTTTAGTCTTCTCCCCAATCCTAACAAAGGAATATGTAAAATTGGAAGACTGGATCTTAATAATATTTATCTGTCTGTGGAAGGCAGGCTGGCATTTGATGAGACACAGGAAATATGAAAACGTGCCCCCTGGCCTTGACTGGTTTGGTTCAGTGGATAGAGCGTCAGCTTGCAGACTCAGGGGTCCCAGGTTCAATTCCGGTCAAGGGCATGTACCTTGGTTGTGGGCACATCCCCGGTAGGGAGTGTGCAGGAGGTAGCTGATCGATGTTTCTCTCTCATTGATATTTCTAACTCTCTATCCCTCTACCTTCTTCTCTGTAAAAAATCAATAAAATATATATTTTTTTTAAAAGAAAACGTACCCCCTGGGCCAGGTGTGCAGCTCTCACCCAAACATGAACTGCTGTGTAATTAGGGCATCATAGGCAATGAACTTCATCTGAAAGGGAAACTACTGCCCTTTCACAATTTATGTCCTAAAAATGTCTGCTTTAAGATGTTGGAAATGACTGGGATTTTTATCAAAAGTTCCTAACCAACTTTTTAAATCACATGCCAATGGAAGCCTATGGGAAAGAAAACTCTTAGTCTACAACTTAACATTTCTCTGCAGCAACCCTGTGTCCACCTCTTGATTTCTTTAAATAATATGTGCTGCCTAAAACACAAAGTCTCCTTGCCCAGGCTGCCATTACTTGGCCTGTTCTCAAACAGCCATAGGTTTTGGAATCTAAAGCATCTATTTTTCTTCTTACTCCTAGCTCTAGCCCTTTTTCTAATAGACAGTATGTTCTCTCTTATGTATTTGTAAAGAAGAAATCTTTTTTAAAAAGCACATTAAAAAGTGTAAAGTTATGTTATTTACTTGAATTAAAATGTTTGAATAATGTATATAAATCTTTTTAAATACTCAAAGCAATCTATATATATATATAAAAGCCAAGTGACCAGAACGCCAACATGACCGGTCGCTATGATGTGCACTGTGGTTGGCCAACGGGCCCGATGGGGGGTGACCCCTCCCTCTGACTGGCCCTGGCCAGATTGGGGGCCCAGCTGGCTGGCCAACCTCCCATGGATCCTCCCCTCAGCCGGCCCCTCCTCCCGACCGGCCCCACCCCTGATCCCCCCCCATCTCAATGTGGTGCGGGGCCAGCCGACCAACCTCCCATGTCCCCTCCCTGCTGCTGGCCCAGCCTAATCAGCCCCCATTGAGGGGGGCCAGCCAGACCCCAACTGTGGATGAATTCATGTACCGGGCCTCTAGTTAATCATAAAAATAGTTTACATTAAGGGTTAGTTTTCATTGCTCCTGTGGTTGCCATGGTAAGTGAATTTTTATTGCTACCATTGATGAAAGTGATTTCTGTTCAGTTTCTATTGATTATAAAGTTCTGTCCTAGAAAAAAACACTCATGTAATGTGGTGTTCTTCCATAAAACTTTCCTTACTCCTCAAATTCCCAGTTCTCTTCATCTTTCTTATGCTCAAGGCTTTTATCACTTAACTCTTTCTATCCACTTAGCTATCCTTATTCACCCTTTATCACTTAATTTTCTCTCATTTTTTCATAGGTTTTTGTGTTAACTTCTCTAATTTATTGTAAGTTCCTTGATGAGAGATGCCTGATAGCAGGACTATATTGTACACCAAGCATGTCAAACTCATGGCCCTCGGGCTGCATGCCTCGTTTATTTGGCCCGTGTTAGTCTTTGAGTTTGACATGCTTGTTTACACTATATGTATGCCACACATAGTTGTTGATTGACGGGAGTTAAAATCAACTTCATCTGTTCATTCAAATTTCACTGGATGTCTTTAATACCATATCAAAATTAATACATATGTACAGTATCTGAAATGCGCATCCATTTCTCCCCCAGGTCTATCAGCTTCAAGGCATCCCCAAGCTTCTGCACCTCCTAAAAGTTCAGAATGAAGATATTCAGAGAGCCGTGTGTGGGGCCTTGCGAAACTTGGTGTTTGAAGACAATGACAACAAGTTGGAGGTAGCTGAACTCAACGGGGTACCTCGGCTGCTGCAGGTGCTGAAGCAAACCAGAGACTTGGAGACTAAAAAACAAATAACAGGTAATGTTTCCTGAATATTGAAGTGTATAGACAGTGCACCCCAGCCAAATGTGTTACGTCATCTCTTTTTCTTAAGTTTCCTGGGACGAATGATTGATGGGCTCATTGTCATTTGACAGATGGCTTTTAAGGAACATTGTCACCTGCTGGCTAAGACCCCAGGTTCAAGTCAAGTTTGAATTCCTTTTCTTCTGAGGAAGAAATTACAGTGAACTTTGTAACAGGGTTTCAATGTTGTCCAGGCTATCCAAAACATTCTGAAGAAACCTAACAAGAACCACACGCAATTCATTTTATTATTCACTCAATACTCTATTTGCTAAATCTATACAAAGAAAGTAAATTAGTCAAATAGTGTCCTAACATAGAGGATCAGTTTAAATCAAATTAACCAAAATACCAGTAACTATACTTCCCAATCCTTCTGTCACCTGAGCCCCTCAAAATACCAGCTTCCTAGCCCACCTAGCCCTCCACCCCAAAAAGAGAAAAAGAAAAGAGTGGCTGGATATGTTTTTCAGTTCTGTACTTCCTGTGTCTGTTCAAATACTGATTTGAACAAAAGAATATCTCCTTTCTACCCAATGTATTTTACACGAGGAAACTAAAACCCAAAGAAGTTAACCCTTTTAATATATAAATGTTTTTCAGTGGTAATAGTTGACTATTTTTACTTTAAAATGAGGTACTTCATAAATGTGGTTTTAAGTTGAATATATTGTGTTTATGCCATCCACACTTTATTATACAACAGCTTTCTTTTTTCTATAAAACTATTATATCCTCTCTACTTATTTACATCTTAAAATCTCACATTTTTTTCTATCTTGATGTATTTTAATTTTATAAAACTATATGAAGGTTTGTAGCATGCTACCCTTCTGCCTGCCTGCTATCATGCCCCATGGCATAGTTCCTTTCATATTTATGAGTCATATTAAAATACCTACAGAAATTGAGTGATCTAGATACTCATTCATTTATTCAGCCAACATTTACAGGGCAGCCTACCAAGGCCCAGGCAGTGAAAATTACAGTCCAGAGAGGTGTTGTGGCTTTTATATTCCAGCCATTAAAACATGAACAATTATGTAATGGTTGGCATAAAAAAAACACAAAAAACCTCACATTTAGAAACTAAGATTTTCTTCATTAAAATATAGAAATGAACCACAAGAGAGAATCTTGTTTTACAGTTAAAGAAATTAAAGACTTCATGAAGGAGGTATGTTTCATTGTAGACCTTAAAAAGGGGATAGCCTTGGGGCTGATGTTTTAAAGGAGAATGAAAGTTATTCCCAGCAAAGAGAACATCACTACTAGCAAAGCAAAGAAACAGGAAGAAGCTGCTGGTCATTTAGAGGAAGCTTGGATAAGAGTGATGGAGGTTAGCGTACCGGGGTTGCTAGAAAGCTTGGGAAGATGTGTGGGTGTGTATCAAGGAAGTAATTCATTGACTCAGACTTCCTCTTCTTTTGTATAGGAAAATAGGAAACTAAGGTCAGAGACATTCTGTGGTATTGCTGCCATGGCAACCATTCAGTCATCGTTAGATCATCTGCAGAGCTGATCAATGGAGTTTGCTTGTGCTAGTCCCAGGACTTCTAATATAAGCCAACATTCCTACCAGAGGGTGTTCATTATATGTTCATTGAATTGAGCCAGTACTTGAATGTTTGATACAAATCCTTCTTAATAACTTCCTTTGGTTCTATTAGTAGAAAAGTTAAATAAGTGCTTTTCTGGCCTCAGAGATAAATTGTTGACTTGAATAGACACGTTTATATCTTTTGTTGGAAACACAAAGTGAGTAGCCATATATGTGAATCTCTTCTTGTCTAGTTCATGAACATCTTTTTATTGAGTCCCTCTTATGTGCTAGTCACTCAACTTGGGCTTTTCCTTTTTCATCTCTGTTCCTCCTGACAGCTCTAAAAGGCATTATTGAGGATTTACATATGATCATGTGAGGTTCAGGGGGATTAAGTAAATGGCCCAAGGTTACATGGTAAAGAACAAAGTCCAGATTCAAGTCCAGTTTTTTCTGGGTGTTGTTGCTCTATCAAAGTGGCTCCCACTGACAGTGTGGGGACATGGGGTGATTAACCTTTACTCATCTTTGAAAAGGGGCTTGTCTTTGAGAATCTCGGAGGAAAGAGCTCTCCCTCACTTCTCTTTGATTCTCCCTCTCTCCTCTTCTCACTGCCTGTTCTGCGCTCTGTTCTGCTCTTGTGTAGCCTTGGATCTGGCCTCTGTGATTCGGTATCACACGTTCCCCATCTATCCAGCACTCTGCTAGTGATTTCTTTCTAAAATGAGAATATTGTCTCATTATGCCCCCCCCCCACCCCATTGCCTATAAGGTAAAGTCTGTACTCTGTAGCATGCCACACAGAGATTTTATTATCTGAGCCTGATGACCTTGCAGCAGTGTCTCCTCTCGTACCCCTCCCGCCCGAGTTCTGCAATGCTGGAGGATCCGCCAGTGTTCCATGTTTCCCTCTGTCTCCATGTCTTTGCCACTGTTGCCTTGGACTGGCATCCTGCTCTACCCTCAGAAACCTTCGCTAGCTGTCCCAAGTGTCACTTCTCTGAAGTATCTTCAAAAGCCATCCCTCTGTTTACTTTCAGCCCCTCCCCCTTGGTTTGGAAGGGAGGGGCTTCTCTGATCTACCTTTGCATTCTGTAATGTTAGGTTGCCACTCATTTCATGCCTGTCTGTTTATTGCCATAACGCTGTGGTGCTCATGTAAGATTCTCAACAACTCTGGATGTCTGACCAAATATTTTACAAAACCAGACTGGGAATATTTGGATTATACATAAATAAGAGACTCAGGTGTGTTTGCAGATAAGACTTTGATTTTTCTAACCAAGTTATTAATAGAACCGTCAATTTATATGTTCTCTCTATCAGAGCTTTGTTCCCTATAGAGAATGTCAACTCACTGACCTTTCTGGCATTTTCTGTACCAGCCTTGGAGAGAAGCTCTTCCCTCTTCCAATGAAAAGACTTCAGGATCAAAGATCTCTCCCCTGAGATTGTTCCCCCTTCCTTACCAGGGAGTGTGGTAGTGTATTTTGATTGAAATGAGAACAGAACATACTAGTCTCAGAGACTCATTTTCAAGGTCACTGAGGAATGAGCACTGGCTGTAGTGTGTAGGGCTCTGCCTTGGATTAAAACAGACAGGTGTTAAGATTTAGGGGATTCTTGTCCCCCTTCTGCATATGGCAAGGAAGAGTCAGGGGAAGACTGTCGATGAAATTTGTTGAAAATTTATTTTAACCTCTGTGTATTTTATAGAAATATTTTTTGGATTGCTGTATTTTCATAAGATACCAAAACCATTTTTCTGTAAAATATTCATTGTGTACCTTCTTTAAATAATTGTATGTTATTTTTTTTCTGCATTTGTAATGTGCAACAACATACCTTGGGTTTATTTTTAACTTGGAATAAATAGCCTTTGTGGTAATGTAACGTCCCAAGTAAAATTTATAAAATTTAGGTGAAAGGAAGGGTATATTCTTGCAAGGGAGATTGTTTTTATAAAAATCCTCATGCTCTGTGATCACTTTGAAACACAAAGTTAAGCCCTACTAGGTTTGGCTCAGTGGACAGAGTGTTGGCCTATGGACTGAGGGTCCCAAGTTCGATTCCAGCCTAGGGCACCTGGGTTGCAGGCTTAATCCCCAGCCCTGGTCCAGGCGCCTGAGGGAGGCAACCAATCGATGTGTCACTCTCTGATCGATGTTTCTCTCTGTCACTCCCTCTCCCTTCCACACTCTCTAAAATCAATGGGAAAATATGCTTAAGTGAGGATTAACAAAAAAAAAAACAAAAACAGAAAACAAACCAAGTTAAAATCCCCAGTCAGTTCGAATTTTCCTGCTTCCGCTCCCCATCTCCTGCACTGAAGAGAAGGATTCATTTAATCATAAAATTCGCACATTTTGCTACCTCATTATCATGCAGGCTTAGTGAAATAACTATACTTCCAGTCCAGTGAAATAACTATACTTCCAGTTATATCTGTAAGATATTAAAATATAGGTAATATCTGTAAGATCCCTTTACAGATCACTAGTTAGCTATGTTTTGCAAATATCACAGTTGACAATAAATTACTAGGTAATGCAGTTATCATTATTGCTAACTATTCAAAGTGTATCTCTTATTAGAATCCACTTCCCTTTCTTTTTGGTTAGAATGAGAGCTTAGTGATAGAAACAATAGGCAGACCAGCTACAACAAAGAACTATAATAATTGAAATTTAGGCACTATGAATAAATCACCCAGAAGTTCAAGGTGAGACAAATGAAGACCTAAACTCTAAATATTATATCAGGGAGTCTAGAATCAGATTATTGAATAGATATTCAGCGTTATCTAGTCCACTAATTTCCCAATACCAGAAATGGGAATCATTTTGAAAATATGAATTCCTGGAATTCATCCTGAGATTCTGGCTCAGTCAGTTTGGTGTGTAACCCAGGAATACATGGCTCTGATTTGCCACTGGGCTCATTTGGAAACTGCTAGTTGAGTCTAAAACGCTGGTTTCAGAATAAAGCCCTCTCGTCAATATTTCGGTAAAAGATGAGCTCATTTTTATCAGCTCCAATGATGGAGATGGATCTTACAAGCAGATCCTTCTGTTTCCTCAGTGCTCTCTTAGAAGCTTATGCTTTCAGGGAGCCAGAAATCTCCTTCCCAACCATTTCCACTCATTGGTTCTGGTTTCACCTGCTGTAAATGATTTTTCACTATTGAATTTGCATTTCTTCGGGTACTGGAGAACATGCATTCCAATGTATATTAGACCCTAGTATCTGTTAACTTGGGGTTAATTTTTCTACTAGGCATTGAATTTTAATAATTTATAAGAACTATGTATATTAAGAGTATTCACTCTTTGTCTCATATTGTCATACATGTTTTCCCAATTTGTAAGGGATCATTTGTTGGATTTGTGTGTATATGTGTGAGGGTGTATTATAAGTGTGTATAATCTTGCATCTCTGTTGAGCATTTAAGCTCTTCCTAGCTTCGTGCCTTACAGAAATTTGGCAGGCATGACATTTCTGTACAATACCCTACATTAAAAATTCAAAAATTATGTGTACTAAAACATCCCAAACCATAGAAATAGCATAGAAATAATAATTGCATGTCAAGTGATAAAGGACATGGAAAGGAAATTCCACTCCCTTTGTTCAAATTAATCTTCCCTGAGTTTTATTGTAGGTGTACTTTTCCTTTGCGTGCCCTGTGTGGTCCTTAATAAAAAGGAAAGTATTATGCTTCACACTTTTAAGTCTCTAGGAGGAAGAAACTCTTTTTTATGTATTTATTGGGGTGATATTGGTTAATAAAGTTAAATGGGTTTCAGTGTACAGTTCTATAATACAATCTGTATATTGTCTTGTGTGTTCACCACTGCACGTCAAGCCTCCTTCCATCACCACAAGCAGAGACTCTTAACTTGGCTGCTTATCTAGAACAGGAAGCTTTTTACCCCTTTTTCTTTTTAACTTTCTTTGGTATCTTAGTAACCAAAACTCTACCTCAGACCTGCCTTTAATTGTTTTTCAACCACCTGGGGTTTTATTCTGTCTCTTGCCCTTCCAGGGCCTCTTAAGGTGAAGTGGGAGGAATGAAGTCATTGTGTTGCAAAACCTGTGGCTGAGGGACACTGAGGATGACTAACTCCAATGCTAGTTTGATCAGGAAGAGACCTCTTCATTAGCCAGAATTCTAGTCCTTACAAGACTGGAGACCCAGTGTCGCCGTATCTAATGGAAGCTAAGTGTAGGTTGCAGTGGAAATTTGGTTATTGTTTTAGAAATTAGTCACTTGTACACAGCCAAAGTAAATTGTTTAAACACTAAGCCTAGCATGTTCTAATTGATGAGCCAACTACAAGTGTGGTTGAATAATTACCAAGCTTTAACTGCACAGACTCTTATTTCAGCCATTAATGTTAGAGGAGATGCTATCACCACATAATTCAGTCAAGACCGCCATCTTTGCTTTTTTTTTTCATAAAGTAGACTGTCCTGTATTCCTATGCTTCCTCTTTCCTTTCCTTTAGACAAAGCAGTAACTTTAACCCAGTGGTTCTCAACCTTCTGGCCCTTTAAATATAGTTCCTCATGTTGTGACCCAACCATAAAATTATTTTCGTTGCTACTTCATAACTGTAATGTGGCTACTGTTATGAATCATAATGTAAATATCTGATATGCAGGATGGTCTTAGGCGACCCCTGTGAAAGGGTCGTTCAACCGCCAAAGGGGTTGTGACCCACAGGTTGAGAACCACTGCTTTAACCCATAGGCATTATTGACTGGGCAGTAGGAGAGTGAATGGGAAAGAAAATGAAGATCCCTTCTCTTTATGTTCCCCCTCTTTCTCCTTTCCTGGATGCTAGTGAGTTAAAGAAGTTTACTGAGGGTATGAAAGATGGCCAGGCAACTTTATACCTTCTGAGAGTCATTGGAATAGTAAGCAATAGGTATGTAGTCTTTCCACTGAATCAGAAGTATTTGAGCAAAAAATATATGAGAAAAACAAATCCTAAATGTATACACCATTTTGTATTCTTTCTCACTACCCAGCTTCAGACTGTCTCACAAATGTCTGGAAAGTACAGTATCTTATTGTCTTAATTTTTCCTGAGTTGGCTTATATGGCCTTTCTCTCTTTAATAGGGGTGTGGTATGGGATGGGGAGAGTTCAGAAAGAAAGGGAAAGTTAAATGGGCAAATGTAATACCCGTCTTAGACCAATTCTCAGGTCATACAAGTTTTCAGATAGATAAAATACTCTTGTCTCTCCTTCGTTCCCAAACTATAAATATAAGAAATAGGTGAGGTAGCCAGCATAAATTCCAGGAGGACATAAAATCTATCATTGGGTCAGAGTCAATAAGTAGTAATTGGTAATGTTGTTCAGCCTACTGTTGACAGGCATACACATAGTTGGAGGCTTTCCTCAGGCCCTTCCTGTGAGTATTGGGAGGCAAATGTGAGGTGGAAGTTGCACAGTGGCGTATTCTCTCCATGCATCTAAAGGAGAAAAATAAGACCCTTTGAAAACGTTGAAGTCAGTTATAATAGGGTCATTTCAAGCCTCCCTCTTGGTAGCTCAGAATTTATTATTTCAATGAGCTCAGCTTATGGTAGGGGCTTAAGAGAAGTGGCAATAAATGTTTAAGGATTTCTGGCTTTCATTCACACTCCTGATTAATTTAAATTTGCATAGTTTTATATTATAAGCTCTCTTCCTCTCCCCCTTCTCTACCTGCCTATCTGTTTTTCAGTTGTTCTTATGGATCAGCTTCTATTGAATTCTAATTACCTCTAAATCCGTTTTTTCAATTGGAAAAGGGGCTGTCTCCCTAGCCCTACCCTTTTGGTTTATAACTAGTCATAGCCCTAGAAGTGATGGCCTTAACTGATCTTTTCAGCAGTTCTTTTGACCCAATCCTGCACTGTTTTGGTTTTAGGTTTGCTGTGGAATTTGTCCTCTAGTGACAAACTCAAGAATCTCATGATAACAGAAGCCTTGATTATCCTGACTGAGAATATCATCATCCCCTATTCGGGATGGCCAGAAGGAGACTACCCCAAAGCGAATGGTTTGCTTGATTTTGATATATTCTACAATGTCACAGGATGCCTAAGGTAATGCCACTCTGCAGTCCCCCTCCAACACCCCCACCCCCCATACACACACACACACTTTTTTCTCCATGCATCTTAAATACTGTATTCATATCTGTCTAAAACTCTACCCAATGACCGGTAAGGGGAAGCTGTAAGAATATAGATCTTTCTAACTACTAGAACCACTATGTAGAGACAATGAGAATGGTTCAGATATCAATTGAGTATTGTTTCCAAACCCATTTGATTTCAGAAGCTACCCGCATAGCTCATAAGAGAGAGGGCGTCATTTTCAATAGAGAACCCCGGTATCTGATCTGAACACCTAGAGGTCCATGCAGAATGGCCTTCCCCGTCTCACAGGTTTTAAAGCAGTTTTCATTCTATTTTTAATTCGCAAAAATCTGACATGGCTAAAAGACATAATTTTGAACCTGGTGTTTTATTTTTTTATTGAGGTATAGTTGACCTACATTATATTATTTTCAGGTATATAACATAATGATTTGTTATTATATGTATTGTGAAATGATCACCACAAAGTCCAGCTAGCATCCATCACCATATATAGTTGCAGAATATTTTTGTGTGTGATGAGAACTTTTAAGATTTACTTTCTAATATGCAATACAATTATAATTATAGTCACCATGCTGTACATTACACCCCAGGACTTATTTCTTTTATATTTTTTCTTATTTGTTGTTTAGAGAGAGAAAAAATTTAAAAAAACTGATTTGTTGTTCAACTTATTTATGTATCCATTCGTTGATTCTTGTATGTGCCCTGACGGGATCAAACCTGCAACCTTGGCATATTGGGAGGGTGCTCTAACCAACTGTGCTACCCAGCCATGGCCTGTATTTGCACCTTTTGGCACCTTTCAAAAATTTTGCTAACACCCTCCATCCCCCAACTCCTCTCCCACCTTCAGCAATCTGTTCTCTAAATCTATTATTTCAGTTTTGGTTTGTTTTTTAGATTCCATATATAAGTGAGATCAGACAATATTTGCTTTCCTCTGCTTGACTTTTTTCAGTTAACATAGTGCCCTCAAGGTCCATCCATGTCATCACAAAAGGCAGAATTTCCTTCTTTTTTATGGCTGAACATATTATATAATTTTTTTTATTTCTGTGAAAAATGCCTTGGAAAATTTAAAAAATATATTTTATTGATTTTAGAGAGGAAGGAAGAGGGAGAGAGAGATAGAAACATCAATGATGAGAGAGAATCATTGATTGGCTGCCTCCTGCATGCCCCCACTGGGGATCAAGCCCACAACCCAGGCATGTGTCCTTGGCTGGAATCGAACCTGGGACCCTTCAGTCCTCAGGCTGACACTCTATCCATTGAGCCAAACTAACTAGGGTGCCATTGGGATTTTTAATCCTCACCTAAGGATATGTTGTTGTTTTTTCATTGATTCTAGAGAGAGAGGAAGGCAGAGGGAGAGATAGAGAAACATTGATGTTAGAGTGAAACATTTATCACTAACTCCTGCACACTCCCCACCAGGGACCAAGTCCACAACCCAGGCATATGCCCCAACCAAGAATTGAACTCACACCTCTTTGATGCACAGGATGATGCCCAACCAACTGAGCCACACTAAATTTGGATCTGTATTGTATTGAGCCTGTAGATTGCTTTAGGTAGTGTGGACTTAACAATATCAGCTGTTCCAATCCACAGAAGTGTGGTATATCTTTCCACATGTCTTATTCAATGTCTTACAGATTTCACCTTCTTGTTTAATTTTTTTCCTGGGTGTTTTTAAATAGCTATAAGGCAACATTGCCTAAAAGGACAGAATGTCTTGCCATAAGAGCCTACAAAGAAGCTAGTTTGATCAGCATTTCCTAACATTGGGATGAAAAATGCCTGAAATGTTATTTTCTCTTGGGTTGTCAGATGATTCAGTGGTTAGAGCATCAGCCCAAAGACTAAAGGGTCTCTGGTTCAATTTCAGTCAGGGGCACATACCTTGATTGCAGGCTCGATCCCTGGACCGGTCCAACTGCATGCAAAAGGCAACCAACCGATGTGTCTCTTTCACATAGATGTTTCTCTCTGTCTCTCCCCTTCCCTTTCACTCTCTAAAAATCAATGGAAAAATTTTCCTTGGGTGAGGCTTAACAAAAAAAAGGAAAAAGGAGGAGGAGGAGGAGGAGGAGGATAGAAGCACATGCAAGAGGAAGAAAAAATGCTAGTCTACTCTAGATTCATGCACATCAAGCTTTCTCATATTTGGAAATATTCATTGTCCTTTATGTTCAAGGATTAAAAGAAATCAGATAGAGGATGTAATAAAAATCAGGCAGTCCCAAAGAAGTCAAGATGTACGCTGCCTTTCTATCTTTTCTCTGGGTACAGAGTTCATTTTGTTGTTGTAGTTTTTAGGGAATCTGGGTGTTAACTGAGGGAATTTGTTATGGTAAGATGTTTCTCTTACCTCCACAGTTAGTAATGCGTATCAGATACCACTTTATTGTAATACAGTACGTTAGCTTCTAAGAGTTTTACAAAGAAAAATTAGAAAGTCCTTCAGGATCTTTTAATCTAGCAGGGGATTCTGATGCGCAAACGGTGTAGAACACTGCCACAGTGAAATGTGTTAGAGCAGTGGTTCTCTAAGCGGGGCCCCCAGTAGCATCTGGAACTTGTTGGAATTCTTGGAATCAGACGCTCTCAGGGTGGGGCCCAGCAATCCACTTTTAACAAGCCCTCCAGGGGCTTCTGGTGCACTGTGGTGTCGTCAGAGGTCCAGGTACAGTGCCACAGGAATGCAGAACAAAGGGCCATTCATGCCAGCTGAGTGAGATCAGAAAGGCACTAAGGAAGAGGCAGAGGCGCCAGGTGAGCTGGGCCTTGCTGGACTATTTCAATAGTCAGGCATTCTCTAAGGACAAAATTCTTCAACAGTATGAGGTGCTTAAATGGTCTCCCTGAAATCCATCTCATATACAGTCCCCTGGCACTGCTTTTTAAATGCATTTGTGAGCCTTTAAAGCTTTTTTATCCATTTAAAAACATTTTGTATTTTAAGATTTCTCTGTAGTTCCCATTGCCTTACCATGAACAGCAGAGTTCTTAATGTGGCAAGTGTGTCAGTCAGGATTTTTTTCTGTTGAAAATGGCTGGTGCCAAGTTGGGATTCCTGGGCTCAGGTGGCTGAATGTTGACAGTCATTATGGAATTGAAGAAATTACACCAGGAACCATGGCCTCAAGGACTGGGACAGACATTCAGCATGCCTGCTACTCACTCTTTTTTTTTTTTTTTTTTAAATCTCATCTGTTTCCTCTCCTTTTGCATGCTGGGCTCATTCTTGACAAATGCAGGCAAGCATACACATTTTTTAAATCATTAATCGCTAAAACCTAGCTAAGTTTCTGGTATATAGTAAGCAAATGTAAAGTATATGAATGAAAAGAATAAATGAATGAGTGAGCAATTGAAGATACATGGTGAATTAGGTGAATAATCGAGTCTGTCAAGAATGTCAAATTTTGTTGTTGTTAATCCTTATCCGAGGATATTTTTTTCCAATGATTTTTAGAGAGAATGGAAGGGTTGGAGGAGGGATGGGGCAGAGGTAGAGAGAGAGAGAGAGAGAGAGAGAGAGAGACATCGATTAGTTGCTTCCCTTTGGTCCCCAGGCTGGTGCTCAAACCACTGAGCCAAACCAGCCAGGGCAAAAATACCAAATTTGTAATAGAAAGTAATCAAACACAAGTTGGAAACAGGCTAAGGCCAGACTCATGAGGCCCTGAAGGCCATGTTAAGGAGTTCAGTATGGCCCTAGCAGGTTTTGTTCAGGATAGAGCGTTAGCCTGCATACTGAAAGGTCCCAGGTTTGATTCCGGTCAAGGGCACATGCTCAGGTTGTGGGCTTGATCCCCAGTATGGGGCATACAAGAGGCAGCCGATCAATGATTCTCTCTCATCTTTGATGTTTCTCTCTCTCTCTCTCTCTCTCTCTCTCCCTTCTTCTCTGAAATCAATAAAAATATATTAATAATTTTAAAAAAGGAGTTGAGTATCTTCTGTAACCAATATTATCTAGTGTGGGAAGGATAGGAATATGATAAATTCTAGGTAAAGAAGAATAATTATATCAACAGGAAAGATATATTGAGACGGTAAAAATCTAGAGAAAGATGTTGCTTAAAAATCTCTTCCAATGTCACCCCAATAAATTCAAGAAAAAGGAAAAAATGTCTTCCCTGTGAATGAGGAATAAAATACCTATGTGGTTTGGGAAGATGTAATAGCTGAATACACTCCCATTTACATAGTCAATCCAAACTACCGACTTGAACTACTTTTAGAGGAGAATATAAAAAAAATATCTGGGAAATTAAGCACCATAGCATATGCTTACTAAAATATCTGTTCTTATTTCATCTTTATATCTACTTTATTATAATAATGGCTAATATTTATTTATTATGTTCTAGAAATTGTTCTAAATGCTTTATGAGGATTTCTCAGTTTATCCTCACAGCAGCCGTTGTAGAGTATATTTTTTCCATTTTATAGATGAGGAAACGGGCTCAGAGAGATTGAGATATTTTCCCATCATCATACAGCTAGTAAGAGACAAAGCTGAAATTTAATACAGGAAGCATGTCTCCAAAGCCAAAGCTCTTAATTAGCATATGGGATACATTAATGTTAGTCACATGTCTACAGACTGTGCTGATGAGGATAAAACCTTTTCCCTTCACAGTCTGGCAACCTCACAAGGTCAGGTAGGCCAATTACAGACATGTTTACATCTCATTATGAACATTGTACCAGCATTTTAAAAATTCTATGCCAGTGGACCTGTGTACTGCATTTCATATAAAGAAAAGGTACAAAGGATGAAGCGTATGAAATAGGAGATCTTTCCAAGAGAGGAGATGGCATTGGAGACAACTACAGAGGAGAGGTTGTCAGAATGCATGTAAAAGCCACCAGGAGATAGGAATCAGAATGTACAAAAGGCCTGCAGGGAACCTGTAATCAAATACTCTTCAGTTTCTGACAATAAGAGATGTCTGCTGAGGAGTTATTTATGACCCCAGCTTACTCTAAAAAGATTTTGAGACAGGTGCTGTATGATTCTAAGAAGAGTGAACCTTAGCTGCATAAAAAGGTCATAAATATTAGCAAATATTTTAATTGCTACAAGTTCACTCAGGTATCCTCTCCCCCAATGGGTAGAGAGCCAACAATGAATTAGCAACATGTGTAGTATTTCTGGCATTGCAGTTGACTTAGGTTAGTGTCACTAAATTCTTTCAATCTACTTTGGAGAAAAACTTCTGCATACGTCAGTTCCCCTGGTCTGTATATAGCAGGGGTGCAGGGTGAATCTGCCCTGTAGTTGAAATGTTTGCTTTGTTAATGAACTTGAGGCAACGACTCTGGTTCTGCCCATTTGGAGCTGATACAGCGAAATTGTGTTCACATAGGAGAACATGCACAGTTTATCCTTCAAAAAGACTAACACGGTCAGATATTCCATCTTTGTCAAGTGTCAAATCATTTATCTATAGGATTAGCATCTGCCCACAGCAGCATGTACCATGGGCCTTGGCTTTCTTTAGGTCCTTTTGGAATTATATACGTTTCATGGCTGAACTTACTCGCTGAAAAGGGATACAGATTTTGCAATAGGGTAAACAGTTTGGTCATGCAAATATAAACTTTTTTCTTAAATATTATACTGGCCCAATGAATAGTAAAATCCAGGTTAGGAGAGGAGAAATAGATTGGCACACTCCGATTTGTGCTACAGCCAGCAAGAGCAATTGTCAACATCTTCATAGCTCCCGTGTGTGGCATCATGTTGGTAGGTTGAAATCAGCCATGGAGGAGTATTTATACCACAGAAATTGGCAAATGCTACAAATCAGAGCTCTCCCTGCTCCCCTGCCTCCAGAAAGCTAGTGGTTAGACATTTACCAGTAAACTACGGGTGCTGTGTTTCTATTAGTTTCCATTACTTTAACAACAAGATGTGGATAATTAGAGTATAGGCCATTATATTGAAATTTCTCAACAATAATTAAATTAGTGAAGCAAAAAAATTATATAAGCAAAACAAATATGGCCATGCTTACCTGGTAACTCCTCTCTGGTCTCCCTGAATCCAGTGTTTCTACAAGTATGTGTCTTATTGGAATTGTCAAGCAGCACAACTAACAACCACCACCCCCATTCCCCCCCACCACCACCACCCCTGCAAAGGTTCGCACACCTCAGACTAAATTTTCACTATCCTCCTATGCTGGGATCCAGCCCCAGCAGGTCCCGGGGTCCCCAAAGGTGTGGACAGAGTCAGCAAAGAAGGAATGACACGGAGACAGCATTCAGCTGATCAGCAGCCTAGCCAGGATCTCTAACCAAGTTCTGGTCAGGATCTCCAGCGAAGTTCTGGTTAGGATCCTGTGTCCATGTTCTCTTGCTAGGTTCTCCAGCCAGGTTCTGTCCAGGTTCTCCAGCCAAGTTCTATAGCCAGGTTCTGTGCAGGAT
>NW_006293951.1:2405336-2409592 GCF_000327345.1 Myotis davidii
TGCAGCGACTGTGTCAAGCAGCAAGGATGGACTGGCTCCCGGCACTCCTATTCATGGCCTTAGGAGGTGGGCCCAGATTAAAAAGCTGTACTTCACAGAAAAGATATGACATTTCCATTTGTCAAAAAAATGTTACCTATCGGTCCATAAATAGTGACTGCCTAGTGTAGGCCCCAAATTGTGTAAATTACTAAAGAAAATAGAGAAAATGTGGAGGAAGAAGAATCAACAAAGAAAACAGAAGAATAATTTTTATTACATCAAGAAGACTGTATTTGCTTGTCTTTCTTCATCAGTTAGTTTATGAGTTGAGTCTTGAACAGAAAAAGAAATTACCAAAAATGCCTTTGTCAGAGATTTTTAAAAGCTTCTTCATGTTAAAAAAAAAATCTGCGAATACCTTACAATTTAAAGTAGTGTTTTACTAACTATATCTTTTGGCACTGAGAGTCTTTAAAAAACAAACAAACCCTGAAAACTATCATCATAATCAGAACTATTATAAAAGAAAGAGTGAGTTGACATATTTAGATAAAGCCACTGATGTCTTTCCTGTGCTTAGAATCTGCCCCTGTCTTGGAGGTGCAGGATATTGAAGCAGAATATGTTCTACTCTAGGTCTTGAGCATCCTCAGCAATTCTAGTCTGGCACCCCTAGACCTTCCCTTTCGGTATCAAGAATGTCTACTCAAGTTCCAGTGGCTTCTGGGCATGTTTTAGAAATTCATTTGCTGTTTATAATTGATTTTAAGTGGAACTTGGCACTCTATCTTGAACAGCCTGCTACACCAAGAGGAAATGACTGTTGCCTACCAACCAGATGATTACTGGGTGCGTCGGCTATTCAGAATACTTTTGGAAGACCCAAAAATGCAGGAAAGCAGAACTAAAGGATAGATTTTCTCCTCCGCATTCTGGTTTCTTGATGTGTAATAGATGCTGCCATATCCTTGTTCAGTTAATGTTCCTTGTCCTGGGAGAACAAAACGTGTAGGTTGTAGAGCTTTGTTCTATCTCCCAATGTTGCTTCTGTTTGCAGATATAACAGTTGACTTTGGCTGATGTTGCGGATACATCAGGATCTGATGTTGACTTCAGAATAACAGGCAAGCCCTTCTTTGGGCGGAGACTTCTATTGCTCTGCCAGTTCAACTGAGGCTCCCCTTTTGTTCTGTGCCACCACAGGCTGCCTCTGCAGCTTTCTCTGGGTTAATCACAGACAAGGCCCAACTGTTTGATATGTATCAGCTGAGAGTTCAACAAAAGCCCAGACCTAAATCTCAAGTAACAAGAGGAAGAAGGATGCCTCCTTATCAACCAGTGTCTTATCAAGTGCCTATTGGGTCTTGGAATGGACTCTGAGGAAGTACTTAATTGACTGGTACTACTGGGGGCCTTACCTGCACAATTTACAACACATGGTGTTAGGAAGCCTGTAATTGTTGGTGAAGAGGAAGATGCACCCACAGTTTTTTAAAAACCGTTGAGGAGATCACTGTCTCAATGTGCTGGTTAGGACTTTAACACTGGTCCCATAGGCAGCAGGTCTTGCATACAAGGTGCATGTAAATTGTGCATTAGTATGAAACTGCAGCTATTATCAGTAGAAATGTCCCCATTAAAAATATATCTGCCTCTTAGAATTACTTATTTGGTTGACAAAGTGTCTTGAAAAGATTTACTCCAACACTATTATTGTCTGCCATTTTCATGTCGTGGAAATAATTATACCCCTTTACTCCAAACATCTCATATCAGCACATCGTTTGCCCAGGCCCATTGACCATTCCCTGAGCTTGAACTTTCAGTGCTGGCAAACTGACAACACACCTGCCTGTAGCCACGCACACACAGCCCTTCTATGGAAGGCCCAGTAACAATCCTGTTAGAAGCAGGCAATTCTGTTTTCAACAAGAGTCACAGGTCAGGATTCTGAATGAGAGTTTTACAAACCTTAATTTCAAGAATTTTGTGAAAGTTACAGGTCATGCCCTGACCGGTTTGGCTCAGTGGATAGAGTGTCGGCCTGCGGACTCAAGGGTCCCAGGTTCGCTTCTGGTCAAGGGCATGTCCCTTGGTTGTGGGCACATCCCCAGTAGGGGGTGTGCAGGAGGCAGCTGATCAATATTTCTCTCTCATCGATGTTCCTAACTCTTTATCCCTCCTCTCCCTTCCTCTCTGTAAAAAAATCAATGAAAAATATTTTAAAAAAGAAAGTTACAGGTCATGATATTTGTAAAGTACCTACGATAATGTCTAGCACACACCAAATGGCAGCTGCTTTTATCATCTGGCGTTGTCCATTCTGTGGTGTGCCATATGAATTTAAGGTCCATTCACACTGTCATTCATCTTAACAAAGACATACCATTCTTCCTTTTAACCCCAGTAAGATGCAGAGTGTTTGATTTTTTTTTCTCTCTTTTTCATTGTGACATTCAGGAACATGTGAGATAAGTGGTCCAGGGATGAGTCATGAATCACTGATTTGCTTTCAGATAAAACACCTGAATCCTCCTAACTATGTGAAGTTTTATTCAGAGACCTACAGAGTTCAGATTCTATTCTTCTCACCCCTTACAAGTCATATTACCAGAAAAAAATTCTTAATTTCAAACACAGATTACAGTTCCAGCTGCATCCTCTCATTCAGGCCCAGTGGAGGTGCAGACTTTCAAAATAATCCTGCCTTTATGTGAAGAGTTGTTTTATCTTCTTCTCCACTTCCCCCTTCTGAGGGGATGGGCAGCCTCCTACCCCCAGTCTAGGACCTGGTTTTTAAATTTTAGCTTTAGTATACCATGGTATTCAGTTTTAGTTTCCTACAAGCTACTCATATATTTACCCACACTTCTGTTGGATTATACCTGCCGAAAATAAACTCATTGTTTAATCAAATTTAACAGTAGACACTAAATTAAACATATCCAGTATATTCATTGGTAACTCTAATAATCAATTTTTAGTGAGTAACTACTCTGTATGCTCATTCTCTTTTACTTTTCAACAAGGTAATTGTTTTGATATATTTTATTTATAGTTTTGAGTTATTTTTTCCATATTAAACCTTTATTTGGCTATACATAGGAAAAAGTTATAGGTAAATATTTCTCAGGATTCAGGAGAATGAGTGTATAGTGTATCAGGAGATACACTATAAAAAGATCAATTCTACCTAAGATTAGCCATGTTAATTCTCTGATTCCCACAAACTGAAGTATTAGCTGTTGAAAATAATACTTTACAATGGATATATTAATTTCTAATAATTATTGGGTGGTACAATAGCAAATTCCTTTCTAACTAGTGACTTCTATTCATAGATGTAGTGCTATAAAGTAATACACCCTTATCATTCATATTTCTGGGTGGTTGAGTAAGGTAGGAACTATTTTTGATATGCAGGACCAAATACTGAAGCAGTGGGTTCCATGTGCTTTCTGTCAGCAAAAGTATCAACTGCCAGGAATCCCTGATAAGTCCCATTTCAAACAAGGAGAGTCTGGATAATACCAAACTACAAGACAACAGTTAGTGCGTGTGAATTATCAGTGCTGCCAAACTGAATTACCATTCCCACCCAAAATAAACACCCTGAAGTTGAACAAAGCTAAGCCATCCTTCTGTAAGGTATGTAGTGGATTTAGCTAGTGAGAAAGACAGATCTTTGATTTGTCAAAGCATTCTTAAAATACTACCATTTTTCTAAGTCAGAAGTTGAAAAGGTCAAAGGGGAGCTTTAAAATGTGATAACATTGTCTTGGAATTGGGGATGTATGGTATTTGCTAAGCAAATGCCAGACTGAATGAATGTCAGATGAGCTGTGCTCCACTCTGGAGCAACCAGGAGCACAGCATAAAGACCAGCTCTCCGATCCTGACTTGACCACTATTGCTGTTACCTGGAAAAGTAACCTACACTCTGTGGACCTCAGTTTTTCCATGTGTCAAATAAGGAGACAGGCTCAGAGAGTAGATAGAGGATCTTAGTTCAAATGATCATTTCTTGAAAAAAAATATAGTAAAATGGTTTTATTAGCAGGTTATGAACCCAATCATTATCTTTTTTTATTAAATCTTTATTATTCAGATTATTACAGTTGTTCCTCTTCCCCCCCCCCATAGCTCCCCTCCACCCGGTTCCCACCCCACCCTCTGCCCTTACCGCCACGCCACACTGTCCTCATCCATAGGTGTACGATTTTTGACCAGTCTCTTCCCGCACCTCCCACACCCCTTTCCCCCCAAGAATTCCT
>NW_006293951.1:2410788-2420690 GCF_000327345.1 Myotis davidii
AGCTCTAAGGTGGTGCTAATCTAGCCTCTGCCTGAGGTTATCCAGCAGGAGCCAGGTGTGAAGCAATGCAAGTTGCCTGGGGCCTTGGGCCACATGCAGTTTGTTAGGTAATTTGCAGATTGCTAATTTTCAGGCCATTCATATGCAAAAGCCTCTGCCCACAGCTTGGGTGGGTCGGGGTCTCAGGGAATCAATAGGGCAGAGCAAACAGCTATGGCTGATCCTTAGCCCTGCCCTAAGAGGCCCCAGGTCTCAGTGTCCTGCAATAATCGCTTCAAGCACCTCTGAGAGAAAGCCGCCCTCAAGTTCCAACTGATGCCAGTCTGTCCAGTTTCTCCCCAGAGACTCGCCCAGAACTGGATTTCAGAGCAGTCAGGAGCTTGAGACTCCCTCCCAATTGAAAAAGACAACCGTGTCCTCAGTTGCCAGCCCTTTCTGCATGCACCTCTGTACCTCTGCACTTTACTTCCACACCTCCTCTGTGTCTCAGTGTGCTTTTCTCTTTCCTTCCAGTTGTAGCGTTTCCACTCAGCCAGCCTTCTTGTGGTTCTGGATGATGTCCATTTTGTCTTCTAGTTGTAGATTTGAAGTGGTTGGACGAGGAAGCAATTTCAGGTGTTTACCTATGCTGCCATCTTGGTTTCTCCTCATTATCTTTTTTTAATGGACCAAATATCAAAGTTTTGCCTGACTGGAGTGAATATTGTCCAGTGCACCAAAAGGTGGCTGGTTTGACTCCTGGTCAGGGCACACACCTGAATTGTGGGTTTGATCCCCAGTTTCTCTCCTCTCCCCGCAAACCTCTCCCTCCCTTCCTCTTCAGATGAGGATTTTTTTAAATGTCAAAGGTTTTCAGTGAAAACCTTCAGGTACAGTGAAAATTAAGTAAGGAAGTGAATCTTTAATTAGAAATTTCAAAAGAGAACTGAGGTCACAGAAGGGATTTTGTTAAAATAAAAAATTGGTTGTATCAATTCAGCAACCATTAAGTTGTTAGTATCCTTAGTTTTAGGTGTATTAGTCTTATCTCCTCAACTATTAGGTTGAATCATGAAATTGCATTTTTGTTGGTTAAAAACAGTCAGGCATCATCAGTTTCGCCCTATAGATGTCATCTCCTTGGGAGCAGAGAACACATAGTGCTGTGTGTTATTTCCTTTAGTTCTTGCTATAATGCCAGACACATTTGTTCTTTGACATTATGAATTCAATGCAGTATTTGGGAGCAGAAAGTCTTTTTGAAATTACTTAGAGCAATATATTATTTTTTAAAATGAAGAAAATAATACCCCAAAAGTTCTTAGAATTATAGTTCTTTTGATGTTCAGAATGACATTGAGACATTATAAATAAGTCTTCAATGTGCTTTGAATATTCTACCTACTAGTCAAAGGAACTAGTCTAATAAATTTATAGTAATAGTTCTTAGCAATTGAAGTTGGCAAAAGGCATTAATCTTTTGCCATTTTTGTTGACAAGGAGGTTAACATTTGGGGTGGCGGTATTTTTTAATGGTTAATGCTAACAAGAAAAACTTAATTCAAAGGAACATGGTAATAATAATACCTGAATATCAACATGATCTAAATCTGAAACATGATCCCCAAATGCATTACTTTCCTATATTTGATAAACTTTATTTCTCTATTAGAAAACAATCTCTGCTTGTGGATTTAGTTACTGTTTATAGAAAGGTGTCATAGCTTAGCAAAATTAGAAATAGACTAAGTGCAAAGATATTTATAGGTCATTTTTTTTTTTTTTACTTAGGTCGAATACACTGTGAAACCCTGCATTTTTCATGACTTTCTGCCATTTTAGTTATAGAATCATCACATTTTAGTGCATTTGGTTTAATATTTGTCAATAACAGTTTACACTAAAACCTACAAAAAACCCCAAATAATAAGAGTCCAGCACCCTATCTTTATAAATGAGGAAACTGAGGCCTAATAAATTTAAGTAACTCTCTGTACCTTGGAGTTAAGTCACAGAGCAAGTTGGAACTTGACTATCCTACTACACAATGTCTATTTTGTCATTTGTCCTTTTAATTGCAAAATCTTTGCCTCATATGAGTACCCTCTCAAAAATGGGTGAAGATTAAGTAAATAATGCTATGATCTTGGGGCTTCAAATGAAGCAGAGACTTTTATTGATGGTGACATGTTATCTGTACTAATAAAAGGGTAATATGCTAATTAGTCCAGACCTCCTTCCGGACAAAGCCACTATGGTGGAAGCCAAGGCAGAGGTGGTTAGGGGTGGCAGCTCCTTCCGGACAAAGCCACTGTGGTGGGAGCCAAGGCAGAGGTGGATAGGGGTGGCAGGGGAGAGCAGTTAGGGACAATCAGGCCGACAGGGGAGAGCAGTTAGGAGTGATCAGGCCTGCAGGCAGAGGGGTTAGGGGCAATCAGGCAGGCAGGCATAAGGGTTAAGGGTGACCAGTCAGGAAGGCAAGTAAGCAGTTAGGAGCCAGCGATCCCGAATTATGAAGCCAGCAGTCTCAGATTGCGAGGAGGATGTTAGACATCCCCCAAGGAGTCCCAGATTGGAGAGGGTGCAGGCCAGGCTGAGGGACCCTCCCCCACCCCCGATCCTGTGCATGAATTTCATACACCAGGCCTCTAGTATGAATATATATAGAAGTTGTGTCCAGATTTAATGACCACTGAACAACTGATGGAGACCACAGGGCAAGACTGTCACTCTTTGACAAATTTGCTAGTTTTCCAAACCCTTGGAAGAAGCATCAAGTAAAGCTTTGAAACAGAGGCCTATTGGATACATGTCCTATGCCTGATGGCTTTTTGTTTGTTTGTTTTTCCTGATAGAAACATGAGTTCAGCTGGCCCTGATGGGAGGAAAGTGATGAGACGGTGTGATGGACTGATTGATTCGCTGGTCCATTATGTCAGAGGAACCATTGCAGATTACCAGCCAGACGACAAGGTGATGCAAGAGTTAACTATCTTACATGTTGAATTATTTTGTCTTACTAAGACTCTTCAGAGTATTCTTGAAGTAGTAGTTTGGGTTTAGTTTTATTCCTTAACTCATTTACTGAGCTAAGGATTTCCCATAACACTTAAAAATATTAAAATATATCAAGCCCCATTTTTTTCTATTTTCCAGACTTAAATTCCAACTATCCCTTTAACAACTCTGCATAGATATTTGGAAGGAGCCCAAATGCTTCATGTTCAGCAATGAACTTAAGTTCATCTCTTCCCTCCTCCCAAACTTGCTCCTTCTCCATAATCTATTTGCAATTGGCTCCTGATTGGCCCCTACAAACAATATCTCCTCCTGTTTTCCAATTCCACATGGCTACTAAGTTATATACATAAAATGCCGAGCCATTCTGAACCCACTCTAAAAAGTAAACCAGAAGGGCTCGCCAATGTTTTAAGAAATTCAGCCTCAGCGCCTTAGCACTGTGTTTGTGATCATTGATGGTCTACCCTTAGCCTTTCCGGCCATACTCATTCTATTCCCCCAGGTTCCCATAGTCCAAGCATCCAGTAAACCTTGTAAGATCTAAAGCCTAATAAGTCCTGTGATATCACACTTGCAAAGGGATGTCAATATGTATCTGATTAATATTTGTGTGTTTTCTCAGGCCACAGAGAACTGTGTGTGCATTCTTCATAACCTCTCCTACCAGCTGGAGGCAGAGCTCCCAGAGAAATATTCCCAAAGTAACTATATTCAAAACCGGAATATCCAGATGGACAACAACAAAAGTATTGGGTGTTTTGGCAATCGAAGCAGGAAAGTAAAAGAGGTATGTTGGGAGGGCACTGAAAGAAAAAGTGGTTATGTATGTACATTTCCATGTACTTAGTATACTAGGGTTGGCAAAGGTAGGTTTCCAGTTGTGAGTACACAAAGCATAGGGTTTATTCTTGTATTATTATTTATTAATTACTGAATTAGTTTTCATATGAACAATTGTAGACCTACTTTTGCTCGCCCCTTATGTCAGGCATTATTTTGAGTTCTTTTCATCCTGACGTCAACCCTACAATGTGTGTATGATTAATACCCTCATATATTGAAGAGGAAACAGGTACAAAAAGGTTAATCAGTTTTCCCAGAATTATTCAGCAAATTAATAGAGGGGTTGAGATCCAGTTCCAGGTAATCTGGCTCTAGATTTGCATTGTTAGCCACTAAAACCGTACTGCTTTATGGCCTATTGCTTAGGAAATAGGCTTAATGCACCATGGCCAACGGTATATAAAGTTTCAACATTTAGGGAAACTAAGATGGCGGCAGAGATAAACACCGCAGATTTGGACATTCTAAAAACAAACTTCGGACATCCTAAACACAAATCCGTAGGAAGGAATACTGTTCACACTGGCATTTTATGGAAACTGAAAGAATGTGACCTCTCCTACTCCACGGGGTGTCGTGGTGTTTGTGAACTCGGAGAACAACTGGTAAATTTAGAATCCTGATGTGATCCCGGACACTTCACTGGACTCGGAGGGAAGAGGCCTGTGTTTCTTATCTTCAGAGCGTTTGTGCCTAATTTAGCTTTTCGTTTACCAGCAGCCTGGAAACTGTTCTAGGGCAGCCTATGCTTTATGCTCTGAGTTCCTTCTCACAGTGAAATGGAAAGTTAAGGGTATGGGATGTTGCTAGACAGAAATGGTCATCATGGGCTAAAGGTGAAGTGATTGGGAATCATACATATTTGCATTTTCATTTCTATTTCAGGGGCTTCTTACTGTACAAATTATGAGTCTCTCTAGACTAGTCAGTGTTCCTAGTCTCTTGGTTTGGGTGTGGAATTGTAGAAATCCCTTGAAGGCATTAATTCTAGATCTTATCATGTGTGTGGTTAGCAGTACCAGGACATGCCGATGCTCGAAGAAAAGAGCAACCCCAAGGGTGTGGAATGGCTGTGGCACTCCATCGTGACCCGGATGTATTTGTCCTTGATCGCCAAAAGTGGCCGAAGCTACACCCAGGAAGCATCTTTGGGAGCTCTCCAGAATCTCACGGCAGGAAGTGGCCCAGTGAGTATCATGCCTGTTTCCTACTTTGTAAAGTAATGCCATTATAGACATACCTACATTAGATTTAAAGATGAGACGGTGAGGTAAGAACAAAAACGTTCTCCCTTCAGTTAAGACAGTTCTCTGTCCTGTTGATTCTGGATGAATACCAGTTCAAGGCCTCTCAGAATTGCCAGAGAGTCACAGGGTTCCAGAACGTTCAGCTTCTGCCAAGCCAGGTCACTGTGAGTGAAGGACTCATAAATACTGATACTTGTCTTAGCTCTTTCAGTTACAAGTCTCAGAATCCTGCCTAAACTGACTTATGTTTTAAAAAACAATTTTTAAAGATCAATTTCTTGGCTTACATAACTGAAAAGTTCAGGTGGGCCTTCCTTCTGTCATGGTGGAATGTAGGTGCCTCAGAAACTGGAGTTATGACTATATCTAGGCTTCATTTCCCTCTGTTGGTTTCATTTTTTTTTTAAGATTTTTAATTGATTTTTAGAGCCTAGACTTCATTTCTCTCTGTTGGTTTCATTTTTTTTTTTAAGACTTTTAATTGATTTTTAGAGAGAGAAGAAGGGAGAGGGAGAGAAAGAGAGAAACATCAGTCGGCTGCCTGCTGTACACCCTCTACAGGGATAGAGCCCACAACCCCGGTATGTGCCCTGACCTGGAATCAATCCAGCAACCAACTGAGCCACACTAGCCACAGCTGTTGGTTTCATTCTTAACAGCTCTCTCATGTTGTAGCACAGATAGCACTGATGATTTCAGGCTTACATTTTATCCAGGCCGATGTCCCCATAAGAAAAGAGATTACTTTTGCCCAGTAGCTCTGTTAACACACTGCGGACCAGTAGTTTTACTGCTAGCTTACACAGTGGCCAGATAAGTTTCTATTGAACGAGTACAAAAAATGTTTTACATAAATTTAAAGGCACACTTTAAAATTAAATACCCAATTGCATTTTGAAGTTATTTATTACATGTTCTTACAAGCTAATATCTTTTTAAAGAATTGTCATGATTGTCCACAAGCCTTAGAACAGAAAACACAAGAATCTTCATGGTCTGTCCGCAATGTGTTAAGAACTCAGACCAGCGTGGCTCGGTGGTTGAGCATCGACCTATGAACCAGGAGGTCACTGTTTGGTTCCCGGTCAGGGCATATACCTGGTTGCAGGCTCAATCCTTGGTGTGGGGCTTGCAGGAGGCAGCCGATCAATGATTCTCTCTCATCATTGATATTCCTCTCTCTCTCTCACTTCTTTCCTCTGTGAAATTAATGAAATCTATGCAAATAAAAGGGTAATATGCTAATTAGACCAGACATCTTCCAGGCATCCTTCCAGAAAAAACCACAGTGGCAGGGGCCTAAGCAGAGGCGGTTTGGGGCGGTCAGGCCAGAAGAGGGAGCAGTTAGGGGGTGATCAGGCCAGCAGGGGAAGGCAATTAGGGGGCAATCAGGCCGGCAGGGGATGGCAGATAGGAGGTGATCAGGCCAGCAGGGGAGTGCAGTTCGGGGGCAATCAGACAGGCAGGGGAGGGCAGATAGGGGCGATCAGGCCAGCAGAGAGGGCAGTTAGGGGCGGCAATCAGGCAGGCAGGCAGGTTAGTGGTAGATCAGGATGGCAGGCAGAGGTGGTTAAGGGTGATCAGGCCGACAGGGGAGCAGTTAGGAGCATCAAGCCACCAGGCAGAGGTGGTTAGGGGCAATCAGGCAGGCAGGCAGGTTAGTGGTTAGGAGCCAGTGGTCCCAGATTGCAAGAGGGATGTCCAACCCCTGTGGGATCGGGCTTAAACTGGCAGTCGGACATCCCCCGAGGGGTTCTGGATTG
The DNA here is from genome assembly GCF_000327345.1 of Myotis davidii. NCBI lineage: Eukaryota > Metazoa > Chordata > Mammalia > Chiroptera > Vespertilionidae > Myotis > Myotis davidii. Next base: position 2,417,642 of record NW_006293951.1, read on the forward strand.
GAGAGGGTGCAGGCCAGGCTGAGGGACCACACACACATGCACAAATTTCGGGCACTGGGCCGTGTGTGTGTGTGTGTGTGTGTGTGTGTGTGTGTGTGTGTGTCTGTGTGTCTGTGTGTATTTTTTTAAGAACTCAGAGAGTTGGTCTTCCTTACCCATTTCTGAATCAGTACCAGGGCCAGGAGCCTATGAGATGTTCTGATTGGCCAGGTCTGGGTCATGTGCCCACATGTGAATTTCAGAGGCATGGATTTGAGCAGGGGAGGGTCACTGACACTTCTACCACTGAAATAGACTTAAATGGTAAAGGAGTAGTAGCACCTCAATGGAAAATCAGAGTGTTGTTACCAAAAGGAATAATAAACGCTGGGCAGGCAAACACAACAGATGTCCACTGCAGTATGGAGTTGGAAAGGGCATCTGTGCTTTGGTGTCCAAGAACTTTAACTACACAATAAGAACTGCTTCTCACTTACTTTATATGAGCAAAGTCAAAATATATAAAACAGTACAAGCTTATCCCATCTCCATATATTTTGCACCTTGCTACACATAGCCAGGGATTCTATAAATATGTAACTATTTGAACTAAAATTATTTGCCACGATCATAAAATGATTAGAATAAACTCCCTCAAAATAATTCATGGTATGGCCAGGTGCCAAGTATCCATCCTTATAGGGAAAAGCATCTTATAGATAACAAAAATATTATTTATTCTTTATTTGAGAAATCATATTCATTCTTTAATGAGTTTACACAGAAGCTTGCTCTGAATCAAATTGTTCAGTACTAAAACCAACATTTATCTTAGCACTGTGGTTAAGAATATGTATGAACAAACTTTCAATCTTTTTTATTTTCTGTAAAATGTACTTGTGCTCAAACAGAAATGGGAAACTACCAGGGACCTGAATGACACAGGGACATTAATTTATTATCTTACCTTCTCGTTTTCCCATGCTGAGTTTCCCAAAACTACTATCACTTTCCCAAACCATAGAAGCCTTCTTATTAACCACCAGCCAACTTACAAGAAAATGTCAATGGAGAGTATTGTGCTAAGCAAAATAAGCAAATCAGAGAAAGATAAGTATCACATGATCTCACTCATTTGTAGAATCTAATGAATAAAATAAACTGATGAACAAAATAGATCCAGAGATATGGAAGCATGAAACAGACTTTGGAACATCAAGGGGAAGGCAGAGGAGGGTGGGTAGGTGGGAAGAGATTAACCAAAGAACTTTATGCATATATGCATAACCCATGGTCACTGACAATAGGCAGTAAAGGCCTGGGGCAGAGGGTGGAGGTGGGCTAGAAGAGTTCAAGGCGGGGAGGAAGGGGAGGACATATATAATACTTTCAACAAAGATTTTTTTTAAAGAAAATGTCAGAAATTAAATTGCACTGTGTGTGTGTGTGTGTGTGTGTGTGTGTTTAAGCTTGTTATGCTCTAAGGATGACTGACTGAGCAAACCCTTGAAGCTTGGATGTTAGCCTCTTGCAATCCAAGATCTCTCACGGAATCCAAGCAACAGAGATATCTTCATAACTGCCCTGATTGTGTGTAACCCCTGACCAGTCCGGTCCCCTGAAAGGAGGCCTACAGTGAACTGGTATTAATCCAGAATCAAGGTTATGAGAATTGAACTTGCCTGGAGATTTACAGGAGAAATTATTAGCAACATGGGACAATGTTACAAGGACTCTGTTTTTGCAAGTTAGGAGATGCTTTTTATTAACGCTTTTACTTTTATGAATATCTTTTCTGATTATTTTCCTAACTTTGTTATGCTTACATGGTGTGATTAACAACAATATTTGGTTTTGTAATTTCTAAAAAGAATCACTGAATAGAAAAACATGAGAAGCAAGCCATTATACATAATTCCAGAAAAAATCCACTCCGTAAACCTTGTGTTCCTAACTGACCTTTAGGAAGCCGAGGAACTGTGAGGTAATTGATGTGGTCATCTATAACGGATAGATGGATAGGAGGAGGAGAAGGCTCTAAAGCCCCTGGTGGATGTTGGGAAAGGACCAGTAGGTCTTGAGATGACAAAGAAAATGCCATGTGAGTGACAGAGCTGGATAGCAGTGACTCAGGAGAGCAGAGTTTTGCATATGAAGAAAGACAAATATCTAGAGGAGCCACTGGGAAGAGAGAGGAATCCGAAGCCCACCTCTGTGCCTGAGACATGGGGGTTGTACAGAATAAGTTGCCTCCTGTCTAGAATGGCTACAGGGGAGGATTCTTCTCAGTGGTTATTGAACTTTTTTGAGTCAAGGAGATTGAGTATCTAATAAAAGTTATGGACCCTTTCCCTGAGAAAGATAAACACAAGAATAGTTTTAAGGGCCACCTGTCCCCTCCCTGAAATCTATATTGGGCCCTATATTAAGAGCCCCTGTTCTAAAAGGTACAGTGGAGAATGTAAGGACAGCAATCTGTAGGGGGGGTGGGGACGGGACAAGCTGTGTTTGAATAAGATAAACAGAGAAGATACACCCTGAAGAATGGTCATGAACTGCAGAAATTTCTGGCATGGTGACCTCAAATTAGCTTCGAATACAACTCTATAAAGTTGCCGACACACAAGCTAAGGCATTTGTTGGGGTCCAGCCCCAGCAGGTCCAGGGGTTCCCAAAGGTGTGGACGGAGTCAGCGAAGAAGGAATGACATGGAGGCAGTGTTCAGGTGATCAGCATAGTTGGGTTCTCCCTTTAGTGTCCTCTTACATCTATATTTATACCATTTGATTCTATAAGCATGCCTCTATAATTACATCATGGTATGTTTTGGGTAACGTTCTACAGTTCCTTGTTTCTTATCTGACCTTTGCCAAAAATCCTGTCTCTATCTAGTTCTGTTGATTTTAATCTTGTCTAGGTTAATCTCTGTGTTCCATTATAAGGGCTATTCCAAGGTCACTATTCTATTGCTCTACTGATAGGCTACAAGGAAGTGACTGAAGGAGATTCTCCTACCAGCACCTACTTCTGTCCTCCCAGCCTCGCTGCTTGCCTTCCCTGGGACTGCCCT
>NW_006293951.1:2421462-2439138 GCF_000327345.1 Myotis davidii
GTAGTAGCTAACCAAACCCAATGCTGTATTAAAAAACACTGCATAAACTGTTTTTACCCAGTAATTCAATTGAAGCCGTAATAAAGATTTAAAGACAGTATCTTTAGGCTGATTTAGTCCCAGTTCTAGTTTTGAAAATGTCTTGCTCAATCTCTAGCCATCGACAGAAACAGCATTATTGTGAAGTCTGTTGCAATAGTATTTATAGGCTGTGTCCCACGACACAGATGCCGATGTCAGTAGCGCAGACCGTGGTCCAGAAGGAAAACGGCCTGCAGCACACCCGGAAGATGCTGCACATTGGTGACCCCAGTGTGAAGAAGACCGCAGTCTCCCTGCTGAGGAACCTGTCTCGGAACCTTTCCCTGTGCAATGAAATTGGTGAGTAAGAAAGAATGGCCGCGTGTAGTGTGACCGTGTTGGAAACACAAATGCAATAAAACCTTGTCCTTATCGCAGTCTTTTTACAATGATGGGCTGAAAATGTGAATAAAGAGCAAAAGGTGATAACTAGGCCGGACTTTTGTGCACCACGGCATCAAGGGTAGGCTTTCTAACTGGGTCTCCACAAGGATTTCTCTTCATATCCGGCATCTCCCTTTGTTCATTTTAATTACTGCAGAAGATTCAGCCTGGGTGGTTTTAGAATAAACACAATGAAACATATCTGCTCCTTTTTATGAAAGTCTGCATTGACAAGGATGATAACTACGTTACGCTATCACACAACAATGTTTTCTTTACTTGCTTAATACTTAGAAAAATCTGATAACTGTGAATCAAGTAAAAAAAACTATAAAATGACATAATGGGAAGATAATGTCAAAATTAAGTATGCTTCCTAATGCTCTATAAAGTAGTCATTTCACTAAAATTATAAACAAATTTTTGTGGGTTTATTTAATGGAGTGGATTATTCTAAAATTACACACACACAGCATGAGAGATGCTGAAGTCTGTGGTTATGTTTTAATAATGTCATTCCCAAAGGCAGGAGGCAGCCCAAAACTGGACAGGTGGTTTCATGCCCATTATGAATATAACGAGCCTGGAAATTTTTCGGTGGATCTAAAAGAAACTTTGCCATCGGCACTTTCAACATTATGGGAGTGTTCCCATTGTCTCCTGTGGGCTTTTGTGCTCCGCTTCAATTGGGTGTATAATCCTTTGACTTTTTTTCTTTTCCCAAATAAAACGTTGACTCCATCTTTAAAAGTTTGCTGATGAAATAACTGCACTCTACACATTATGCATGTGCCTTCCAGGCAGAAGTGCCGCAGGTCTCAGCGCAGGTCCTCTAACTGTGGGCAGATGAAGCGGTAGCTCCACAGTTTATGGAAGATGATTTCACTAATAAACCTCCCCGCATGTTAAGGGCAATAGTGAGATGAGGCTTCAGCAAGATAAATACAGTTTTTAAATTTTAAATTGGCTTTATGTCAAATATATAATTTGAGTAACAGGACCTGTCTTGGTTCAGAGTGTTAATAGCCAGGAATAAATGAAATCACTTTGAAATGTATGTTTTATGTTTCTCGTGAGAGACTTCAAGGCCAGCTAAAACTTTCCATGTGCTGGCCTGGAATGCAGTCATCACATGTCACTTAGATTTAAAGAAATAAATGTAATAGACAACTTAGTGCGGTGACGGAGTAATAGGCCTCCTGAGAGGACATGGACCTGCATCCTGCAGTGCCACCAAGGTCACCGTGACCGGTCATTTAACTGCTCCAAACAGGGAGAGATTAGTAATCGCTACCTAACAGTGTTTTCCCAGGATCAGGTAACAGTGTACAGTATGTGCAAGCAACAGGAAGTATTTGGATACTTCTCTGGGATCTCAATTCACATTCATTCATTGTTGCAGAATTTTCAAACATCCATGCCTTGGCTTGGGTTTTTAGCCATTACAGTGGGTCCTGGGTTACGTCGGAGATCCGTTCCTACAGTGCGACATAAGGCGATTTTCACCGTAAGTCGAAACCCACCTACATAAGCACCTACGTCACTCCCATGGAGCACACACACAGCAGTAATGAAGTGAAACAGTAAAAAACATTTAAAAGAAAGATAACAACTCCTGACCTTTACTTGTGACAAATAAATAATAAAAAACATAAAGCATATATGTACATATGCTGAAATGACGGAACTTTTTTTTTCATAAATAAATGGGAGATGGCGATGTAACCTCAAGTCCGACGTAACCCAAGGACAGTCTGTACATAAAATCTCCCTCAACTATATGACATTAAGCTATAACCTTCCTATATTGTGATAAGGCCTTTAATTTCAGATTTCACTATTAAAGATCCAATTTTAATTGTCCCAAAGTGAGTGAGTGAATGTATTTATGGAGGCCCACTGTGTGTGTGTGTGTGTGTGTGTGTGTGTGTGTGTGTGTGTGTGAGAGAGAGAGAGAGAGAGAACACAGGGTGGGGCAAAATAGGCTTACAGTTGTGCGTACACAGAAGAATTTATTTTGTATTATAATAAGAGAGGAAGAGAAAGACAGAGGCACCCTTTCTATATTGTAGTGTTATGCTTTGTCATGTAAACAGTTATATTTTCTAAGAAAAACAAACATGATACAAAGTGTTAAAGACTCTATCTTCTCTAATTTTCACTCCTTAGACATGACCCTACCTTTCCACCTTAAAATTGATCTACAGAAGTGGACCTGCTGGTGGTGGTGAAGGGGAAGGTGGGGCTCACTCAGCAGTGATTGTTCTCACGGTGGGCAGCCCCGGTCTCAGCAGCCACCACCGCACCTTGCAGAGAGACTGAGCATTTTCTGTTGTGATTGTCACAGACGTACTTTTATGTTTTCCACCTAAATTCAGTGGAAGGAAATTTCATGTTCTCAAGGCCTTTAGTTCTGTGATTTAACTTATTAGAAAGAGGAAACCTTCTCATAGTAATGTATCTGTGTTGAGAGCTTACTAGCACAGGGTATGATGATGCAGTAACACACGTTAACGTATTTAATCCCTCAAAACAACCCTGTGAAGTAAATACTATTATTACACACCCACTTTACAAATTAGGGAATACCAAGCATAGAGAGGTTAAGTAGCTTACCCAGACCACACAGCCATTAAGTGGCAGAGACAGGACTGAAACTAAAGAGGTGTGGCCTCGGAGGATGAGATCTAAGCCCTTCACACTCTGCTGCGATGCTGAAACACAGTCAAAAAGGAAGTGTTCCAGCCTTTGAGTAGGAGGTATGCCTTCCCTATCAGTGGGGCCCAGTTGTCATCAAAGGATGACATTGTTCAGTTCCTTTTATCGAAGGTCTCTGTTATAGGCATGGCAGTTGAAGATAGACATCTGCAAACGAATACTATGACTGTCGTCAAGGGACCCGTAGCCACATCTAGAATTCATGTAACTGATCACAATGTAGACTCATAGAGAGAGAAGTATAGTTCAAGGTGCCACATAAACTCAGATGAAAAATAATAAAATTAAGCAGAAGTATTTGTTTTAAACTACAGTAAACACAACACTGTATTAAAGAGCTCTGAGGAGCTACAAAAGCAAGAGAAATATGTTCCATATCTTTTTTTTAAAATAAATCTTTATTGTTGAAAGTATTACATATGACCTTTTTCCCCCCATTGCCTTCTCCCCTTTTGTCCCCCCTCAAAAGCCTTCACCACCGTATTGTCTATGACTATGGGTTATACATATATGCATATGCGTTTACTGGTTGATCTCTTCCTACCCTCCCCTTCCATATCTTTTAAGGAGAGTCCAATCTAGTTAGAGAAAAAGAGAAAGCATATGTGAAAATAATTATTGCAAAAAATCAAGTACAAATTCATACTGTCCAAAATATATACCATAGGGCAAGTTATAATGAAATCATCAACCATTACTACCGCTCTTGTTTCTACAAAAGAAGCCAAACTAAAACCCTGCTACTAAGAACTTGCATAGTTAGTGAAAAATAAATTTAAAATAATCTGTCTTTTTAAAATGATACTATTATTTGCGTATTAAAGAAACTTTGGGCAGATAATTTTTTTTAATATATTTAGGCCACCATTAATATTGTTATAGAAAAACAGCTATTAATATTTTAATGTATTGCTTCTAAGGTTTCTTATGTGTATTTTGTTTCCTAATGTTATAATATTATGTATTCTTTATATAAATAAGTATAGATTTTTATATAGAATAGTAATATAAGTATTTTCTTATTATTTGTGTGCTTCATAGATATATTTTACATAAAATTCTTTGCAGATGTATTATATTCTATTAGGCTTATTATAATTTTTCATTTATACATAATGCTATAATAAAGATTTCTACATAAAGCTTTTTCTATTTTTAAAGTGATATCTTTAGTTTGAATTCCTAGAAGTGGAATTACTGAGTCAAACAAAGAATGTGAAAATTTTAAAATTTTTTGCTCTATCAAATTCCTTTCTGAAAAGATTTCCAGTGTATTGAGCAAACAGCATAATCTTTTTAAAAATCCTTTCAAAACTCCAGTATTAGAGAGGTAACATCTTTCCATATGCTGTATTTCCTCTTTAAAATGTTCTTTACCCAAAACTTACTGGGATCTTGAGGTTAAAAAACAGTGTTTTTAATCAAGTGTTCTTTTTCTCTCATTTTGTAGCCAAAGAAACTCTGCCTGATTTGGTTTCCATAATTCCTGACACAGTTCCAAGTACTGAGCTTCTCATTGAAACTACAGCCTCTGCCTGTTACACATTGAACAACTTAATCCAGAACAGTTACCAGAATGCCCGGGACCTTCTAAACACTGGGGGCCTGCAGAAAATTATGGCTATCAGCGCAGGCGATACGTAAGTCCTTTAGCACCTGCCCATCAGCTGTCTCCCCTTTCCCGCCACCACCCCCGTGTGTGAATCTAGTTGTAAACATTGTCACTGTGGACCATGGGCAACATTCAGGGTTGGCCAAACTCCAGAGCTTCCAGCATTTTATTAACCTGATGAATTAATTTGTTTCCCAGAACTACAGCTGTGATTTCAGAACAGCAGAATGTAGGCAGAGTGGGAGGACTATGGACAGGGAATACCTTTCACTGAAATCTGTGGAGCCCATGTTGGCCCAGGTGGCTAAGCAGAAGTAGTGATAACACAAGTGGGAGGCCAGCATAATAAGTTCTTCCTCTCCCAGTTTTCTCTGTTACTTCGCTTTCCATTTCTTGTTCCCTTTTGCGAAGAGAAGTCTAATGCATATACGTCATCCCACATCCCCTTTTCTATCTTTGAATTTTCCCCATTTAAAAATGGAGGAAGAGCCCTGGCCAGGTGGCTTGGTTGGAACATACACCAAAAGGTTGCGAGTTCGATTCTCATACCTGGATTGTGGATTCAGTCCGCTGTTGGGGCGAGTATGCGAGGCAGCCAGTTGATGTTTCTCTCTCACATCAACTCTACCTACATTATGAGAAAAAAGAAGAAGCAAAATAAGCAGATGATAGGAGTGGGAGGAATCCGAAAATATTATTTTCACAAACAAATTCTGGCCCAACATATGCCTGAGCAGTGGGGTGGGGAGTTCCAGTGATACACACGCCTAGAAAAGCCTAAGTGACCGTTACAACCGGACCACTGGTCAACCTGCTGGTCACTATGATGATGCAATGACCACCAGGGGGCAGATGATCAGTGCAGGAGCTGCCCCTGGTGGTCAGTGCAATCCCACAGCAAACTTCCTGCCACTGGCCAACCTCCCACAGTCCCTCCCCCTAGCTGGCTGGCCCCGATCAGCCCGATCAAGACTGGGCAAGACAGCCCCAATCGGCCTCAATTGCCAGCCAGGCCAAGGGACCTCACCTATGCACAAATTCATACACTGGGCCTCTAGTCCTATATAATAAAAGGCTAATATGCAAATTGACCAAAGAGTGGAAAGCCGGTCACTGTGATCTGCACTGACCACCAAGGGGCAGACGCTCAAAGCAGGAGCTGCCCTCTGGTAGTCAGTGCACTCCCACAGGGCTCACGCTGGTGAGCGCAGCAGTGGTGGCAGGAGCCTCTCCCGCCTCTGTGGCAGCGCTAAGGATGTCTGACTGATGGCTTAGGCCCGCTCCCCATGGGCCTACAGTCAGACATCCCCCAAGGACTCCTGGAATGTGAGAGGGCACAGGCTGGGCTGAGGGACTCCCTGCCCTTGCATGAATTTTGTGCACCGGGCCTCTAGTTACTACATAACCGCCCCTGCCATGAATCTCGTGGATCAGGCCTCTAGTAATAAAATAAAAAGAAAGGAAGAGAATGAAAAACCTTGTATAATCAAATTATTACTATTACTTAATTTAGAGTCATAGGATCTAAAGGGGGAATGATTACTATCTTTTTCTCTTTATACAATTCTGAATTGTTTGACTTCTTAAAGACAACTTACTTTTGTAAATAACTAAAAAAGAGAGAAATGTTATAGCCCAGTTCTAATGAGTTGCAAAGCAAATGGACTTCCTCTGTAATGGACAAGCATGTGCTTGGCCACACAAGGGTGAGCAGAGGGGTCTGTGGCATCCTGGGTGATCACCTGTGTCCTCTACCACAGCCCCTCCCAGTATAAACCCCTTGTGCTTTGAGCCCCCCTCTGGCAAAGTTCATGGGAGGGAAGACCCCATTCAGAGTCAGGGTCACACGATGAAAAGGAGCCTGGTTAGAAGGTCAGTTCCTAAGAGCAGGGAATATTCACCTGTTCCGAGGGCCTGGCAAATAGCAGTTGGTCTGTCTTTGTGGGGAAAAAGCGAATTATTGCTGCAAAACAGAAATGACTATTTGCAGTAGTCCTCCGAACTTCTAAGCAAATTTCCAAAAGACTGCATGATTTTACTTATTTGAGTACTCAGACATAACAGGCACATTGGAGTACACACTATTGTTGCTGGTGAAAGTGGGCTCTTTTGTAGTGTCTCAAGAAAGAAATTTCAAAGGAAGGGCTCATGCATGGAGAAGTTTAAATGCAGTGGTAAGGTTTTTATTGGGGTGAAGAGAAATAATACACCCTCGGGGATGTAGAGGGTGGGCAGCTCTAACAGCAGCTTCCTTGAAACTTCTGATAATCCTCCATGTTTTTTCTTGGTTCTCCATAACGAGCAAGGTGTCCCTCAAACCATCCAACCCACTTCCCGATTTCTCCTGGGCTCTCATTGGGCCCTGCCCTTAACCAATCCCTTTCCTGGACCTACCAGGGTTTCATGCCCCCTATCCAACCTGATTCTTTTCCCAGATTTTTCCAGGCTAGGCTCTGCCTCTTTATATCACCTTTTGGCTTTTAGTTCACATGCTTCAAGTAGAAGCTCCTCCCCTGTGCCATGTTGACTTCTAAGAATTCTGTTGTGTCATCTGGTTTCTACTGTGCATGTGCTGAGCAGAGGAGTTTTCTCTCCTCCTCCGTCCCATAATCTGGTATCAAGATTTTCCTGGCTGCTTGGAGGGTTAAGTCTCCTCCACAGTCCCCTGGAGTGTGTACATGAATTTAATGCTATAGCCTCCTAGTAAATCCAGCTTAATGGGATGCTGTAACTTCCTAGTGAAGCAGGCCCAATGTGTGATTCGCTTCCCAGTTTATTAAGCTTAATATTTGATTCAGCTCCCTAGTTTATTAAGCTCAATGTCTGAATTCCCTTTGGTCCCTCTCTTTATTAATAACTAGCTAACTACCTCTGCTTACCACCATCACTTTTGGGAACTTCTTGTAGCTTAGCAACATATGGAGGAGCTAATCTGTTATTTCTTTGTTGCCCCAAGTGTCCATTTGTGAGCCAGTCCTCACATGCCCTGTCTAAAAAAAGAAAAGAGAAAAAGTCAACAAGGAATTTCTACTGTCTGTGCCTGATGCTCCTTGCTTGCTAAAGTGTTGTACAGCTGACCTGTAATTTATGGCATCAATTTAAATGAAGTCATTAACTGAGGCAAGCTCAGATTCCCAGAATTTGAGCTCATTCAGGAATAGCAGAGAAATGACAGTGCTGGTAACCCATGCTGCAGCAAGCTTCTGGGGAGTCTCAGTCTTCTTTAATCAGACATTTACAGGGAGTCAGTCTCTCAGTTCATAAGTTCTCTTCTTCTGAGGGGGCATGCATGACATTCTCTATTTCATATCCTCTGGTTTCATTCTAGGTTGAAATCCTTTCACACGGGCTAGTCTGGAGACCAATTATCATTTATATCATTTTATCTTTGAATAAATGAGTTCCCAAGTGTCAACAGCCAACTTATAAACAAATTTTATAAATATAACACCCTTGTGAAGGGGAGGAAAAATACTTTTTTCTCTACCCTTCTAGTGTTATTGGGGGAATTGAGGTATTGGGGATGGAGTCCTTATGATATCTCAAGAAAAAGAATTTTTTGAGACTCATATGGGAGGATGAGTGATTTTTATTTGCGTTGAATTACATCCCTTGGTTTCCAAAGTCCCATTTCCCTTAATCCAGTTCTTGAAGGAGTGCAGCTGGAGCTTCAGTAGAGCTAAAAGCAAAGTCAGTGTCCACAGTTTCCATTCCACATTGCAGCCGGGTCCAGTTCAGCAGCAGGCTAGTTATAGAGTCCATTAGTCCATTGTGTAGGGGTGGTCATGTGGGTGAATGCAGGAAGCAGGAGTGTGAGAGCCCCCAAACTGGGAGCCAATCAAGAGCACAGCACGCTAAGAGCATAAGAGGAACCAAGAAAAAACAAGAGAGCTAACCCTTTTGTTTAGGGGATTAAATGTTCCTGTGCTAGCAGTGGCCACGCCCATTCTGGCCAGTGATCTTTTCCCAGGTGTGACTGACAAACAAGTACCTTTCTAATGTCACCCAAACTTTACTGGTCATGTCTCTCTCGCTCCCTGTTCAGTTCCTTCCTCCAGCAATCTGTAGGGAATAGACTGGCGGCTCCCTGGGGAGTGTAAAGCTTTAACTTCCTGGTGAAACTGCCTAAATGACATGTGTATAATATTTGGCCTTCCCTTTGCTCCTTTCCTGTTACTAATAACTAGGTTAATTACAACAGTATCACTGGGTTCTTGGCTGAGACACCCCTGCAATAAAAAAGACAGATTAACAAAGGAAGTTTGATAACATATAGACCGTCTGTATCCTTGGGAGAGACCCAGGAAAACTGAGTAACTCCTAGAAATGGCCCAAGCCTCTAACAAAAGATGCTGGGGAAGAGGGGAGGCCAGTTTAGGGGGATTCCCAGGAAAAGCACAGTAAACAAGGGTTGTTAGGCAGATTTAACTCCTTGCCTTCTCCGTTGATCAAACTTTCTAAAGATTTAGTCATCCCTCGCTTTCTGTTACAGAAACTCCTTACAAATGGAGTTTCCTTATAAATGTCTCTTTCAAGGGTAACTTCCACTCAGTTTTCAGAGCTTTCCCTATGTCTGCTGTTTCTTAAAAATAATCAACTAAAATAATCTCGTGCCAGAGAGGCATATTTTGGGGTGGTGTATTCTGTTCCCCTTCACTTGCTGTTGAACTCTTTCCAATTTTAAATATTAGGGACCCATAGCTTTCATGGATTAATTAGTATCTCGGTTATAAACAAGCTAGTCTGAGAAATCCATGAGGTAACTAAAAATTCTGTAGGGTGCCGATCTGCCTTACCCTCTCTGCCCGGTTGGTGTGGAAGAGAAAGGCTTTTAGCTGAAGAATGAGCCCAGCATGCTTACAGCTTTGCATTCTCCATTCTCGGTTACATGTTTACAAACTCCTATGATAGGAAAGATAAAAGATATGTATCTTTGTTAAAAGAAAGTTCAGGTGCTAGAAGAGAAAAAGATCAAAGAAAGCATTTCCTCCTCAGCCAGAAACAGGAAATTTAGGACAAATTTAAAAGCAGAACATCAAAAACTAAATACAATGTCAAATTCAGTGGTAACTTGGATTTAAAACAGGAACACATTTGACATTTGCTCTGCACAAGAACAAAGACATTTTGAACCTATTTTAACAAATGTTCCAACAAGAATTTATTTTATTAACTTGAAAAAATTATTCCTACCTATAGAGTCACTCAGTCTAAGAGAAGGATATATATTTTTCAGTCACACTTTCCTGGTAAAAATACATGCACACACATTATAAGCAAACATATATATTTGTTCTATTTATACTATGGTAGTATAAATATATAAATATAAATTGTATTCTATAAATAAATTAAAGGATTTGTAACATAGTCCTTATAAATATCAAAAATTTGCTCTATAAACTGTTTATTTGTTAGCACTGCTAGTGGTTTTATAAGATTTTTTCGCCTGGCTGGAGTGGCACAGTGGTTGAGTGTTGATCTATGAACCAGGAGGTCACAGTTCGATTCCCAGTTTGGGCACAAGCCCAGGTTGTGGGCTCGATCCCCAGTAGGGGACATGCAGGAGGCAGCCAATCAATGATGTTGCTCTCTCTCATCAATGTTTCTATCTCTACCTCTCTTTCTTCCTCTCCCTGAAAAATCAATAAAAACATATTTAAAAGATTTTTTCAAAATAATTTATAGCCTGGCCAGCGTGACTCAGTGGTTAAGCATCGACCTTTGAACCAGGAGATCACGGTTTGATTCCTGGTTAGGGTACATGCCCGGGTTGTGGGCAAGATCCTCAGTGGGGGATGTGCAGGATGCAGGCGATCAATGATTCTCTCTCATCATTGATGTTTCTATCTCTTTCTCCCTCTTCCTTCCTCTCTGAAATCAATAAAAATATATTTAAAAAATAATGAGACTTTCTAAAAAGTGGTCCCTGGCCTGAAGCTTACCATGATTGATTCTCTTGTCATTGTGAGTAACCTGACTTAATGGGTGGCTACTGAGCAACAGCAGTTAAAGAAGATTTACAGACCGTCCAACGGCCACCTCCAGGAGCCCAGACACATTCTCACTGATCTCGGAATGTCCTTTTCTTCTTTCAGCTGTGCCTCCAACAAGGCGAGCAAAGCAGCTTCGGTTCTCTTATATTCCCTGTGGACACACACGGAGCTCCACAATGCCTACAAGAAGGTAAGAGCGCTCAAAAGGCATGTGTCCTAGTTACCAGAGCCAGATCCTAATGGCCCACTTGCCTGACCCTGGTGGGAAATCACTAAGAACTGCAGTTTTGTGTGTGCAAATGTTGTTAATGATCATATTTTTTGTTTGCTTATTCCAAAGGCTCAGTTTAAGAAGACAGATTTTGTCAACAGCCGGACTACCAAAGCCTACCACTCCCTTAAAGACTGAGGAAAGTGAAAAAGTGCTCTCCGAAATACCAACCTCACCATTTTCGGCCACACAAAAAAACCCCAAAGGAAAACACCTATTTTTCTACTTCCCAGTCCAAGAAACCTCAGAAATAATGCATGCCTTGTTTTTATCCTTTTCTATTTCCATGATCCCCCGAATCCAGAAGACAAATAATCAGAATATGATTTTATTAGTCTTCCAGAAGATTTTCACAAGTTTGCCACCAGAAGATACTGGCAGCAGGCTCTATTTACCCTCCACAGATAGTGGTCTTTGGGATTAGGGCTTATGGCTCATGCCCTCCTGGAACCGAAATGTGAATTCATGTGGAATGGACGTTGACAGAATAAATAAGGAAAGAAGCTGTTGTAGTATTACTAGGATTTTAAAAGTTTTATCTACATTTTCATGTTTTGCCACTTTTATGCACATTGCTTCACCAGAGAGCCATGAGTATATTATCTGCAGTGTTGAAACAGAATGGAAAGGACAAATATTTGCTAAGTTATCCAGGAGAAAATTTAATGGCAAAACTTTTGTTTGTTTGTTTGTTTTTTTATGACTTTGTGCTTGTTCTTATCCTCTTGAATTTTTTCTCTGACTTTAAATGAACTTAAGAAGTTTAAATCATGGAGCATGCATGTCTATGAGAAAGAGAATTGAAAGGTAGTGATCAAGCAGATTTAAAATCTTTTCTACAGAAAAAGGAACTTTGGCTATGAAATTCAGTGTTTCCTCTAACCACTGAGTAAATGAGATTTTTGCTTAAGGAAATACTTTACCTAAAACAACAGCATTAAATGCAAATCTCTTCTGAACAGTAGCACTCAATGTAATCTATTTCCTGGACTTTCTCAGCCTCTGCAGTGGGCTGGTGGAAGAACGGACTCTATATTTAGCTACAAAAGGAACCAAGGTCTCTCAAACTGCAAGGCCAGCCCTGGGCTCTGAAAACACAGTTCATTTAAATGAGTTAGTTGTTACCAACCAGCCCAAGTTTGCCCAACATTTAAAAAAGAGCACAGAGCCACTAAGTCTCATAATCTTCCTCAAGCCATTATTTTAAGTAAAGGAAACTCTAGAGAAGAAAAATAAAGACGTTATATTGAGGATGAAGGGGTCTAGGCCACCCAGAAGTGATATGAGAAGTACTCATATGTAAAAGTTGACAACATCGTCTATTAGGGCGAACCTGTATTAAGTGTTATTTTAACTGGACTCTGGTTTATGCCACTCATAAAGAAGTAATCTTCTCAACTACAATTCTGTTTTGTTATGTTTTTTAAAAGAAATCTGATAATGTTTGTTATAAGAAATAAGAAGTAAAAAATTCATCTCCTTTTGTCCAGAAAAGCATAATAGAAAATAAATCTCCATTTTCTATTTGAATGTGTACGTAAGTCTTTATTATATTTAGAACTTGAAATTTTTTCCATTTTAACAGCTCAATGGAGAAGATTGAAGTTACTAACCTAGTTTAAGCTGAAATTATTTAGATACCCATTTTTAAAATACTGAAGATAGAAATTCTCTTTTTCCAGAGTTTTGACAATAGGCATTTGGAGTATCTTTATTTCTCCAGGTAACTGATTTCTGTTCAAGAAGTTTCTGTATTTTTTAAGGCACTAGTGGAGCCTTTAGTAAAGTTCACCACAAAGTTAGGCAAAAATAACGTTGCCTGCTCTGGAATCTGGGCATCTAACTTATGTATCTTAGTATATGTGATATGATTGATGTGACATTTGAGGATTTGACCTGATAAACTTTAATCTAATGACTAAGAGGGGTTTTTTTTGTGTTTTTTTTTATTGCTTAAAGTATAACTAAGAGTTTAATACCTTGTAATTGCTTTGTAATTCTTCCCTAACTAAAGTCCTTAATCCTTTAACAAGTAACTCTTCCTATAAGAAAGATAAGACTAGCTAGTGACTAAAACATGTTAAAACGGAGAGACATACAAGTGCGTTAGCTACTGTTAATTTTAGTAAATGGAGTGAGTCTGTGACCACGAAAGATAGACTATGTTTGATCCCTGTGTTTTGCTTTGTCACTCTGCTT
Organism: Myotis davidii; assembly: GCF_000327345.1. Taxonomy (NCBI): domain Eukaryota; kingdom Metazoa; phylum Chordata; class Mammalia; order Chiroptera; family Vespertilionidae; genus Myotis; species Myotis davidii. The sequence goes on from NW_006293951.1 coordinate 2,434,724, forward strand.
GCAAAAACTTCATGCTTTGTATCTGTGAACATTTCTGAGGGAAGTCATTATTTGATTGATTATCAGTTTTGATCACTGGTCCACACACAAAGCTCTTTTATTTCCCATGTACCCAGACTGTGCCCATGTCATCAAAGGAACTGACCAGTTGAGCAGGGCCCTTGCATTTATTCATGCTAAGAGTTCCAAAGGGCTGTGCCTTGTCAGGAATTCTGTGTGGTCTTCAGGAATATGGGGTATTCCTGCAAATTCTATAACTGGAAACATTTGTTTATACCCATGGGAATAACTAAAGGATTATCTAACAAAATAGAGAGGAGATTAACATGTCAAGTGGGAAAATAAACAGCATGAGTAGATAAACCACTTTAAAACCAATATAATCACCCTCTGAAGAAGCAATTTCCTATAAGAAAAGGGAAATGGGAAATACTTGTATTTATATATATGTTATAGTTATAAATGAAATTTCCTTTAAATAACAAGTGTGATGAACTTACTGCATTGGAATGATGAGGACTTCAGTATATGTGTAGTGTAAGCAAAACTGAAGAAGCCTCAGTCACAGAATCTGAGGATTAAGAAGGAATTTAGAGGGCATCTGGTCATGTCCTCCTTAAGGTATCTTCTTGCATCAGAAAAGACTCAGTTCTTATTGAAGTGACAGAGAAGAAAAATATGCCAGCATTCATTCAACTAATGCCCAACATGATCCTGTAACTAGCCCAACTTAAGACTCACTAGCTGTTGCATTTAAGTATTTGTTGTGTGGCTCAGTGGATGACCATCGACCCATGAACCAGGAGGTCATGGTTTGATTCCCAATCAGGGCACAAGCTCAGGTTGCAGGCTTGATCCCCAGTAGAAGGCATGCAGGAGGCAGCGTATCGATGATTCTCTCTCATCATTGATGTTTCTCTCTCTCTCTCTCCCTTCCTTTCTGAAATCAATAAAAATATATTTTAAAATGTTTGTTTCCTTTTTTATTTATACTTACTAGAGGCCCAGTGCATGAAAATTTGTGCACTTAAGGGGGCGGGGGGTTCCTTAGCCTGGCCTGAGCCCTCTCACAGACCATGAGGCCTCGGGGGTTGTCAGACTGATGGCTCCCCTTCAGGGAGTGGGCTTAAGCCACAGTCTGGCCTCCCTCTGCAAGAGGTGACCTGCAGGCTGATTGGTGGATACCGCTAGCCAGCGAGTGGCTGGCCTCACCCCCCATCACCCTGCCACCACCACCACCCCCAAAACCCCCCGATTGCCATTGCCTCCCTCTGCCTGCTGGCACCTGCCTTAGCTGGCCTGGTGCTGCCCGCTCACCGGCCTCACCCTGGTCAATTTGCATATTAGGCTTTTATTATATAGGATTCCTTCCCACAACAAACACTTTATTTTTTAAAAATTGATTTCAGAGAGAGGGAGGGAGAGGAAGATAGAAACATCAGTGATAAGAGAGAATCATTGATTGGCTGCTTCCTGCATGCCCCCTACTGGAGATCAAGCCTGCAACCCTGACATGTGCCCTGACCAGAATCAAACAGTGGTTTCCTGGTTCATAGGTCGACACTCAACCACTGAGCCATGCCAGATGGCCGGAAACAAACTTTTCAAAATAAAATTCTTTTTACTAGTAGGTCTAACATTTTAGTTTATACTGGTACTGACCATTTAATCTCTTACGCAATTAAATGTAGCCTTTTAAGGACTATAAGAAAAAAACCTCTTTTTGTAATTTATTCAAGAAAGAGCACTCAAAATGAGAGCTGTTTAAAATAGAAGGGAAAGCATTCTGAAGGCCATAGTTTGGGAAACACAGTTAAAGAACCTGCAATATTTAGCTGGAGAGTGGTGGATGCTATGTTATTCTGACAGAGTAGAATTGTGAGACTAACTCAGCAATAGTAGACATATTGAGTATGCCCTACCACATCCTCTGAAGTGTGCATATATTTTTTCTTTTTCTTTTATGTTTATATGTGAAAATAACCTGAAACAGAGAGAGGTTAAGTCACATTCCAAAGTCACATAGCTGGAAAGTGCAGAGGAGCTATATGAACAGGACTAGGGGTGACCAGGGCTCCTATGGGAACCAATAATGACAGACTCATGTCTCCATGCTGGGGAAATGTGGGGTCTCTGGCTTTGATCCCTTAATCATTATGAAACTAGAGGCCCAGTGCACAAAATCCATGCACAGGGGCAGAGGGGGGCTCCCTCAGCCTGGCCTAACCCCTCTCACAATCCAGGACCCCTCAGGGGATGTCCAACTGCCAGTTTAGGCCCAATCCTGGGATCAAGCCTAAACTGGCAGTCAGACATCCCTCTCGCAATCCGGGACCGCTGGCTCCTAACTGCCTGCCTGCCTGCCTAACTAATCACCCCTAACTGCTCGCCTGCCTGCCTAATCAACCCTAACTGCTCGCCTGCCTATCTGCCTGATCACCCCTAACTGCTCACCTGCCTGCCTAATAACCCCTAACCACTGAGCCTGCCTGCCTGCCTTATCGCCCCTAACTGCTCGCCTGCCTGCCTGATCACCCCTAACCACTCTGCATGCCTGCCTGATCTCCCCTAACCACTCACCTGCCTGCCTGATTGCCCCTAACCACCTCTGCCTCAGCCCCTGCCACAGCAGCTTTGTCTGGAAGGACATCCAGGTCGTTTGGCTGTCCGGTCTAATTAGCATATTATGCTTTGATTATTATAGATGTCCCTCTTTGTCTCTTGTTACAGCCTTATTCTAAATTCTCTTTAGTCATATAAATATTGCTACCCAAATTTTTTTTCATTTCCATTTGCATGAAATACCTTTTTCTATCTCTTTACTTTCAGTCTGTGTGTGTCTTTCAATTTGATGTTGGTCTCTTGTATGTAGCATATGTACAGGGCTTGTTTTTTTATCCACTCATTAACCCTGTGTCTTTTAATTGGAGCATTTAGTCCATTTACATTTAAAGTAGTTATTGATAGGTATGTAGTTATTGTCATTTTATTAATTGCTTTCTGATTGTTTTTGGAGTTACTCTCTTCTCTATGTTGGTGACTTTCTATAGTATTGTGTTTAGATTTCTTTCTTTCTTTTTATATCTCTTATAAATTTTTGTTTTGTGGTTACCATGTCCTTCCTATATACCAAGCTATATTTATAGCAGTCTATTTTAAGTTGATGGTTGCTTAAGTTTAAACACATTCTAAAATAACTACAATTTTTATTCACCCTTCCATGTTTGTTTTTGTCATTATTTTTTACTTTTGTGTGTGTTGGGTTATATCCCTTAATTTTACTGTAATTACACATGATCTTCCTAGTTTTGCCTTTTAACCTTTGTACTAGTGTTATAGTTGGTTGAACCACTACTTTTACTAAATGTTTGCCTTTGTCAGTGAGAATTTTTTTTCTTTCCTGTATTTTCTTAATCATATTTATTCTTAGTCTTTTCTACTTTAAGAAGTCTCTTTAAAATTACTTTCTCTACTGACTTAGCAGTGATAAACTCCTTTAGCTTATTCTTATCTAGGAAACTCTTTATCTCTCCTTGATTCTATGTGGTAGCCGTGTTACCACATAGTAATCTTGGTTGTAGGTCTTTCATCTTCATCACTTTGAAGATTTCATGCTATTCCCTTCTGGCCTACAAAGTTTCTGTTGAAAAATCAGATATCTTATGGGAACTCAACTTGTGCATAACTAACTGCTTTTTTCTTTCTACTTTTAATATTCTTTCTTTATCTTAAACCTTTGGCATTTTAATTTGACGTATCTTGATATGGACCTCTTTGGGTTCATCTTGTTTGGTATTCTCTGGACTTCCTGGACTTGTATGTATGTCTATTTCTTTGCCTGCTTAGGGAAGTTTCAGTCATTATTTCCTCAAATAAGTTTTAAATCTCTTGTTCTCTTCTCCTTCTGGTACCCCTATGATGCAAATGTGGTATGCTTGATGTTGTCCCAGAGGTCCCTTAAACTATCCTCAATTTTTTAAATTCTTTTTTCTTTTTGCTGTCTCTTTGGTTGTTTTCCACTACCTTTTCTTCCAGACCACTGATTTGATCCACTGCTTCATCTAATGTTCTGGTGGTTCCCTCAAATGTATTCTTTTTTAAAATATATATATTTTATTGATTTTCAATAGAGAGGAAGGGAGAGGAATAGAGAGTTAGAAACATCGATGAGTGAGAAGCATCAATCAGCTGCCTCCTGCACATCCCCTACTGGGGATGTGCCCTCAACCAAGGTACATGCCCTTGACCGGAATCGAACCTGGGGTCCTTCAGTCTGCAGGCCAACGCTCTATCCACTGAGCCAAACCGGTTAGGGCTCAAATGTATTCTTCATTGCAGTTATTGTATTCTTCAGTTTTGACTGACTCTATTTTATGGTTTCTGTATCTTTGTTGCAGTTCTCACTGAGTTCATAT
>NW_006293951.1:2439183-2450298 GCF_000327345.1 Myotis davidii
TAACCAGTGGTGAATTCTGTATCAGCTTGTTTTCATTTCATTTACTTCTCTTTTTTTTTGGAATTTTGTTCTGTCCTTTCATTTGGGACTTGTTTTATGTTTTGTTTTTTATCTTCTCATTTTGTTTGATTCCTGTGTTTGTTTCTATGTATTGGGCAGATAATTCTATATTTTCTGTGGCAGAGTGGCTTTACGTAGCAGGTGTCCTGTGAGGCCCATTGGCACCATCTGCCTGTTCATCTGAGCCAGGTGTTTCAGGTGTGCCCTTGTGTGAGTCATGTGTGCCCTCCTGTTGTATTGAGCCTTGAGTAGGATTGACCCTCAGGCTGACAGGCTTTGAGGACTGGTCATGACTGCAGTGGATATGTTTCTGTACAGGAGCTTACCCACAGAGCAGGGTTGCTTTAGCAGGGCGCTGGTGCCATCTGCCTCTGCCCTTTGGGTGGTTCATTTGTGGAGCTGGTTGGGTGATGCTCTGGTGTGGTCTGAAGTTGGCCACTGGGTGTGTTGGTTCTATAGCCTCTTGGGAGGGGCTGTGATGCAGGCCACAGTCAGCTGCCATTTGTGCCTGGCTTGGGGCTTCCTGGTAGGAGCTACAACATAATCGGCATTTGGCAACTATCTGTGCTGGGCTTGGAGGCACCTGGGAGAAGCTAAGCTGCAAGCAAGCCTGGCTGCCACTGGTACCAGGCTGGGACTCTAAGAGCATGGTACTCTATAGTGCAAGCCGAGGCCAGCTACCACTTGTGCAAGGTTTGTGGTTGCTTAATTAAAGCTACATTCCAAGCCAACACCGGCCGCAGCATATGACAGGTTTGGAGTGACCTGATGGGAGTTACAATGCAGGTTGAGATCAGTTGCCACTTGCGTTGAGCTTGGGGCCACTTAGCATGAGGTACAGGGCATGCCGAGGCCAGCTGCTGGGGTTTGTGGGTCTTTTAGAAATTTTAGGAAAGTCCACAACTCGAGCCGAGGCAAGCTGCTTGAAGTAGCCCAGGAGTTTGAGTTGGGTGTGCTGCCCTAGGGAATCACCAATGATGTTAGCCAGGTTAATGGAGAGCTCAGATTTGGTGCCTGCCATCTGGGTTGGGGGAGAGCTCAACAAAGGAGCGATGGTGCCTGCCAGTACCTCCATCCCTGGAGAGAGCTACCCTAACCCCTACCCTTCCAGCGCCCAGAGCTAGTCAGTTCAGTTCCTCCCTGTATGTCCCTGGCACTTTTGGACTGAACTGCCTCCCCTGTGCTGGAGCTTGGGTGAGTGAGTTTGTGAGCTGGTGAGTCCATGAGTGGGCCCCTCAGGAGGAACACCTAGGACTCCAGCAGCCCTCCTTCTCACTCAGATGCAATCCCTGCTGGTTTTTACAGCCAGAAGGTATGGGGACTTCTCTTCCTGACTCTCGTGCCCACGGCTGGGGAGCCCAGTGTGGGCTAGGACCCCTTGCTCCTCAGAGGGGACCACTGCAGCTAAGATATCCCTCCAAGTTCTTAAAATCACTACACATGGGTGTGGGAACAGCCCATTTCTCATCTCCATTTCTCATCTCCATCCCTCCTACCAGTCTCAACATGACTTCTTTATGTCATTAGTTAAAGGACTTCTGTTCAGCTGTCTTCAGGTGGTTCTCAATGATGTTTCTCTAATTTAGTTGTGATTTTGCTGTGGTCACAAGGAGGTGAGCACAGCCTTTACTTATTTTATCTTCTTTATTTTTTTGTTGTTTGTTTTTTGTTTTGTTAGAGAGAGAGAGAGAGAGAGAGCGCGCAAGGGAGAGAAAGAGACATCAATGTGTTGTTCCACTCATTTATGCATTCATTGGTTAATTCTTGTATGTGCCCTGACCAGGGATTGGACCGCAACCTTGACATTGGAACAGCACTCTAACCAACTGAGCTATCCGGCCAGGGCATTGCTGCACCACCTTGACTGGAAGTTTTCCTGAATTCTGACTTTACCTCTCACTAGCTCTATGACTCTGGAGCGCTATTTTAAACTTCTGAGTGTTTTACCTCATTGGTTAAATCATAGGATTTTTTAGGGAATAAAATAAGGTGTTTTCAAAATGCCTGGCACCTCAGTACTCAAGAAAAGGTAGCGATTGCTTCCTCCCTCTTAGCTCTGGCTGCCACCTAGGGGTCTCCAGTTGTTTCCCCTGCTTTTCACTGTGTCCCAAGGATCACCTTAGAGCAGAAAGCAAACTCCAGGAAAATTGTGGTGAGAAGAGATGAGGGAAAACTTACCCGCAGAACCTCCTCGCCCCCTCCAGCCCCTCCCCGTGCCCCCAGGTTTCCCTCACTCTTCTTCTGCTGACCTGTAACCCACAACCCACAGTCCCTTGTCCTGCCCATGTTAACACCAAACCCCATCCTCCTCAAGAATCCGAATCAGGAGAACCTCCCAAGGGCAAAACGTGAACGGACTCCCCTGCTGGCTGCGGGGGTTGCAGCAGGAGACCCTGTGTTTTGTTAACTCAGGTGGAAATACCTTTTCTATTTAAAAAGTAAGAGTAAATAATGTGTCAGGTCAGCTGTGCAGTAAAAAAGATTAGGTTTTTTGGAAGAATATCCTGAACCAGTAAATGTTTTATGTTTGTATGAAAGTTGGGTGTGGCATGGTCTACACATCACCCCAACTACACCCTTTCTCACCTCTTTCCAATACAATAGAATTTTTAACAGGACAGGTGTCCAGAATAAAGACTACATTTCCCAGCTTTACTTACACCTGAGTGAAGGCATATGATTAAATGCTGACCGTGGGATGTGAGTGAAGTATAATCCTGTAGCTTCTCAAAAGCTTCCTTAAGAGACAGTGGACACGTGCCCTTTGCCCTCTTTTGTCCTCTGAATCCATTCTGACTAGAATGCTGATGCTACATCCCTGGACCACAAAAGGGAAGGCCACACTGGGGTGTGGCAGGACAAAGACCTGAGAGGGACCTCGTCACACAAGCTCTGGACCTCTTACCTTCAAATACTGCACACGTGAGAGAGAAATAAAACCTTGGGAGGTGTACGCTATTATTATTTTGGTTTCCATAACTCACAATCAAACTTAATTCTGTTACTTCTTGACACCATTGTCGAGAGCAGCGGTTCTCTCAACCTGTGGGTCATGAATAACCCTTTCACAGGGGTCGCCTAAGACCATCAGAAAACGCATATATAATTACATATGGTTTTGTGATTAATCACTATGCTTTAATTGTGTTCAATTTGTAACAATGAAATTGGGGGTCACCACAACATGAGGAACTGTATTAAAGGGTCGCGGCATTAGGAAGGTTGAGAACCACTGGTCTAGAGCAAAATCAAATTAAAAGAAGAAATTTCCAAACCTCCATTCTAGATCAAAATGTCAACTATAAGATTAAATTGCTAGTAAGAATACAGAGAATGAGAAGGTAATTCGGTCAGTTAACTTAGGACTTCAGATTCCTTTATCCTGTTGATAAAGCTCTTTACAAAGCAGTGTGCAGCCATGTTGTGAAATTAGTTCTACTCAATGGAAAAATAAATACCATTCCAACAGGGAACTGGAAGGTGCAGGCTTGACCATATGGTATCAGGTTTCCTCTAAGAAGCATGCTCTGGGCATATTGCTTGGGGAGGAGGTGAGTAATACCTGAAACACAGTTCATAAAACTATGTGACCAGCAAAGCCTGTTTTCTGCCATGGATTGGCTGGCAAATGTCAAGAGGAAAGTTTCTATACAATGAAAACAGTCATTAAGTAGACAGCTTACTTAGGTCACATTTTTAAAAGATCTACTGGAAAACCATCTACAGGTGCCTAACTCAATGTATCCACAGGGGCTCTGTTTGACAAGAGGCATCTAATTTCTGGCTGTGTTTAAGAAACCTTACCAAGTCATAATAAATAGCCCTGTAAGGATTGGTGGAATTTGCATCATGGATCTTGTCTTTGGGCACTCAGTGTCCAGTCTCACCTCTTCTGAATTCCCTCCTATTGTATCCTATGGCTAGAAGGCAAAAAAACCTACATTTTTCAGATGCTTTCAGTTAGGGTTTTGGATGCAGCTTATGGTCTGCCAGTATCATGCAGTTGGGGAGGAAGATGGGGGCCATTTTCCAGCTGCTGTTGTGCTGGGAAAGCAAATCCCAAAAGATGTAAGTGTGCCAGTGTCCACTCAGCCTGTGAGTGCTGGCAGCCGTGATAGGGGCAGATGTGAAGGCAGTAACAGCAGCAGCTGCCCCTGACTTCTGATCCACCAACTCTTCCACGGCGTGTGAGCACCAAATTCCTGCAGTAAGCTCTTTCTATTCAGATACCTAAAGTGAATTCTGTTTTCTGCACTGAACTCTCAGACAGTATTCCAAACACTTTTATTTTCCAGTAATTGGGGACATTAACTTCACAGAAGAGCCTAATTTTGTTCACTGAGATTTTTTTTTAAATATATTTTTATTGATTTCAGAGAAGAAGGGAGAGGGAGAAAGATGATGATGAGAGAGAATCATTGATCAGCTGCCTCTTGCACACCCTCTCCTGGGGATTGAGCCTGCAACCCAGGCATGTGCCTTGACCAAAATCAAACCTGAGACTCCAGTCCGCATGCAGGCCAACGCTCTATCCACTGAGCCAAACCAGCTAGGGCTGTTCACTGAGATTGTTTTTTTCACTGAGATTTTTAATGTTAAAAGGAATCTTTGGTATTTGGTAATGACTTGTATGTATTTCTCAAACATTAAGCTCAACTGAAATATCTGGCCATTTTCAATAAATCTAGTTGTTTTTCTATAAAACTTTTACTGGACCTGTGATTAAAATTCCAAGAGCTAATAAATTTGACTAATTTACCCCAAATAATTAGCACCTTAATTAATTATATTCAGTTAAGCTGTAATCACATAATTTCAGTGTATCTCAATGCTTACATGCATCTAACAGGGTAGACCCAGATATTTAGAAAAGTAAACTTTCCTAAGCAGTTGAATGGTGCTAAGAAACCTGGACAGAGAGTTTTTAAAAATACCTGATTCCTTTAAACATTCAAGTACTATTTATAAACCAAATAAATCAAATATGTTTCTCATAAAAATTACAAGATTAGTAGTAAACATTTGAAATTAAATCACAAGTACAAAATGTCAAATTCTCTTAAATGTATTAAATAACAAATATAGGCAGATTGTAATCATTTTAAAACTTGCCTCTAGGTGTACACGAAGTATGAAGATTATTGTTTTGATTTATGTCATCATTTCTATGGTAATTTCTCCGTCTCTGTGGGGTTATAAAGTCACCGATGGAACTAAGGGAAGCAGAGTTACCATCTCAGGATAGCTGTGACCATTTGACAGGTAATCCAGGCCCAAACTCAGACTGGTTTCAGTCAGATTCCAGACCTGGACCAGGGTTCTGAGTTCCATTTGATCCTACCTAAGCCACTGGAACCACAGATGACCTCCCTCTGTCCTTTCTCACTGATTACCCTTCTTAGAGGAATAGGACTTTCAAAGTACATGCTTTTTTTTTTGCTACCTTGTCCCCTTATCCAACCTCAGGCAACATTTCATTATCTTACTTAGGTGAAGTGAATTCCTTACTCATACACATACACATACAATCACACACTCCAAGCAAATTGCAATTAATCTCTTTGCTGCCTGAATACAGTTAATTGAATTCTGCAAACCCACGTACACATAGTAATTAATGTTTTTATGCTTTGCTTTGTTACCTATCTCATCAATCATCACTTTTAACAAAAACATTATATGGGCATTACTGACTTTGGGCCTTGATACAAAAAGTCTAAAATAATTAAAAATTGGAGAGCAGTATTCCTTTGAAAAAAAAACTTTTTGCTTTTAATCTCTTGGGAGTACAACCATTGTTCCTAAGAGCTTAATAGATTTAATTCATGGGAAATGAAAGGCACTTCCAGGTCTTCAATTTATATCCTACTTCAAAGAAATTTTCCTGGATCAAGAATACTTGGCAGTTTTAAAATCATTTTTGAACAAGTGCCTACTGGGGCTTTTGCTTTCCACAGTTTTAGTTTAAATTTTGGTGAGCAGATAGTTAAAACCATTGATTTGTTCTGTGTTAAGCCACTGGAAATCATACTGAAAGCCAAGGTTTCTTGTAGGAATTTCTTCTGCATCAGGAAAACCATTAGAGAAAGGCCATTTCCCGCAATGCTATGCGTGGCAAATTCATCTTTTTGCAAGACTACTCACAACATTAATACAATATAAAAACCCAAGCAAGTAGCCAAATTCCTCATTCTTGGAGTTGTGGGCTGAAGTCCAACATTTCTTGACTCACTGCCCAAGATCTATTATTTTGAAAAAGTGTGTTCTGGGCTGCAACACCGTGTTTGATAATCACAACAGTAAAGCTCAAACATGATAATCGGGGTTATTCATGAGGTGCCCATACACATAATTGTTTCCATATACCAGTTATTTTTTTTATTCTTGCTTATCCTTTTGATCTCATTTTTTAAAAGACGGTATTCCCTTATTTAGTCTTTCAACTGTAGAATCATAGTTTACCAATTATAAAATGTTAATTTTTAAAACACTAATTCTGATCTGACAAAAACCAACAGTCCTTTGTGGATCAGTGGAGTCTGATTATGTGATATAAGAAAAAACATTTGTATTTTAAAATTTCGTACTTGACTAAGATATTTATATTTGCTTGTCACAGTGCCTGGCATTCCACAATTAGAGACTGAGGCTCTGGTTAAATATAAAATCTCTTTTAAATGCCAACTCTCATAGACAAGTTAATACCAAAAGTCCAACCAACTACAAAAGACCATATAAAACAAAACAGTAGCATTTCATAATAAATCATCACACAATAGAATAATAGTAAAGAAATCAAATGAGCTACACGTACCAATAAAAGTAAACTTCAAGCCAAAACCGGTTTGGCTCAGTGGATAGAGCATCGGCCTGCGGACTGAAAGGTCCCAGGTTCGATTCCGGTCAAGGGCATGTACCTGGGTTGCGGGCACATCCCCGGTGGGAGATGTGCAGGAAACAGCTGATCGATGTTTCTCTCTTATCGATGTTTCTAACTCTCTATCTCTCTCCCTTCCTCTCTGTAAAGATCAATAAAATATATTTTTTTAAAAAAATTTAAAAAAAAAGAAAGTAAACTTCAAGTAGATATTGGTTAAGCAGAAAAAAAGACTCTAAAGACAATATAAAGTGGGGTGATCTCATTTAAATGAAGTTCAAAAACTAAACTAAACTGAAAATCATATTGATTGGGAATATTTATGTGGCTTTGACAAGCTATAAAAATGCATGTAGAGAAGTGTTTAAGAACACATGTACAAAAGATGTTTGTGAGAGTATCACTGGCCATGAGAACAGGGCCAACTCAGTGAATGGATGTCACAGACATTCTGGAATGCATGTAGAGAAGTGCATGTAGAGAGTAACACTCATAATAAAGGTGTTTGTAGGAGGAAAGAAATCTTATGGGCTGAATTGTGTCCCCTAGCCCAAGTCAACTGGTGCCCTTATTTAAAAAAAGAAAAGCTATAAACATAGTCAGTAAATGATGAACCCCAAACAGCTCAGCAGTTACCTCTGGACAGAAGAATACAATTAGGGAGATTCATGTGGGAGCTTCCAAGGTTTTGGAAGTGGTATATTTATTATACATACAGGTTGTCCCCCCAAAATGTATACACACTTTAACAGCTAGTAGCTCAATTTTGATAATGAGATCTATTTTAATAAACACTGCCTTGATAATTATTCAAAGTATGTGTGTACATTTTGGGGGACACTCGATATTATTATGAATTCTCTAGTATGATATATGTCATGATTTAAAAGTTGGAAACTAATTTCAAAATTAAAGGTGTACTGCTATGCTTAAAAACTGAAGAAGCACGAATTCTGGGCAGAGTCCCCCACACTGTGCCATCCCCATCTCTAGTAGAAGCCATGGTGCACACTCAGATCCCCTGCTTAGGTCTGAGGCACACAACCCCAGCTCCTGGGAGTGGTGGCAACCATCATCTTAGCTGAGTTCCTCTCTGACACTTTGGATAAACCCAAGGCCATGCCCCCTTCCCAGGGAAAGCCCATGTCCACAGACTAAATCGAGATGATAAAGGTTAATCCCTTTGCCTCTCATAGGATTTAAATATGATGACATAAACATGCTGTAAGTAATTATGCAAAATATTAGAAAAATATGAGGTTATTGATAAAAAGTGCCAGGTAAATATCACTGAAAACAGATGTTGCTCTTAAAATGACATGTTAATCAAAACTACATCCTATCCAGAATCTCTTCCCTTTGTGGAGGTGTTTTTCATCAGAGACCTTGTACAGTAACACAAGTGCTATAACATGGACTTTCCCGTTTTCTTTGTTTTTGTGGATGTGAGGCATTCTTTCTTAAATGTAATAACAACAGAATATAAAAGCCTAAATGTTGCCATCTAAAGAAATATTTCCAATGCAAATGATCGCCCCTCAGTTATCACCGGGCTACTGTCCAAGGGCTGTGGCGAGGAATTTAAAAGTCAGAGACTAAAACATGATACCAGCATGTGCTTGTCTTGTCTGATAATCAGTCGGTAACATCCAAGCTCTGCCTTAAATAGAAAACAGCACTTTGTTCAGTTCTGCTGAACAACAAGGCAAGCCCTGAGGGGGCCTCCTAAATTATGCAACAAATGGGGACTTTGGAGAGAGGCAAAAGGAATCTATCTTGGCTGAAAATGGAGAAGAGGAGAGAAATGATCTGAAGGCTCCTGGGTTTTATGTTAGAGGAGGAATGTAGATCCACCCTATCATTTTCATGCCTTCCTTCAGTCTTGTTGTGTAACAATGTCCATTTAGATGCGAACTCTACAAACTTACCCATCTGGAATTTCTCAGAACTTCATCTGCTTAGGGATTCTACCAAGGAATATCTAATGGGATAGTGTGACAGTTGTTACCTCCATGTCAACATAATGAAGTCAGTGTCTCCCCCAAATATTTACCACCTTTCCTTTGGGTTATGTGAAGGCCCGGTCATCTTTGAGCATATCTAACCCCTTTCATTACCATTCATTCCTTCCTTCATTCAGCAGATGTGTCCTTGCTGCCTGCAATGTGTCAGACACAGTGCTCAGCATGGAGGATGTAATGAACAAGGTAAAGATGATCCTGCCCTTGTGGAACTTTCCTAGGGTCTGCGGCTTCATTGCCAAACGGCTGTGTCTATATATAACACTGACTGACAAAAAGCTTCACGTGGTTATGATTCACCGATTATAAGAAGTAGAATTTTCTTTTCTTTGGTCTAAAATGATTTCAATGTAAAACTCTCTTAAACCTTTAAAATGGGCCCAGCACTGATCCTTGTTTCTACCTGAAGAACCTGGCACCAGAGCTACAGAAGCAGAATGCACACATATGGGCCAGCCCAAGAAAGCTGCAAAGCTGCTCATTTGCTCTTGGACCTAGAATGCTACAAAATTAAAAAATTGTAATCCTGCCCTAACTGGTTTGGCTCAGTGGATAGAGCGTCGGCCTGCGGACTGAAGGGTCCCAGGGTCGATTCCAGTCAAGGGCATGTACCTTGGTTGCGGGCACACCCCCAGTGAGGAGTGTGCAGGAGGCAGCTGATCGATGTTTCTCTCTCATCAATGTTTCTAGCTCTCTATCCCTCTCCCCTCCTCTCTATGAAAAATCAATAAAATATATCTTTTTAAAAAATGGTAATCCTACTTTCCCCAGGACTCTGCAAGAAGGGTTTGGACTGGAAGGGCTGCTTCCAGTTGACTTGAACATCTTCCACAAAAGTGAAGTATGAACAAATACCTGTAGAGGTCTTAGGTCAACCAACAGCATTAACCAATACTGAAACCTAATTTTCTACAGACGTATTTATCCCAAGTCCATTTACAGTCCCTCACCTGTCCATAGACACAGCCCCACCAAATACAACACAGATGGTTCATGGTGAGCCTAGCTTATGCCCAAGGGTTTTCTCTATAGAGTTATTTTGAAGAAGGTGCAACTTTAGTTATATGTTCAAAGTAATCCCCCTGAGATCACAGCAGTGATAACTGTCATGTTGGGAGTTCACACTGGGTGCCTCCTTCAGTTTCATCATCCCTAAAATTGGTATTAAAATTATAACTGTGTCATAGCGTTGTTGTACTTGCCAATTTCTAGCATCATGGCCTTGGGTCATCATCCTTAGAATAAAGTATTTAGACCAGAAGATCACAAGTTTCTCCCAATTCTAAAATATCCTGTGATTTTGTTGCCTCCCATGTTCCTTTATTTCTTCTCTTGGTTCCTTTCTTATTGACTCAAGAGAGAGAAGTGAGAGGGAGAGAGAAACATCCATCTGCTGTCTCCTGCACGCCCCCTACTGGGGATTGAGCCTGCAACTGGAGATAGAGCCTGCATGTGCCCTGACTGGGAATCAAACCGGCGGCGACCGCCGCACTGGCCAGGGCTCCCCTCTCTAAACTCCAATCCCCACAGACACATACTCAAGAACTGGTTAGAGCTCCTGAGCAACTCTTAGAACCGCTACTGCTTTCTTTTGAGTAGGAGTATTCCTAGATCAAAGATTACATTGAAGGTTGTTTTCAGTATATTAGAAATGTTGATTGCTAGCCTTCTGGGTAATAAAGGACCAGGCAAAATAACTGCAGGTCTACTCAACAGTGGTTTCAATCTTGCTGCAAAGCTGTGATCACTTCTAGGTTATTCTACTTAAAAACATGGAGCCTTTCAGGAGACTTCAAAGTGGAATCAAATAACTGAAAAACAGAATATCTAAAAGCTCTTTAAAAATTAGAATCACTTAGCTTGGTAAGAAGTGGCAAAAGGCAAACGTAATAATGGCCTCCAGATTTGAAAGGTTTTTGCAAAAGAACTGTAACAAATAATTGTGAATCTCTCTTCAGAACAAGAAAACCCCCCTTTTGAGTGCTTGGTGTTTGCAAATGGACCTATTTTTCTTACACCTATTGCACAAAGTAATCTGATTTTCTCGTCTCGAGTTTTCATGGTCTGTATATTAACTAACGTTTATTGGCTTTCTCAACGTAAGGAAATTCATGGTGAAAGATTAATTTCTAATCTGTTTTCCTCTTACATCATTAT
>NW_006293951.1:2450405-2450944 GCF_000327345.1 Myotis davidii
TTTGCCAAAAACGTTATGCACGTTATTGCTTCCAATCTTATCAATAAAACCTCAAGAAATGGACACTACTGTCTCCATATTACATATGAGAAAGCTGAAACTCAAAATGGCTAAGTAACTTGCCAAAGTCACAGCCAGAAAGAAATGGAGCTGAGACTCAAGACCATGTTTGTCTTACTCCAAATCCTGGATCTTAACTGCACTAGATGGCTCCCCGGATTTGAAGGGACTCTACTCCGAACCCTAGCAGGCCAGTAAAGCTGCTAAAGTAGGACGCAGGCTACAGGGGTTTGCATGGACCAGCTCTCAAAGAGGGAAGCACGTAGCTACCATGACTTCTAACAGCAAAGCAGAGATTAAAAGCCAAGTGTTGAGCTACCTCTCACCTGAGGTCCCTGCAAAATTCAAACTCTGGGTAAGCAAATCAGAGAGAAGAGTTCAAGACTGCCAATAAGAGATCTGCATGGTGTCATTTACTATTGTGGAATTCAACAGCCAGGCTGATTCAGGCTTAAACCAATTGTGTGTGTGGCGGGGGG
>NW_006293951.1:2450958-2452021 GCF_000327345.1 Myotis davidii
AGCCAAAATAGAACAAAGTTTAGACCAATTTGGATTGGGATCAATATCACACAGTCTTTAAAAATAGAGTGTACCCACAGAGCTGTGACATTGAGCAGGTCTGCCTCATTATCTCGGAACCAGGCCTTTCTGTCCGCTGCTCTTTGTGTAAGTTGCCATTAGATGTGGGTGAATATGGCCAAGCCAGCGTGTTTAGCTCTCAGAGCCAGGCAAGGTTCTGTGTGTGTCCTTTAGACCAGAAGGCTTGGTCCTCTGCACACCGTCATGGTTCTCACAGAGCTTATGTAACTTAGAGATGACATTTATAGCAATCTACACTCTTTGGTGTAAAGGTATAAATAATGCAAATTAACATATAGCTGTGCAAACCCAAATGCTGGAGCACCAACCCCCTTGCCCAGTAGTTGCACCCTCTGTCCACTCTTTATTCTTTATGCTTTAAATTCAGAGCTCTGGGCATCTTGATGCCGTCTTTCCTGTCAATAGGATTTCATTTACTGCCTAAATGCTTTCAACTGGAGATAATGCTGAACAATGTCCTCTGCTTAGTAGGTTGACTTTAATTGAGGGATTAACGAGAATATCTTTTGATCTAAAGAAGCGCACCTGGAAGAACAAAGCAGGCTTTGCCTCTCATCTGAACAAACAGGCCTGTGAAGATGATTTATTCTTGATTTGGGGTTTATATAAGAGCATTGCCCTTAAAGATTACCCTTACAGAGCGTTTTCTTAAAGCAGAAATTTTTTGAAGGCAAAGCCATTGCAGCTAGTCTGATGCAAGTTTGTAGACTGAGGTGCTGGGGTCCAGCCCCAGGAGGTCCAGGGGTTCCCAAAGGTGTGGACGGAGTCAGCGAAGAATGAAGGACATGGAGACAGCATTCAGTTGATCAGCATGGTTGGGTCCTCTCTTTATTGTTCTATTACATCTATATTTATACTATTTGATCCCATAACATGCCTCTATAATTACATCATGGTATGTTTCAGGAAACCTTCTACAGTTCCTAGTTTCATTTCCATAATCTTGTCTCTGTCTAGTTCTGTTTATTTTAATCTTGTCTAT
>NW_006293951.1:2452531-2457344 GCF_000327345.1 Myotis davidii
GAGCTGCCCAGACTCAGGGAGTACGCTTCTCTGAGCAGTGAGTACACAGTGGCCGAACAGGAGGAGGCAAAGACCAGTTGGTCTGTTATCCCTTTAGTTTTTACTCAAGATGATAATCCGCAACGTTGTTATATTATTCTCAACCTCTGCCAAAGACAGAAGTACTTTGAAATCTCAAGGACACTTCTCCTACCACCACCTCCAAAACTGGCCTTGTGCCGGAAGCCAATTCCAGCATGTCAGCAAGGACGGAATCATCTGGAATGGCTGAAGGCATTTCCCCAAACCTGAAAAGGGATGATTTCTTGGCTGCCAGACAGCTCAGGGCATCTTAATCTACATATTATCGCCTCCTACTGGCCAAACACCTGAATAGCCGTAGGCATTTTCCCAATTCTGACAATGTTTCTGTATGTGAAACCTGACCCTTTGATGTCCTGCCTCGCCTCAGGACAATTTGTGTTAATAAAAAACATGGGGTCCTGAGACAAGGAGAACTTAGAACTTAGATCTTAGTTTCCTTTAAACTAAGCTCCTCTGACCCCCAAATGCCTTTCAAAATTATGCTTCGTCTCTGGACTCTTAATCTACGCACAGCCTTCTCCAGATTTCCTGAACCCTTCTTGATGCCGGAACAAGAACCCCAGCAGTATACCATCTAAACTTATTATAGTGACCATGTCATAATACAGGGTGGGCAAAAAGTAGGTTTATAGTGGTGAATACATAAACACAGAGTTTATTCTTGTATTATTATTTATCAATTATTATATTAGTTATCAATTATTGTGTTGTTTATTTGTATTACAACTATAAACCAACTTTTTCCCACCTTTATATATTTAAATATTGGGTCATGTTGTACACCTGAACTAATATAATGTTTCATGTCAATTATTTCTCAATTTTTAAAAAGGAAATAAAGTTACAGGTTTTTTATGAGATTATTATAAAAACAAGGGTGCTCTTTCTGTGCTGACGAAACTTTGCCAAGATATAATGTTAAATGAAAAAAAAAAAGAAAGAAAGAAGCAGAAAAGTCTGTATAGAATAGTCTTGTTAACGTTCTATATGAAAAGTTGCAAAAGAAACTGGTAAGAATGGTTGCCTTCTGGAAGAAAACCAGACCTCTCTTTAAATGCCACAAATTCAACCCGCAGGCTTTTGACATTGATCTTAGGATCTGATGGCCAAATGGCTGAGATCACAGCTCTTACTATGTCTTAGATAAAGAGTTATTTTTCTAGTGAAAAGTAGAACAGGTTTTATTTCTATTCATGTCTCTCATATATATTGTCACACATGGTAAACCCCAATTTACTTTCCAAATTTCCACCCAATTGGTAATTTATCCAGACTTCGAATGGCTTCCAGGTTCTTTCCACCTTGGACAGAATTCAAGTGCACTGACTCAAAGATAAATCATTCCCTCGTCACTTGCGTGTTCGTCCTGTCAGTATTTCTGGGAACATTACTTTGTCAAGTCAGTGTAAATGCATATTTTTTAAAATGCAATGGGAAATGGGTAGCTTGAGAGAAAACAAGACTGCAGATAAAAAGAGTGAGCGAAAAGAAAGAAATAAGGAACAAGAAAAATTAAGGATTAAGTTAGTTAAGGCCTAAAGTAAGAAGGATTACCTGAAGGCATTAAGAAAACTGGAAAGCCATCAAAAACTAGTTTAGAAATATTCCTTGGGAGGGAACAGGGGTTGGCCACTGCAAGGGGTGGCTTACTTGCATTTTTTTCTGAACTGTATTCATCCTAAAATGGAGTGTGTATACCCCGTGCAGGGTGCACATTTATCCATTAGGATACAGGATTAAAAATTAGAATTTTTATATTTTTAGTTCCATTTGTATTTAGTTCCAATATGTATCACTCCATACATCATATATTCTTTCAATAGTACAGTAGTCCTCCCTTATTCATGGTTTCACTTCCTATAATTCTGGTCACTTTTGGTTGACCTAGGTCTGAAAATATTAAGTGGAACATTCCAGAAATAAACAACTCGTACATTTTAAATCACATGCCTTTCTGAGTAGTGTGATGAAATCTTAGGCATCCCCCTCCATTCGCCCAGAATGTGACTCATCCCTTTGTCAGTTGTCTCCATGCTGTAGATGTGCCCTGCCTGTTAGTCTCTTAGTAGCCACACTAGTTATCAGGCCCATTGTTGTGGTCTCACAGCGCTCGTGTTCAGTTGACCCTTATTTTACTTAATAATGGCCCCAAAGCACAAGAGTCGTGATGCTAGTGATTCAGAAATGCCAAAGGGAAGCCATAAAGTGCTTCCTTTAAGTGAAAAGGTACGTGTGTGTGGGAACAACATAGTATATATAGGGTTTGGTACTATCCATGGTTTCAGGGGGTCTTGGAACATATGCCCCACAGATGATGGGGGACTAGTGTACAGTCATGAGCTACATAACGATGTTTCAGTCAACAACAGACCCCATCTACACTAATAAAAGACAAAGATGCTAATTGACCGTACCTTTGCTATGCCCATCAGCCAATCAGAAGAGTATGCAAATTAACCCAACAAAGATGGCCATTAAATTTGCACACTGCAGGCAGAGTGGAACAGCACCATCCATCGCCTGCCCCGCCTCCATCTGGGCCTGTTATCTGCGACTCGACCCAGGGCGGCCAGGCGGGACAGCAGCGATCCGCCAGCCCAACCGGCCGCCATCCAGGCGTCCCATGTCCTGGGATGGCCAGGCGGGACAGCAGCAATCCACCAGCCCGACCAGCCGCCAAGGCGGCAGAGATGGGAGGGAGCCAAGGCGGTAGAGACGGGAGGGAGCGAGGCAGCAGAGAAGGGAGTGAAGCCCGTTGCAGGCTTTGCTCCCTTCTCTGCTTCGCTCTGGCCTCAGGAAGCCCTATTCTTGCAGGAATCTTCCTGCAACAGGCCTCTAGTACATTTATAATGAAGTTAGATTCTGTTGTCACCATCTGCATTTCTCCCTGGGATCCCCAATCTCCTAAATGATCTTTAAAAATTTGCCTACCTTAAAGTCTGCTTCTTGTGCTGTACACAGTAGTTTGTTGGGATTTGACAGTTGTTTTGTTCATTGTGGCCCCCAAGTGCACAAAACCTGCTCCTTAGGTTGCCAGTAAGAGGCCACATTGAGTGGTTGACCTGAAAAGGAAATTAAAAGCAACTAAGGATGATGAAGGTGGTGATGGTGATGGTAATTGCTCATGTTCCATTCCACCACAGCTACTATCTTGAAGAGCAACATGACAGAAGCTGTTCAAGGACCTGCTTCACTGAAGGCAACAAAACTTCAAGAAGGGCCTCTGTCAGACCTAGAGAAACTTCTAATGCCCTGAGGGAAGGCCAGACGCCGTGCGTAGCCCTCTCAGCACTAGGACCATCACAGCCAAAGCAGAAGGTGTGTTTGTGATGCTAACAGGCTGGACCTGCCTGTGGTCTTGAATGTACTGCCAGCTCTGGGTGGTTTCAATGATCCAGGAATTGTCATTCATTACACAGTATGAAATGGTGGTGATTCTGGGAGTGCAGATGTGAAGGTGGCTAAAGAATTTTTGGAAACTCCAGAGGTGCTGATTGTGGAGGGAAATTACCTGCCAGAGCAAATATTCCGTGTGGATGAAACCTCCCTGTTCTGGAAACGGATGCCTGAAAGGACTTTCATCCACAGGATCAATGCCAAATCAATGCCAGGTTTCAAGACGTTTAAGGACAGGACACTAGTCTTACTTGGGGACAATGTTGCAAGCTACAAATTGAAGCCCTTTTACTCTAACACAGCTTTCAAGTGTATCATCAAGCACACACTGCCAGTGTACCACAGAAGCAATGAGAATTCGTGAGTGACCCAGCTCCTCTTCCATGATGCCCTCCTGTGTATGGTACTGTCTAGGCCTTCACATTCACTCCCCACTCACTCACTCACTGACTCACCAAAGGCAGCTTCCTGCAAGCTCCACTCATGGTAAGTGCTGGTACAGGTGTACTATTTTTTATCTTTTATACCATATTTTACTGTACCTTTTCTATGCTTAGATATATTTAGACACACAAATACCATTGTGTTACAATTTGCCTACAGTCTTCAATATAGTAACATGCTGTACAGGTTTGTAGCATAGGAACAATGAGCTCTACCATACAGCCTATGCGGTAGGCTATACCATCTAGGTTTGTGTAAGTGTACTCTGTAATGTTTGCACAATAATGAAGTCGCCTAAGGATGCATTTCTCAGAAAGCATCCCCATTGTTAAATGACTCATGACTGCAAGGTGAATAAGGTCTGAGGCTCTAATGTACTAGTATAAGATGGTGTCTATAGTTGATAACACTATTGCACAGTTGAAATTTGATAAGAGAGTAGAGCTTAAACATTTTTGAAGGGAGGGAGGGAGAAAAGGAGGGAGGGAGGGAGAGAGGGATCAAACCCGCAACTTGGGGATGTGCCCTGACTAGGAATTGAACCTGCCACCTTTTGGTGTATGGAACAATTCTCCAACCAACTGAGCCACCCCGCCCGGGCCAAAACTAAATTTTTAAGAATTGAGGATATATGGTCATTTTGAAGGAATCTTTATTAACACAAAGTTGAAGAAACAGTGTTAACCTTAAAAATTAATGATTAGCATCTTGAACCCAAGTCATTACCCAACACAGACACCAAAACTGGCAAAAGGCATGGTGAAATAAACAAAACAGACCAAAAAAGGTTTAGAGCATTAGAGATTATTTATAACCTTCAAAGTCAGTGAACTAATATGAAATGTCCTTTAAGGAAGAACTTCAAAGCAAGAGAAGAGAGAGTGGAGAT
>NW_006293951.1:2457448-2460942 GCF_000327345.1 Myotis davidii
GAAGGAAGGAAGGAAGGAAGGAAGGAAGGAAGGAAGGAAGGAAGGAAGGGAGGGAGGAGGGAGGGAGGGAGGGAGGAGGGAGGGAAGGAGAACCTCCAGCACACACCTGCCTCCACATCTCTCATGAGTATACTAGTATCTGATTGGAGGAACCCAACTTATTAGAACCAGCTCAAGAGACAATATAGCTTTTAGCTTTCCAGCCCTTGCAGCACATAAAGGCATAAAGAAGGAATTAGGAATAAATGTCAATCCACTATAACTAACACAAATGCTATCAGGCTAAAATAGTCTAATGTGTTCATTTCACAGCAAGCCTGAGATTGTCAGCAGCACCTTCCAACTGTGACCTACTAAAATTTAAGGACAAGGGCCATCTGTTTTCCTGTTAAATTCTCAGAACCTAATACAGTTCCAATACCTATCTTTTAAATGAAAAACTACTGAACAATCTTGTACAGGGTGGCTAAGAAGATGTTCTTTGTTGTCAGCGAGATCTGGATACAAGTAGTGATGTCTGGTGTCTACTCGTCTGTGAACTAGCTAAAAAGAATGAAATTTCTCTCAAGAGGTTTTGGTGAGAATCAGTGCATGTAAAGCACTTACCTCAATGCCCAGCACATAGCATTTAATAGTGTCTGTTGTTATTACTGGTATTATCATGATTGTTCCTGCCCCTTGTATCCAACTCTACATTAGGGATCAACTTGCCAGTTCTCACCATGGACGTGTCCCAAGTCAGAAAGCAACATCTCCCTCTCTTCCCTGGACACTGGCTGTGAGGCATCACCAAGGTTCTCCTTATGGATCTTTTACTCTGTGAGGCTCCCCACCCACTTGTCTGAGCGTCATTGACCTGTCTGTATAAAGATATGCTTTAGATCTTCTATCCTCTTTAGTTCTCTGAGATCAGTCCCTGCTGCCTTAGAATCCAGGCCCTGCTGCCTCAGGATCTTGTCAGTCCCTTCAAACCCAAAACATTTTATATGAGAAAACTATGGCTTTACACTCTAGTATTTTAATTACTGGTGAGACTGAGCATTTTCTAAAATGTGTTTATTGGCCACTGAGCTGTGTGTGTGTGTGTGTGTGTGTGTGTGTGATTTGCTTATTGGTTTATCTATTGGAGTACTGGGTTTCTTCTCACTGGTTACATATTTGAGATATGTTTAATAAGTTAGTTGCTTCTTGTATACCTTACAAGTATTTTTATTTTTTTTTACAGAAATTCTTTTTTTTTTCAGTTTTATTGGAAATAATTGACATACCTCACTGTATAAGTTTAAAGTGTATGGCATGATGGTTTGATTTACTTACATTGTGAAATGATGACCACAGTAGGTTTGGTTAACATTCATAATCTCATGTAGATACCATAAAAGGAGAAAAATTTTTCCTTCTAATGAGAGCTCTTAGTATCTACTCTCTTAACGACTTTACTATACAGGGTGGGGCAAAAATAGGTTTACAGTTGTGAGTATGTAAAACAGAGTTTAATACCATATTCATATTTATTAATTACTAGAGGCCCGGTGCACAAAATTCGTGCACTGGGGAGGGGGGGTGTCCCTCAGTTCAGCCTGCACCCTCTCCAATCTGGGACATCCCTCTCACAACCTGGAACTGCTGGCTCCCAACCGCTTGTCTGCCTGCCTGCCTACTTGCCCCTAACCACTCCCCTGCTTGCCAGCCTGATCACCCCCTAACCACTCCCCTGCCAGCCTGATCAACGTCTAACTGCTCCCCTGCCGGCCCCATCACCCCCACTGCCCCCCCCCTGCTGTCTCAAATCCATATTAATATCTTTCTCTATAAAAAGTGAGATTTTGTTGGCTAGCTCAAAAATACACAGTAGCTACATGGAAGAACCGAATTTCAAATGAAAATGTTTCTAATTATTTTTTTAAAATATATATTTTATTGATTTTTTACAGTGAGGAAGGGAGAGAGATAGAGAGATAGAAACATCAATGAGAGAGAAACATCGATCAGCTGCCTCCTGCACACTCCCCACTGGAGATGTGCCCGCAACCAAGGTACATGCCCCTGACCGGAATCGAACCCGGGACCCTCCAGTCCGCAGGCCGACGCTCCATCCACTGAGCCAAACCGGTTACAGCTGTATGTTATTTTCCATACAAACAACTGTAAACCTATATTTGCCCTACCCTGTATATCATATAGCAGTGGTTACTATAGGCATCATGTTGTATATTACATCCGTAGGGCTTATTTATTTTATAATTGGAAGTTTGTGTCTTTGACCACCTTCCTCCGATTCCCTTTCTCCCACTCCTCACCTCTGATAACCATAAATATGGTATCTTTCCTATGAGTTTGAGTTTTTTGCTTGTTCATTTAGATTCCACAGATAAGTGAGATTATACATAGTGACTTAATTTACTTAGCATAATCCTTTAAGTTTCATCCATGTTCTCACCAATGATAGGATTTCATCATTTTCTATGACTAAGTAATATTCCATCATATATACATTCACCCATCAGTGGACACAATGTTGTTTCCACATCTTGGTTATTGTAAATAATGCTACTCTGAATATGGGAGTGCAAATATCTTTTTGAAGTTTTTGTTACTTTTGGATATATTTCCAGAAGTAGAATTGCTGGATTCCTTCTTGTGGTGGCCACCTTTGACCACATGGGGCAGCCATCTTGTGCAAAGGCATGACAGTAAATTTGCATATTACCTCTTTATTATATAGGATTAGAGGCCTGATGCATGAAATTCATGCAAGAGTAGGCCTTCCTTCCCCTGGCTGCTGGAACCAACTTCCCTCTGGCCCCCGGGACACTTGTTATCTCCAACAGATAGTCTTTTTGTTGTTGTTGTTAATCCGCACATGAGGATATTTTTAGAGAGAGTGGAAGGGAGGGAGGAAGAGGGGTGGAGAGAGAGAAAGAGAAACATCCATGTGAAAGAGACACATCTCAATTGGTTGCCTCCCACACACGCAGGGGCTGGAGATCTAACTTACAACCCAAGTATGTGCCCTGACCGGGAATCGAACCCTCAACCCTTTGGTGCTTAGACCAATGTTCTAACCACTTAGCACACCGGCCAGAGCGCCAACAGATATTCTTAATCTCTTTATGTATGGCTCCACTTTTTGATTTTATTTTAGAGAATTTTCCCAACTCAGTATGAAATATGTATCATTTTGTTTCTGGTACTACTCATTTTATAACCACAGTTTTAAAGGGTATAAAATATGCCAGCAAGGGTTATATCATAATATACAAGGTGTCCCAAAAAAAATGTATGCACACTCTAACAGCTGATAGCTCAATTTTGTAAATGAAATGTATTTTAATAATCATTCCCTTTATAATTATTCAAAGTGTGTATACATGTTTTTAGGACACCCTATACTAGTATATGCCAAGAACAAATAGAGTTACAGTTAAAACATAAACCAAATTACAAGAACCACCACACACACACACACACACACACACACACACAATAGAGGA
>NW_006293951.1:2461013-2465135 GCF_000327345.1 Myotis davidii
TTTACTGAGACCCTTCCGGTTTGGTCTCCCGCCCATGGATAGCTACCAATGAGATCACTGGAGACCAAAACTGCTCAGATCTTAGCATAGCCACTTGAGTCTTGATTATACATTTCTGCACACATGACCATGTTTCATTGATTGTCACTTTCTTTTCTTTTTTTTAAATATATTTTTGAACCGCATCCAGCACGGAAAGTGGTGAACCTGAGGCGGGAGGGCAGTGAAGGATTAAAGAAAACAGACAAGAGAATATAGCTGGGACCAGGTGGGACACTGTTCTCAGATGGAGAGACAGTGCCACCGCCTGTAAGCTGAGTCTTTATTTTATAGTCAGATCCCATGAGGCAAAGCAAGGGTGTGGTCAAGATGTTTACAATGTTCTTGTGAGTTTCGAATATACTTGATTAAATGCACCTGAGAACTCTATCAAGCTTTGTTTAGCAGCACTTGCTACACCTCCCACAGCCTACATCACTCAGCCACTTGGGACCACAGGTTCGGGCGATAAGGTCAAGCTTACAACCATAGCCTTTGGCTATAATTGTGCTGGGAGGGCTTTGCCCTCCAAGCTGGGACCTGCACGTAGCTTTGCCATGAGAGGACTGTGCCCTCTCATTACTCCGAGGCTTGAACCTGTCCAAATATTGTAGCCACTCTCCACAAATTTTTATTGATTTCAGAGAGAAAGGGAGAGGGAGAGAGAGATAGAAACATCAATAATGAGAGAGAATCATTGATCAGCTGCCTCCTGCACGCCCCCTTCTGGAGATTAAGCCCACAACCCGGCATGTGCCCTTGACCAGAATTGAACTGGGGACCCTTCAATCCACAGGCCGATACCCTGAGCCAAACCAGCTAGGGCTTGGTTGTCACTTTCTAAATCTTTATTTTTCAAACTGTGACATAAAGCAATTGGACTCTAACTGCAGCCATGCAGACATTGAGTTAAACTTACTTCTATTAAGCAAACCAATAAAGGAGGAGATAGATCAACATGCTTTTAACCTCCTCTCTAGTGTGACAGCTAAAATAATGAAGGGAAAGAAACAATAAATGTGACATTTGACTAATGTATTAGCAGAAAACATCTCGGGATTTAAAGCTGAATGCGATTTTAGAAATAACCTAACCCAGGCCTTCACCTGTAAAGTGAGGACCCCAGGCCCCGAGTGACACCAGCTGGGTCCCTGAGTCCTGGCCCAGAGCTCTTGGTGCCACAGCACAGAGCCGCACTTTCTTGTGAGGATGGAGGAAGCAATGTTTGACTTTTCTGTTTGGGGCAAGCAAAGTATGTATTCCCATTATAATGTTCCTAGTGGCCCGGTGCAGATTCATGCACATTGAAAGGAAATTAATTAGAAGAAATATTTTAATATCGCTATTCACCCTTTCTCTCTAATAGAAGTGTCAGAGATGAAAGAAAATTAGTAAAATGTATATGAAAATAGCCCTGACTGGCTTGGCTCAGTGGGTAGAGTGTCGGCCTGTGGACTGAAGGGTCCCAGGTTCGATTCCAGTCAAGGGCATGTACCTTGGTTGCGGGCACACTTATTCTAATAGCTCCCTGTACACCACATTAAGAGTGAAAACACTTTCAGAGTGCTTGACCAATTTCCCTTGTGCTGTAGTATTTAGAACTTTAACGTCACACGCTCTTCAATCTCAAGAGAAAACAACATGTAACTGACCATGTGCGAAAACGGGTTCAGAATATTCCTACTCTGTCTGGAGTTTGTCCTTGTGATTTATTAATAGTCATTGCAAATGCTGGCATCACGGGAAACTGTCTTTGAATTAACTTAAATGGGAGGCCAGTGTCTGAAGGGGACAAAGAAATTCTTGGAATCAGAACAACCTCCACTTTCTTTCAGCATCAGAATGTCAACAAAAACAACCAAATTCATGATCGACAATGACAGATCAAAACACAGGTGTGCGATTGGTGCCAGCGAGAACTTTATATGTATTGTGCATGCACCAGTCAACATTTATTTTTAAATTACCAGTGTGCATCATATGTACCAGCAGGTCAGACTGTTGGACATAAGTACAGTCAATCACTTAGGCTTTTATATAGATCAGGGGTCCTCAAACTTTTTAAACAGGGGGCCAGTTCACTGTCCCTCAGACCGTTGGAGGGCCAGACTATAGTTTAAAAAAAACTATGAACAAATTCATATGCACACTGCACATACCTTATTTTGAAGTAAAAAAACAAAACGGGAACAAATACAATATTTGTATTTGCATGTGGCCCACGGGCCATATTTTGAGGGCCCCTGATATAGATAGATAGAAGAGTAGTTACAGAGATGTTTCCAAGCTTGTTTCCCATTATATAACTAAGCACACAGGGTTTACAACAAAAGCATATAAAGCCTGTGTTAAAGACACTAGAGAGAAAAAGACAAAAATAGGTGGAATCACAATGGAAATGCTCTGCAAAACTTAGACTAATCGCTTATCATTTTACTTCTTCTCCGGTGGAGTGATACATTCACTTGGCCTTGATGGAAAGACAATGGTAAGTTGATTGATTTGCTTGCACAGTATGTCAGAGAGATGAGGAAATTACTAAGGCAATTTGAGAAATAGAAAAATTCCAAAATTATCTTATCTGAAGACGTTATAACTTTTGAACTAAGCTTTTCAAAATACAATCACAACTGGTGTCTCCAAGATTCTGTTTCTAGGAGACAAACCTGGCTTTGTCATCACATTAGCAAACAGATAAGCAGCTCCCCTGGCTTGCCAATCACCGCTGAAGCATGACCCTGGCAAAGAGTCTGAAACAAAATGTTGGTGTAGGCCACACCAGCTCTCACCAAACTCAGACCAAAAGAAGGGTTACTTGAAGAAAAACATTCAGTTACTTGAGAGAGAAAAATTCATCGCAGCAATTGTGAAGGGAAGACACAATTGCAGATTGAAAGGGGAAGAACTGTTTGAACTCGATCCCTTTAACTCTGGGATCCCTTTAATTCTGTGTCCACCACAACTATTCAGTAAGGGGTCTCCTATCCCCCACAATGTTTCTCTCCCACAGCCCCCTCCAAACCTGCAGGTTCCTCAGCAGTTGCCTTGGAGTCATTCCCTGTCTCTGCTCCAAGGTTTGGGAGTGGAACAGGACTCTGGGTCAGAAAGAGAAAGTTGCTGAGAAAAATATAAGTTCACAGAACAATGCCATCTCCATGAGGTCAGGCATCTTTCTGTGGTTCATGAATGTGTCCTAAGCTATTAGACCAGTGTCTGACTCATCGAATACTTAAATATTTGTTCAATGAGTGAGCAAACTTCTGAGTCCTTAACCCACTAGAATGGGAGAAGACTGCTTCCCTCATCACTGAGCTCCTTCCTCCCAAAATTTTAACTAAAATTTGATCATCTTACATGATGCTCAGGAAATAATCTCTCTGATCTCCAACCTAATCTGATCACTCTCGCCATCATTATTGGCCACAGCCTTGCTGGCTCTCCAAGGCCTCCAGTTGGCACTCAGGCATTCCCCTGCCTCAAATGGAGCAGAGGAGCCTTTGGTGAGACCAGGAACCCCAGGCCCAAAGGGTCCCAGGAGACCTTTGAGGTCAGGGAGCAATGCACAGCTCCTCTTGCAAAGGGGGCCAACAGCCCAGGCTCTCTTGCCCAGGTTGGGGGTTCTCTTTACAAGGGCCACCCTGTCCCTCTCTCTTCTGCTTCTCCAAGCTTATTTCCTCAAACTTGATCCTGTCCCAAAGGTTTCTGACCTTGTGAAATAAACGACACAAAAAAAATCCCAGGCCTACTCTGCATTCCTCCCTGACTTCCCCCAGGCACTGACACACAGAACTTACTGTCAGCTCAAATGGATGGACTGGAAAGGGAAAGATGAAGGATAGAAAAGCAATGTCATAAATATCTCAAATATTCAGCTACATGAGTACGTGACCTGGTGCATACAATTAAGTCAACTGTGAGCCCTACAGGTTATTCCACAAAATCAGCTTAAAGGGAAGTAAGAACAGTTGTTTATTCTTCTAAACTGCAATACAGAAAGGAAATACTCATTTAGTAACCACCACCACCACCCCCCCAACACCACCACCACCACCCCCAACACCACCACCACCACCCACGAACACC
>NW_006293951.1:2465577-2467471 GCF_000327345.1 Myotis davidii
ATTCTCCAGAATCTATGAATATTTCCCAAGTCCAGCCTCACCCCAGGCAAGTCGATCCCTATAGTGTCCACCACTGATCATGTCAGGCTCCTGCTCATGCCCACCACCACCCCCCAACACCACCACCACCACACACACACCCTTTGGTCAATATCCTCTATAACAAACAGCTTAAAAGAAAGTAAAGAAAGTGATGTCTTCTAAGAAATGTTTGGGTGTTAAGTTGATCACCAGCCTGAAAGGCATTAGAGCCACTTTAATAAAAGGATGTAGACTCAGTTTTAAGGCACTTTACTTATATAAAATTATACTTTTAATCTAATATAATGGCATTTTTCTTTCTTGTGAAGATGATAAGCATTATTGATCTCACACCCTAACACATCTTGGGAGTAGATGAACCTGGATAGTAAGAGCCTTTTTCTCATCCCACCTAACACAGAAGGAATTCATTTGGAATGAAAGGGAAGCAATTGACTTGCAGGTAAGGGTGGGCAGGGTGGCAGGATTCTTTAGGATGTGTGGTGTGAGTTTCAAGAATAATGGCAATCGGCAACCCATGACAGAGGATGAAATTATGAGGCAGGTTGATTTATTAATTATACACCAATAACAAAGGATTGAAAGCAGCTTTTAGAAACGTTCTCAAGTAGTAGGAAATAGGAACATCAGGGAAATACTTCAACTGCAAGCAGGGCCATCCATAAATCTCTGAAATCAGTTGCAATTTTATTCTTTGTTCTGATCCATTTCCTTTTGCATCCTATGTCCTCACTTACCTTCCAGAAGAAACCTACACCTCCAGTCTCCAAGAGAAGAGAAAGCACAAGTGGGAATAATTTTTTTACTAAATTTATTGGGGTGACATTGGTCAACATGAATGTATAGGTTTCAGATGTGTGTTTCTATATTATAAGATCTGTATACTGCACCATGTGCCCACCACCCAAAGCCAAATCTTCTCCTGACACCATATATTAGGAGCCCCTTCTCCTGGGAATAATATTTTATAGTGAGTACAATGATCAGAATTCCTCAGATTCCTTTTGCTGTCATTTTGCTGTGACCTTCTGACAACTCACATTTCAGGCCAGCCATATCTCTGCTGTGATTTGAACATGTAACATGCTACAGATAAATGCTTCAAAATGAAGTGGGACTGCCCACCTTTAAGCTGCGGGGCATGAGCGGTGAGAGCCTAGTTAAAAACTATTAATATTTACTCTCTTGGTGCCTTTTGAATGCTTGCAGGCAGACCTCATTTTATTGCGCTTCACAGATGGTGTGTTTTCTACACATTGAAGGGAAGACTCTCCACCAGTGAAAACATTACAACTCACTGAAGGCTCAGATAATGGTTAGAGGTTTTTTTAGCAATAAAGTATTTTTAAATTCAAGGATATACATTGTTTTTTTAGAAACTATGGTGTAATGTGAACATAACTTTTATACGCACTGGGAAACCAAAAAATGAGTGTGATTTGCTTTATTGTGGTACTCACTTCGTTGCAGTGGTCTGTAACTGAACCCGTAATATAGCCGAGGTGTGTCTGTATATGTTATAATTGATTACATTTTAAAAACCAAACTATGTAAACCAGGGATCATTCAGGCGGCATAGGTTAACGCCGGAGATTGCCGCCTTGAACAACCAATTCAAATTAAGCTTGAACCAGGGACCCACAACATCCAGAAACACAGGCGGGCTGGCTGAGTGGAAATTCTGCAACTAGGAGTAAAGAGAATATTATATCCAGACTCAGAGGGGACGCAGTGCTGAAGTGAAATTCTCAGGTACCGAGGGCGCGCGGAGCGGGGCTGGCAGCGCGGAGGGCGCGATTGTTTACAATCGGGAGGGAGTCGCAGACTCTGACCTCCAGATCCGGGCGAGCAG
>NW_006293951.1:2467509-2473032 GCF_000327345.1 Myotis davidii
TAAACCAGGGATCATTCATAGAATATGTATGTGACATTTTATTAGACATAAGGTAATGGCAAAATAGACATGCCTCTAATGCAAACCCAGCTACCTTCAAGTTATCACAGTTGAGATAAGCTGTATTTCTAAAACACTTTTTAACACTACTCACTTTTTCAGATTTAAAAAAAAAATAGTAAGAATCAACTTGCACACCTTTCCTTACCCCCAAAATTCAATCCATGGGTCCAGTCCCATAAAATGTAAGCCGTGTATACAATTCCAAAGGTTTAAAAGTCCACCATCTTCTATTGCTCCTGTCATTTTCCCTATTACACCAAGACAATTTATAAAAGGAAAATAATGGTTGCTGTCACCGAGCCACTGTCCAGTCCCTTAGAACCTGGCCCGATACCAGCTTCTGTCCCAGACTTCGCTACTTGTTCATGAAGTAACCACACTTCATGAGCAACCAAGTCGAATTTCAGTCTATTTTTAAAGACCTTACAATAAAGGCTAATCTCAGATACACATTTTCTGTTTTTCCACAGAGTTGTTCTCCATGAGGCACAGGTCCGCCACGTAATGTTGAAACAGGTACATGTTTCCATAAGGAGAAGTATGTTTTCCTGAAGTCATTAAGTAATTAAACCACAATATGAAGTCATACTTTCTGGTATAAAAGTGTTAACATTCTTGTAAAAGCCACAGATAAGTTACCAGTCATATTAACCAGAAACCTCAAGAATGAAAGATGCCTCTGGAAAATGTTCCAATCCTCCTGTGGCAGGTATTAAACAAAAAGCACCATCTGCTGTGTGTTCAGGAGAATTTCCTGCTACACATACTGAACTATGTCCCTGACCAAAGTGGTGTGAAATACGGCTGCAGACAAACAGGTTATGATCACAAATTAAAGGATATTTTGAATAACAGTATGAGAGAGAGAATACACCCTGCTTTTTTTCTTCAGCATTTGGGATGTTACATAGCCTGTTGAATAAGTATCTAAGCATCCTATTGAAGTTACTATTTAGCAATGAAAGTTCACTAATAATTATACATGCAAAGAAACTAATTTTTTAAATATTTCATATTGTTAAATTACTTTATAATATTAAAATTTGGAAAGGGCCCTAGCCAGTGTGGCTAAGTGGATAGAGCGTTGGCTGCAGACGGAAGGGTCTTAGGTTCGATACCGGTCAAGGGCAGGTACCTCGGTTGCAGGTTTGATCCCCAGCCCAGGTCAGGGACAACCAATCAATGTGTCTCTCTCACATCAATATTTCTCTGTCTCTGTGTCTCTCCCCCTTCCTTCCACTCTCTCTAAAATTCAGTAGAAAAAATATCGAGTGAGGATTAGCAACAACAACCAACAGTGGAAAGGCCTTGAAAGGAATGGTTTGTAGCATGGTCCAGATTCCCGCTTCAGGATCAACGCACTCAATCCCCCAGCTGCTGAGAATATCAGTGTTCATGGCTCACAGCCGAGTCCTCTTCTGCATCTCGCCCTCTAACAAGGTTTTGCCTCCTTTCCCTGGGGTATCCCACATTTCACGACTGGTTAATAACAGGGTGCAAAGGCCTGCCTCCTTACGACAATTCAGGATGACTGAGTGGAAATCCCAGTTTCATAGCCCCCTATGGTTTTGGCTGAGGCCTCTACTGCAAATTGTTCACAGTTCAATTTCTCCCTCTATCCAACTCTGCTTCCATCACTCCATTACAGATGTTGTTCCCAAGAGCACATCTCAATAATATTTCTATACACAAATATCCCACTTGCGTCTGCTTCCCAAAAAACTCATCCAAAGACATTTGGTATTGAAAGTGGCACTGGAAATTAGACTCTAAAATTGGGTTTGGGGGCTGATTCCCTGCCAGCCAGCTGCCAACAGAACCCCATCCCTAGTGAGTGGGTACTGATAGCACCTGGCAATGCTGTGGCACTGTGCTTACTAATTTGCATCCACTTATGCTGAAGTTCTGTCCCCACCGGCTTACCTGTAATTAAAAACATAAAACATAGGGCTTTCTGCATTTATTACATTGACTTTTGTCTCGCTATAGTTTGGACAAGACTGCCACCTCCTGGAGACGCTAGTGAACACTGGGGACTGAGGCGCTCTCATCCGCTTGGGGAACCGTAATAGAAAGTTGTTTGCGTCTCAACGCCAACTGCATCTCTCTCCTTGAAATTAAACCAATGCCTAACCCCTCACAACCTCTGCGAACAAATTTTTGTATAGAAACAAGACTTCAAAGGACTTGCGTATCACAATGTTTTAACGTGGAAACTTAAACAAAAGCTAACATCTGTAGCTCGCAATATGCCAAGTACTTTCTTAATCCTTACAACAGCCTTATGAGGTGGGAACTATTGTAATGAACACCTCCACATGACAGATGAAGAAATTAAGTTCTAAGGGAGTTTAAAGCGACTGAGCATTAAGCGAAAGTGTTGATATCATCACTGGCTAATGAGAACTAAAGGGCTGAGTTAAAGTATTAGGTGTGGGATGTTCCAGAGCTCTGCTGGAAATAGACCGCTAGCTCTTCCTGTTTCTGATCTGAGAAAGTGCTTCTCTTTGTTTACACCCCTGGATAGTTGGAACTCCAGTGACAGCCTCCAACGCCAGCTCCGTAACTAAGTAACCGCCTCGCTTTACCGGGCATGCGCACAAACCCTGAAGCTATTTGTAGGAGGCCGACGGCGAGCGGCGCGGCGGGGTTCCAGCACTCCTTTCGCGCCACCACCAAGATGGCGGCGCCCATGTTGCGGTGCGTTTCTCCGAGCCGGTGGTTTTGCACCCCGGGCCCGTGGGCAGTCTTGCCCCGGGGGCTGCGTGAAGCCCACTCGGGCAATAAGGGGTTGCTGGCGGTGCAGAAGGCTCGGGGTTTGTTCAAAGAGTTCTTCCCCGACAAGGGCACGAAGGTAGAGCTCCCCGAGCTCTTCGACCGTAGCATCGCGGGCAACTGTCCCCAGACCATCTACTGCGGCTTCGACCCCACGGCGGACTCGCTTCATGTGGGGCACCTGCTGACGCTGCTGGGCCTCTTTCACTTCCAGCGAGCCGGCCACAACGTGATCGCCCTCGTGGGAGGCGCCACGGCGCGCCTGGGAGACCCCAGCGGGCGCACCAAGGAGCGCGAGGCGCTGGACGCGGAGCGCGTAGGCAGCAACGCGCGCGCCCTGCGCCGAGGGCTCGAGGCCCTGGCAGCGCATCACCAGCAGCTCTTCTCCAATGGGCGGGCCTGGGGCAGCTTCACGGTGCTGGACAACTCGGCCTGGTACCAGGAGCAGCACCTGGTGGACTTCCTGGCGGCGGTGGGCGGCCACTTCCGCATGGGCACGCTGCTGAGCCGGCTGAGCGTCCAGACCCGGCTCAAGAGCCCGGAGGGCATGAGCTTGGCCGAGTTCTTGTACCAGGTGCTCCAGGCCTACGACTTCTACTACTTGTTTCAGCGTTACGGATGCCGGGTGCAGCTGGGCGGATCTGATCAGCTGGGCAACATCACGTCGGGATACGAGTTCATCAACAAGTAAGCGTCCCTCGGCCCTGAAGAAATCCCGGGACCAGATCATTGACACGCGAAATAGCCGGCGATGCACTGTTAGGACTGTGAAGTGACGCCCGTCGTCCAAGCCCTTGTTGGTTTTCCCCCCAGTAAGGGTCTGCAGTGGTGTTAACATTACCATCGGCCAATGAGAACTAGAGGGCTGAGATGAAGTGTTAGGTGTGGGAGGTAGCCTAGAGCTCTGCGGGAAATAGGCCGCTAGTCAGGATTGTATGTTTTCATTCCCCTAAGTAGCTCTTTGTGTTTCTGATTTGAGAAACTGCTTTTCTTCGTTTATACCTGAGCAGGTATATAGGCTTCCTTGAGTAGCCTCTGCTTTAGCTCGGCACCTTCCGTGAAGGGAGGGATGAGCCACAGGGCTAGCCCAGGTGTTACTCATTTTTTTAAAGTCCCTTTAAGTTAACTCCTTTAGTGTCTCCACCTGACTCCCCCGTTAGCAGCACCTCCCCTTGGCTTGCCCAGAGTCACTGGTTCAATTGCTGTTCAGAACGACAAATGCCAGAATAGAGTGAATGCTGTGAAAGCTGTAAGAGGTCACAGAAGTTTTCTTAGAGCAGTGGTTCTCAACCTTGGCTGCACATTAGAATCACCCAGGAATCTTTTTAAAATCCTGATTTCTGGGTCTCATCCTCCAGAAATTCTGTTTCTTTGTTACTAATGTTGTGGCCTCACCCCATAACAAAGAAACAGAATTTCCGGAGGATGAGGCCCAGAAATCAGGATTTTAAAAAGATTCCCAGGTGATTCTAATGTGCAGCCAAGGTTGAGAACCACTGTCTTAGAGCAAGAGACCACACGGAAATTTGAAGCGTGACTAGCAGAATCTGCCATCACCTGTGCCTGAAACACATCGTGAAGTTTTCCTTTATGCATAGGTTGACTGGAGAAGACGTATTTGGAATCACTCTTCCCCTGATTACAAGTACAACTGGAGCCAAACTGGGCAAGTCTGCTGGCAATGCTGTGTGGCTGAGCAGGGATAAGACATCTCCATTTGAACTGTATCAGTTCTTCGTCAGGCAGCCAGATGATTCGGTAGAACGGTGAGTTCTGAATAGTGTGCTGAGAAAAATTAAGCTCATGATACAATTTTAGCATTGAATCTCTCTGTATGCTTGGTTGTTGTTGTGTTTTAAGTTAGATTCTATTAAAGGCATAAACAGTTGCAACACAGAACATTGTAACTTTAACTGTCCTGAAGTTAAACACTTTTGTTGGTTAAGGCAGAAAACCATTGTGGTTGCTAGAAAACTTAGGTCCAAGATCCTGATCTGCATCTGGCAAGTACAGTGAAACCTTGATATATAAAGACAAATTCTGGTGAAGGGGTGTTCATTAAAGCTGCAAGTCCAGTATATAATAAAGTAGGTTTTCCGAATATGTATGTTAGGAATTGACATATTAGTTTACTTGTTTTTACTTTTGTAGACACGTTTGTGTAATTAAAATTAGGTATGAAAAGTTTAACTTCACAGAAAAGTTTTCCATATATATTGTAATTTTAAATTTATACTGAGTAGGTCCGGTAAATGTGTGCATTCACCAGTTACCGAGACGAAACAAGTGCCCTCAGCTGGGGCGTGGCCTAACGCACATGGGAACGGCAGCTGGCACTGGTTAAAACTGCTGCAGGAAGGCATGCCATTCGACATCAGAACCAATTACCAAGCTTGATTCGGTGTGGTCATTCCCTGAACATTGTTTACAAGCAGTGACTCTTGGATTTAAATATACAGACTGTTGTTGTAGATACGTAATATTTATGTAGGCAAAATTACTAGTGTTTTTTCCAACGTATGTATTCACTAGAATTTATTAAAAATAACTGAATTGCCCTAACCCAGTGGTCGGCAAACTGCGGCTCGGCAAACCACGGCTCGCGAGCCACATGCAGCTCTTTGGCCCCTTGAGTGTGGCTCTTCCACAAAATACCGGCTCTTCCACAAAATACTGACTTCTGTG
>NW_006293951.1:2473093-2474061 GCF_000327345.1 Myotis davidii
TCATAGTGTGACGCTCAGCCACTGAGTCATGTCAGCCGGATGGAAACAAGTTTTTTAAAAGTTTTAACACGTTTCAGATGATGTTTATTGCATGAGAATTTGTGATTTGAGTGGAAAAACACAGTTTACCAACAAATGTCTGTATTGTCATCCCAAAGACCGCTTAATCATATGTGTATACTGTATATGCATGGAATAAGAGCTAAAGGATATAAACACATTAAAATGTTGATTGAGCCCTAACCAGTTTGGCTCAGTGGATAGAGCGTCAGCTGCGGACTCAAGGGTCCCAGGTTCAATTCCGGTCAAGGGCATGTGCCTTGGTTGCAGGTACATCCCCAGTAGGGACTGTGCAGGAGGCAGCTGATCAATGTTTCTCTCTCATCGATGTTTCTAACTCTCTATCCCTCTCCCTTCATCTCTATAAAAAAATCAATAAGATATATTTAAAAATAACTGAGTTAATAACAAAAAAATAACCTGTAATGTAATTATAAACAAATCTTGGTTAAAAGCATTTTAAGATTTACAGGGTGTTAATTTTCACATATGACACATGGACCAGATTTTGTCTAATAAATCCAAAGTCTGTTAAATCCAGGTCTGCAAAACCGAGGGTTTATTGTATTTGAGCTCTGACTTCCCGTCCCCAATCTTCTCTTTATTTCCCTATGTGTCAAATTAATGGTGTGTCTATTCGTGAAGTTGTCCATTTATCTAAAACATTTTTTGGAAGTGTGTAATTGCTGTCTTGTGTGACATGTCTTGTCCAAGGAATGTAATATCATAATAATAAAAGGCCAAGAGATGTCACGACCAAAACGACCAAACAACTGGTCGCCATGAGGTGGCATTGACCACTCTGGATCCCTCCCCCTGCCTGCAAGCGGGGGGACAGGTCGGGACTGGCAACTGGTGAGCGGGCTAAACTGCTGACCTCTTGGTCCCCCCCCCCCGGCCTGTAGGCT
>NW_006293951.1:2483351-2510209 GCF_000327345.1 Myotis davidii
TCTTGGCCCCTTCCCCCGGCCCACAGGCTCAGATGGATCAGCGATGGTGAACGGGAGAACCCGGATGGGTGGCAGGAGGACCGGGCTGGCTGTCAGGCCGTTGGGATCACCAGCTCATCCCCAGCTGCTCAGGGGCTCAGGCCTGCGGGAAAGCAGGTGCCAGCAACTCCACCTCCATGCACGTGCACCGGGCCGGCCACTGATGGATGGTGCTGCCCGCACGTTCCATCAGTGGCCAGCCCAGCGCATGCACATGGAGGTAAAGTCTCCGGCACCCATTTCCTGCAGGCCTGAGCCCTGGAGCAGCAGGGATGAGCTGGTGGTCCCAACAGCCTCACAGCCTGGAGACTGGTGAACGGGCAAAAA
The DNA here is from genome assembly GCF_000327345.1 of Myotis davidii. Taxonomy (NCBI): domain Eukaryota; kingdom Metazoa; phylum Chordata; class Mammalia; order Chiroptera; family Vespertilionidae; genus Myotis; species Myotis davidii. The sequence continues at coordinate 2,483,718 of NW_006293951.1, forward strand.
ATGGCCCTGATCGCAGGAGGCTAGGCCTAGGGACCCTACCCACACGATTTAATGGTGCGCTGGGCCTCTAGTAAGGAAATAAACAGGTGAGGGCAAGCAGTGTACATTGGTGGTATTTCTAGCAGGGGAACAGTCTGGCTCCGAATGCACATTTCGGCTTGCCACAGTGGGGAGATTTGATGCAGTGGTGCAGTAGGCAGATTCGGAAAATATTCCAATGAGTCCCCTGATGGAATCAGGACAATACGTTTAGTCCATTGTTCCTGAAAAGTCATAGTCCCATTTAAGCATTTTGCCAAGTTTGAGGTGGACTAGGGAGTGGGGCCATTTGGACAAGTGGTGAGGCCTCTGACATGGTGATATGTCCCTGGGGTGTCATCTCTAGTGTAGGGGGCATAACCATCTCCAATGGCAAACTCTTGAGCTGGGGTGATATCCGGAAGCATTGTCCTCTTTAGTGATAAGTCCATCTCACTGGGGGTGCGGTCCTCTGGAGTGGTTGCCACTACTGGGTTGGTGAACCTCCCATGTGGCTGTCCATTTGGGGTCTTGGTCATGGGCTAGGGGTCATTTATTGATGAGGGGCTCATATTGGACTACCCATCCTCAATCAAGTCATCGACGTGAAGCAGATGGCAAGATGATGGAAAAGCATAGCAGAAAGGGGAAGATGAGCCTGAGGAGAAATAAATGGATGTTGTCGTGGAGGTCAAAGCTTGACTCCCAGAGGGCACCAAAAGCGGCATTTGGAGGAGTGAATGATAGTTGGTATATGGGGTATGTAGTTCCCCAGGGTGTGGGAATTAAGCAAGATGAGGGCTGGGGCAAGAGTTCAGTCCATTTGGGGAACCACTTGCCTGTAAGTAATTTAAGGAGTGTCTTTGAAAAGGCTGTTGTGATGCTCAATGAGTGAGAGTCCCCAAGGGGAGTCTGTGTAACTAATGATTGTGGAGGCATATCTGGAAGCCGCAGCAGAAGGAGGGCAGCGGGCAATGAAATCAATCAGCTAGTGGGAGCATGGCCAATCTCCCCAAGGGAATATGTCCTCATGTCGATAGCTCCCATTGTTTGGTTTGGGAGCAGAAAATGCAATTGTCTATCACAACTTTGGCTGCTACAAACGAGAAAGGAAGTCCCCTCATTTGAGCTAAGTTGTTAGGGTATGAATTCCTCGGTGACCTGAGATTATAGAGTCCATTTCTCAAGCTGGTTGGGAAGGGTTGCTACCCTGAGAAGTCTGTACCATGCAGAGTGTGGAGGGCTCAGTGAGGGAGTCTACGATATTGTTGAAAAGGTCTTCTGGCATAGAGCGGTTAGTATGAGCAGAAACAAGAGTAACAATGATAGGAATTGGGGACTCCTTCCCTAGCTGGGCACCCCAAATGGACTTGTCTATATATGAGAAAAGTGTCCCTTAGCCATTGGCCAGACCAAACTATAAGGCGATAATAGCCCAGGAGTCTGAAAATGTGGATCTGCAAAAGGCCCCTTTCTATGGCTCCCTTGAGGGCTAGGTGAACACCTACAAGTGCTGCCAGTTGGGCTGAGCCAGAGAGAGAGAAGCCAGAGGCCGGGTGGAATGCCACGGCCCTGCAGCGAGCTACATTGTGTAAGCCAGCGGTCGCCAACCTTTCGGACCTTGAGGACCACCAGTGGTCCGCAGACAACCAGTTGGCTACCGCTGGTGTAAGCTGCCACTGATGAAGAATACTAACTTCCTACCCATCTGAGGCAGTTGGTCCCAAGGGGCTCCCCAAGCCCAAGGAGGAGGAAACAAGCTTTGATACCAACTCTCCAAGGCTCTTGGGCAAGGAGCTGAGCATGCAGGAGGCCACATTCTCCTGTAATTTGGAAAGGCCTTGACGTCAGATTTAGCCCTTCTTAAGGTACCATTTCCATTTTACCAAGGAGGCATCGGTGGCTTTGCCAAGCTACTATTGTGAAGCATCTCTAACCCAGTGCATCATAGGAACTTGGGTGTGGAGTAGTACTGGCCAGTAAGGGCCTTGGTTTCTAAAATTTGATGCCATGTGATTGTGTCAGCAGTGAGGGATGAAGGATGTGTTGCTTTCAGAACATGAAAAGGCCTAGTATGTGTTGAACTTGACAGTAGTGGGTAGTTTATAGTGAGTAACTAGAAGCCCGGTGCATGAAATTCATGCATGGGTAGGGTACCCAGGCCTGGCTGGCGATCAGGGCTGATCTGTGGGGTGACCGATGGGGTAATTGGGGGGCCCCTACTGGCACCCGCCTTGGCTGGCCTGGTGCCACCCCCTCGCTGACCCCACCTCCCGCCACTGCCCGCTTGCCGGCCAGCCCCGCCTGCTGCCACCGCTCACCTCCCTCTGCAGGATGATCAGGGGGCCCCCGCTGGCACCCTCCTTGGCTGGCCTGGGGCCTGCGGGCAGCTCCTGTGTTGAGCATCTGCCCCTTGGTGGTCAGTGCACATCATAGCGACCGGTCGTTCCGCTGTTCGGTTGATTTGCATAGTAGGCTTTTATTATATAGGATTGATGTTTGACTGTTGGGGGGTTTCTCGGCGCTTAGAAAATCACATGGTGCCCCAAATCAGATGATGCTCAGCCTTGGATCTTGTGAGGAGCAGTTGCCCAGCCACGTTGGTGTAGGTGGTGTGTGAGCGTGTGTAAATCTGCCCAGACTGCTTCCTTGGAGGGTATGCTTCTCTCAGTATAATGCCAGAACCTGCAGTGTTCCAGTGTCAGGTGTTTAAATCTTGGCAGTAAAGGTTATGTGTATCTGCAGGGCTGTTGATCTCATTGGGAGCTGTGTAAATGGATATAAAGCCCCTTCAAAATTATTTTTAAAGAACTGGACCTGGGATTCCTGTATGATGGGAACAGAACATATTAGCTAGGTCATTGGCCTTGATCGGACTACTCTATGATCACTGAATTTTATGGCAGCAGTGACATTTTGGTATAGATATCACAGGCAGCAAACACATGGCAGAGGCAATATGCAAAAGCACACACCAGCAAGCAGGCTGCGTTTCCAAGTGGGTAACACCAGTTAGTAAGCTAGTCTAGGCTAAAGGGTAGTCAAGGCTAGTCAGTTAACCCCACAGTTAATTGCAAGTTCAATCATGTAGTCCTGCCAGCGATGCTGATGGTTGTGTTGGTCTCGGCATATTGATAGTGATATTATTGGCTAAAAATGCCTGCGGGTGCTCACCTGGGCCCATACTGCTTGTGGTGAGCTCCCACAGACATTTCCGCCACAGTGTTGTGGCTGGACCTGCCCTTGTTATGATTGTGAGATGCACCTCAGCATCAACCATTGGAACCTTTGGCAAAACAAGATTTATTACAAGTCTTGGATACATGGCACTCTGAGGGCCGAACAGCGAGGTCACAGATAGAGCCAGGAAGGAGTGTAGAGGGGCTCTGCTTTTATTGGGGATGAGTTGGGGTGCCTAAGGTTTCGTGGGGTAGCTCAAGTGGTCAGTTGTTTAAGTTATCCAGGGCTTTCCAAAAGGGGAAATTCGTGAGTGGGGGAGGCCTACTGCCTTATCAAGTTAGTTCACTCCTAGCTGTAGCATACAGGGTGGGCAAAAGTAAGTTCACAGTTGTGAGCACACAAAACAGAGTTTATTGTTGTGTTATTTCCACACGAACAGCTATAAACCTTTGCCCACCCCTGTACAATTGGCAATATGTTTATTCAAGATGGATGTCTTTGAATAGACTATATCCCATGTACATTTTTGCCTCCTTTGTAGATGGTTAATTGACCATAAAGGAATGGGTTTGTTTCTGAGCTCTCTATTCTGGTGCATTGATGTATATGTGTTTTTATGCCAGCACCATGCTGTTATTACTATGGCCTTGTGTATAGTCTGATATCAGACAGTATGGTTCCTCCAATTTTGTTCTTCTTTCTCAAGATTGTTGAGGATCTTTGAGGTCTTTTGTGGTTCTGTATGGATTTTTGGAATATTTGTTCTAGTTCTGTGAAATATGACATTGGTATCTTGATAGGAATTATGTTGAATCGATACATTGCTTTGGATAGTATGGACATTTTAGTGATTTTAATTCTTCCAATCCATGAATACAGTATATGCTTCCACTTGTTTGTATCTTCCTCTATTTCTTTTTCAACATCCTATAGTTTTCTGAGTACAGGACTTTTACCACCTTGGTTAAGTTTATTCCTTGGAACTTCATTTTTTTATTGTTGCAATGATATATGGGATTTTTCTTTTTAGTTTCTGACAGCTCATTATTGTGTATAAAAATGCCATTGATTTCTAGATATTAGTATTGTATCCTGATACTTTGCCAAATTCATTTCTTAAATCAATAGATATGCATATCAATAGATATGACTGTGTGATTTTTGTTCTTTATTTTCTTATGTTGTGTATCATGTTTATTGAGTTGCAGATACTGTACCAGCCTTGCATGCCCAGAATAAAGCCCACTTGATCGTGGCATATAATCTCTTTAATGAATTGCTACATCTGGTTTGTTAATATTTTGTTGAGGATTTTAGCTCTATGTTCATCCGGAATACTGGCTTATAATTTTCTTTCTTTGTAGTGTCTTTATCTGCCTTTGGAATTAGGATAATTTTGGCTTCGTAAAAGGAGCGTGGGAGTCCTCCCGCCTCTTGAGTCTTTTGGGACAGGTTTGAGAAGGATAGGTGTTAGTTCTCCTTTGAGTGAATGTTTGGTAAAATTCACTTGTGAAGCCATCCAATCCAAGACTTTTGTTTGTTGGGAGTTTTTTTTATTACTGCCTCAACTTCATTGGTTGTAATCTCTCTATTCAGATTTTCTGATTCTTCCTGCTTTAGTTTTGGAAGATAGTATGTTGCTAGGAATATCCATTTAGTCCAGATTGTTTAAGTTGCAGGCATACATTGTTGTTCGTAATATTTTGTTACAATCCTTTGTATTTCTGAGGAGTCACTTGTTGCTTCTTGTCTTTCATTTCTGATTTTGAGTCCTCTGTTTCTTAATGAGTTTGGTTAAAGCTTTATCAATCTTTTTATCTTTTCAAAGAACCAGCTCTTGGTTTCATTGATCTTTTGTATTGTTTTTTTAGACTCTCATTTATTTATTTCTGCTCTGATCTTTTATTTCCTTCCTGCTACTCACTTTGGACTTTGTTACTGTTTTCTAATTTCTTTAAGTGTAAAATTAGATTGTTTGAGATTTTTCTAATTTCCTGTAATGCTATTAATTTCCCCCTTAGGACTGCTCTCACTGTATCCCATAGATTTGGGCCATTGTGTTCTCATTTTTGTTTGTTTCGATGTATCTTTTGATTTCTTCCTTGACCTCATTGTTAACCCATTCATTGTTTAGTACCATGTTAGTTAGTTTCCATGTCTTTGTATGGTTTTTAGTGTTTTTCTTGTGATTGATTTCTAGTTTCGTATTATGATCAAAGAAGATGCTTGATATGAATTGAGACTTGTTTTATATCCTAACATGTGATCGATCCTAGAAAATGTTCTGTGTCCACTTGAAAAGAATTTACATTCTGCTGCTTTGGGGTGAAATGCTCTGAACACATCAGTTAAATCCATCTCAGACATTTCTCTTAACAAGATGACAAATTTAGAAGGAATATGTCAGAATCAAAATTTAAGGATGAATAGAAGAATTGGTTAATTCCTCACTTCTTGTTCCAATGATTCATAATATGGATACCAATACTGCAAAAATTTCTCCATGAAGTTTAGTTGACCACAAATTCAATAGTCACATAGCTACCAAAAAACAGTATCATGGACAGCATTTTTCATTAATACAACATTAAAAATTGATCAATTACTAAGCTCTTTATATTTCTTTTCACAATAATCATATATGATACCTACGTTGCCAATATGTGTTCTCCCACATGTAGATAAACTTTTATTCAAGTACACTTTATACTAGAACTCTGGCAGAAACATAAAAAATCAAAGTCCCATTGTCTTGCTTTTACCCAAAAGAAACCCAAGGCCTACAGAGAACTGCCATATGACCCAGTGATCCCACTTCTGGGACTATGTCTGAAGAAATACAAAACACTGATTCAGAAGACTGTAGCGTTATTTACAATAGCCACGATTTGGATGCAGCCCAACTGCCATCAGTAGATGAGTGGATAAAAAGCTGTGGTACATTTGCACAGTGAAATACTACTCAGCTGTAAAAAAAAAGAACAAGAAAGAAGAAAGATCTTACCTTTTGCGACGGCATGGATGGACCTGCAGAAGTATTGTGCTAAGTAAAATGAGCCAGAGAGAGACAAATACCATGTGATTTCACTTATGTGTGGAATCTAATAAACAAAATAGAAACAGACTCATAAATACATAGAATAAACTGACAGCTGTTAGCGGAGAGGGTTATGTGGACTGGTGGAAAAGATGAAAGGAATTAAGAAAAAACAAACAACTCATTGATACAGACAACAATATGGTGATTACCAGAGGGGAAAGGGTATGGGGGGGCGGGGTGAAGAAGGTAAAAGGGGGTAAATAGTGATGGAAGGAGACTTGACTTTGGATGGTGAACACAAAATATAATATACACATATGTGAAAAACAAAAGTGTAAAATAAAAACATGTTTGGGATGAATGCACACAAATTTAGATTGGTGATTATCTCTGGGGGAAGAGGAGAATATGATGGGGCTGGGGCCTTCATCTATACCTTTGTTATTTTGTGACTTTTAAAGAAAGAAAGATCATCCTCTGGCCAGTGTGTCTCGGTTAATTGAGCATCATCCCATGCATCCAGAGGTCAAGCATGGGATTCCCAGTCGGGGCACGTGCCTGGATTGCAGGCTTGATCCCCATTAGGAGGTGTGCAGGAGGCTGCTGATTGATGTTTCTCTCTCGCTCCCTCTCCCTTCTTTTTCTAAAATCAGGTTTAAAAAAAAAATTGTTAAAAAAAATAAATAAATAAAGGTCTGAAACAAAGATGGCAAAATAGTAACACCTTCAGTCTGGGTGGCATGTGTATGATTGTCTTATGTCCAGTACATTTCTGCATAATTGTTATGTTTCAATAATTTTAATAGTAAAGGGAGCCAGAGATAAAAACTAGGTATGTGATCTAAATGTAACACTTTATTTTTTGTCCCGAAGGTACCTGAGGCTCTTCACTTTTCTGCCCCTTCCGGAGATCGACCACATAATGCAGCTGCACGTCAAAGAGCCAGAAAAGCGGGGTCCCCAGAAACGGCTTGCTGCGGAAGTCACGAAGCTGGTTCATGGGCAAGAAGGGCTGGATTCTGCCAAAAGGTGGCCTTTCCCAGTAATGAACGCTGATGAGGTTCTTTAGTTAATAGTAGACTTGGGGAAATTTAGAGCCGAGCTGCTTTCGAGTTGTCCTTCACTGCTAAGGATTGTCAGTGTGGGCTATAGTTGCTTTCAGATAGCCTCTCTCTATCATAAAAAAAAGATGATCCTGAATTAAGTTGATAAATTATACCAGGTAAATGCTGCTGTTTCAGAAACTTTCAGTCTAGAAAGTGGGGACTTCATAATTGGTTACTGTGTATTAGAATGTGTATCTGAATAAGCAGTCGCATGATGTTGTCCTCAAACTGTTTTTCAGGTGTACACAAGCCCTTTATCACAGTAGCGTAGATGCACTGGAGGTCATGTCTGATCAAGAGTTAAAAGAGTTGTTTAAAGAAGCTTCATTTTCTGAATTAGTTCTTGACCCCGGAACAAGCGTCCTAGATACGTGCCGCAAAGCAAATGCCATTCCAGATGGTCCCCGGGGGTAAGATTACTTAACTTTCGGATTCACATTTAATTCACTATTAAATGTTATAATTCACAGCATGTGTTTCCACAGCGTGTTTTCCTGAGAATTCATTAATGGTGTCTCATTTCTTCTAGGAGTTATGTTGGTCTGAGAACAGTGGTTCTCAACCTTCCTAAAGCCGTGACCCTTTAATACAGTTCATGTTTTGGTGACCCCCAACCATAAATTTATTTTCATTGCTACTTCATAACTGTAATTTTGCTACTGTTATGAATCGTAATGTAAATATCTGATATGCAGGATATATTTTCATTGTTACAAATTGAACATAATTAAAGCATAGTGATTAATCACAAAAGCAATATGTAAGTATATATGTTTTCCGATGGTCTTAGGCGACCCCTGTAAAAGGGTCGTTTGCGACCCACAGGTTGAGAACCGCTGGTCTGAAAGTGAAAACTGAGATTAATGGTGATAATAGCTTAAATTTCCTATGCAGTCAAGTACGACTATACTGCTTCCTATTAAATGGAACCCAGTCAATTTGTCTTCCAGCATTGGAAAAGGCTTGCATTTAAGGAATCAGTATCTATAATAATAAAAGCATAATAAGCTAATTAGACCAGTTGTACTTCCAGACAACCTTTCGGACCAAGCCCGGGTCCCAGGTGCCAGAGGGAAGCCAGTGTTAGCAGCCGGGGGAAAGAAGGCCTACTCTTGCACAAATTTCGTGCATTGGGCCTCCAGTATTAAATAAGTACAGTGAGATCTGTCAGCTCAGGATGGTCAGTTTGAGAAGGTCACAAGAACAGAGGCCCTAAGTGGACAGAGCCACATGAACCCTCTCATATTCAGTCTGTATCCTCTTTATTTGGGGGAGTAGAATGCTTATCCAACCTGTTTAAAATATTAGTTGAATTTCAGAAAACAAGTAAGCATGTGATACAACTTCTAAGACTATTATCTACTACATACAGTTATTCCTCTTTTGAATTTTATTTTCTTATGCAGGAAGCAGGTAGAATATTTAAATTCCTCAGTTATGTGGTATTATTAGGGAATAAGGTGTTCCATAAGGTGTTATTTGGCTTATATTTGATGCTTACCCATTTATAAATGAAACTGTGATGTAGAAGAAGCATTAGTTGGCCAAAAGACCCTGGGTCTCTCACCTACAGGAGTTCTAGCATAAGTCAGTTATCAGTCCATGTTCATGGTTATGAAGGACATTTGTTATATTATAGTTGGTGGGTGTGTTTTTTCCCCCTAATTATCTGTATTATTTGCCTCTATCCTAAAGAGCTTAGATTTCTCTATAAGGAGAAAATATCCATTGTCTCTCTTTGTATCACCTGCCACGCCACCATATTGATTTCCTGATATGCTAGTTTAGTTAATATTCACTGAACTGAAGGTGGTATGCACTTCTCCACAATGAATCAGCGGTTCTAAGCCTTTTCCTCCCCGTGGAAGCATTTTTCATTCCCTTCTGAACTGTTCTAGTGGTTTATTTACTGATAACAAAAGTTTTACTGCTACTTAAGATGACACCATATCTGAGTTAGCCAGAGTTCTAAGTAATACTTACATCTTTTAGATTGTATAAGCTTGTGCTTTTAAACAAAATGTAGGCCATGATCTGGAAACAATAGCAAACAGCTTAAAATAACGCTTTGTAAGAGAAAATTTGTTCCTAAATATTAAATCACTTACTATTGAGCTAAAACCATGCATAGTAGTTTCTTAACTTCGGTAACATATTCAGATAAAACAGAGATTTGCCTTGCAAGGACTTCCAAGGCCTTTCGTGCGCTAGCTCTCTACTGAAATCTCACCTCCTTCTGGCTACTCCCATGTTTCCTCACTTTCGTGAAAATAACTGCAATTTATTCCCAGTTTCAGTGACTCTTCTTTCAGGAAAACTACCAATCCCCACCCCTCGGTGCACTTCTAGAGCTAGTAGCTCATGACAGCATTTGATCAGTATGTCAGAATGTTCATTTGTTTGCCTCTCTCCACTAGTTTGCTATATTCTATTTACATTTAGTGCATAGTAGAGCTCTGTAAATGTTTATTGATAATCTATAATTTATTAGTGTATTGATTTTGTATTTCTGAAATTAGCCAACTTTTTCAAGTTTTGCTTTAACAAAATTTGCCCTTATTTGCATATACTCAGAATGTAATTTGAAAGGGTTTTCCAATTTCATAAGCAAGTTTCTTAAAAATCTCTGTAATACTATAACAGCAGGTCCTCAAATAATGTCATTTCATTATGTTGATGAGAAAAACCAGGACAGTTTCTGGCCAGGCCCACTGTGTGGAGTTTGCATGATCTCCCTATGTCTTTGGGGGGGTTCCCAGGGACTCCGGTTTCCTCCCACATCCCAGAGATGTGCACATGAGCTGTATCTACATTGTCCCAGTCTGAATGAGTCTGTGTGTGTGTATGCACATGCATGTGCACACACATGCCCTACAATGGAAGGGCGTCCTGTCCACGGTTGGTGCCTGCCTTTGCACTCTGAGCTGCTGGGCTGGGGAAAGCTCCAGCCATGGGCAACCCTGAATTGGCAGTAGGGGGTTGGAAAAATCATCTCATTTTTATTGATCTTAAATGTATATATAGCTCAGTTAGTTCAGTGTTTAATATTAGAAGTGTTCTGGGTCTGTAGTTAGAAGTTTTAATATTTTTGTGACCAGAAATATGCCATAGGAACTTAACTCTGTTATCATTCAGCCTATGATAAAATTGGTTTTGTTAAATGTTGCTTCACTTAAAGCCAGTTTCCAAGAACCTATCAGTAATATTAAGTGAAGACTTCCTGTAGTCACTTGTATCTCATTAAAAGCAGCAATGTCCTGGAAGTTTCTTTTCTGTGATTTTTCTCCCCAAGGTAGGGGACGCCCTTCAGAAAGTGGTCCATTATTCCAATTCACTTTATTGTTAAACCCACTAAACCAGCGGTTCTCAACCTGTGGGTCGCGACCCCTTTGGGGGTTGAACAATCCTTTCACAGGGGTCGCCTAAGACCATCGGAAAACACATATATATTTACATATTGTTTTTGTGATTAATCACTGCTTTAATTATGTTCAATTTGTAACAATGAAATTGGGGATCACCACAACATGAGGAACTGTATTAACGGGTTGAGGCATTAGGAAGGTTGAGAACCACTGCCTTACAAGTATGTATTGCGTACTTACCCTGAGCCAGGGCGAGTGTTTTGGTTGTTGGACAACATATTCTTAAGAATGGACTTTCATTACTTAAAATAGGAAAAAGGAATTTCTACATTATAAAATGGCTTCAACTATGATGAAAAATCCTTCTGTTGATTCAAACTTACCGCCATTCATTCTCAAGACATACAAAAGGCTGGCTCCAGAACTTAACATTCCTTCAGTTACGCCAGTCAGCAGAGAATGGAGTATATATTCTAGGCCTCACAGTGTGAGTAATTTCATTATTTATATAGGTTGGTTAATAAGTTGTCTGTGTATATGATGGGATTTTATTTCTTGATCCTTAAACATTAAGGACCACCATAGAAAACCATGGTTTCCAGGGTTAGTATGTTTTAAAAATTATACTTTATGAAAAAACTAAGTGCTGTCTTTCCAGTCCTATCTTGCTCTCCTTTTTGGACATGAGGAGGAACAATGAAAAAGAGGTAATCTAAGGAATTGCAGATACTTTTATATCAAGTATATATATCTCACTGATCTCGCTAGTGTCTGTATTAAAACCAGCAGTGCCTCTAGCATCCACATTAGAAATGCGAAATCTAGTACTGGAAACTGATTTTTGTTGTTGCTTAGGAACCAAATACAGTTCTTAAAAAAGATTAAAATTCAGTACTTGACTTTTCAGAAAGTTTCTAATTATTTTCCATTCCCTCACCTGTGTTTCAGTGGAACTAAATTTACTGCCTTATTTTGTCAAACTACTGAGGTAGCAGTATTTTATAAATTTAAAAACTTTTAAATTAGTTTTAAGTTTCAACTTCTGTCCCCCACCAAATTACAACTTGAAATAAACTGAAAACTTAAGTAACCAAAGAAGTAAAAGAGGCAAATATTATGTTATACCAACTATCCAATTATATGAGAATATCAAAGATACCCGGGTAAGGGAAGTTTTCAGGTCAAATTTAAAGGATTTCCTATCAAGACTTAGTTAAGCTCTACAACATTTAGGCAAATTAAATCTCCAGAACTTAAATTTCCACATATGACAAATCCATTTCCCTGAGGATCAAGTGAAAGGCACAAACATACAGAATGGTTCATAACCAAATTTACTCTAGAAAACCTTACAGGCAGCAAAAAGTGGCTTTAATGTTCAGGTTCTAGCCATTTGCTACCTGGATTACTTAGAGAAAGTCACTGTCTTTATATGCAAAAATGGAGATGTAATACTTCAGTGAATTGTTAGAATCTAGGAAGAAAGTCAAAACTTTGATACAATATACACTGTATTAGATTTGTTAAGTTAAAAAGCTAGAGTTTATCTAAACCTTTTTCTGGGAGTAAAGTGAGGAAGAATTCATTTATTGATAAACTTTAATGTCATTTCATACCAGCAATTTTATTTACACAGCAAGAACATACAGGTATCCATTATAAATGTCATAGATTATCTCCACATTTCAGAACTTCACCCAGTTTAGAGCCAACGAAGGTTTCACTTGCCACACCTCTCTTGCCTATTTTGCTTTGTACTAGTACAAGGTATGTAGTACTAGAAAGTGCATTACCATACCATGTCTTTAAAGGGAACATTTTTTAATTGGAAATCTGTTTGATATACTGGAGAAAGATGCGTTAGAAGGTAATTTTCCCCCTTATAAATTCAAAAGGCTAAAACAGTAGTTATCTAATCTGTCTAAAGTAAGTAAACATGAATGGTATAATTCAAAGCTAATGTTTAAAGATGGCAGAGTGATTTTAAAGTGCACTAACAAACATTTTGATGCGATGTATTCTATCAAGATTTGAATCTGGGTTTTTTTATGTTTGAGATAAGTTGGTGAGCCTGTTGTTTCTTAGTAAATGGGTACCTAAAGTTAACAGATATATTTATATTGTCAATAGTCCTTCATAAATATTGTAACTTAAAAAGAAATTTTAATATCTGCTAGATGCCTTAAGAATTTTGACCATTATCTTAACATTTATAATGTAATTCATATCAAAAATCACCTGAGGAATTTTAATAAAATATATGTTCTAAACCTCACTCCTGAATACAAATTAGTTGTCTATAAGCCATTAGGAGTGTGTCAGCATGGTTTTTTTTTTTTTTAATAAGGCTCCACCAGTATTGTCATACCTCTATGCTAATTTTGCTGGTGTGAAGCAAAAGTAACAATTATCATGTAATACTTACTGATCTAGCACAGAATTTGGTTTTAAGTCCCCCCTCCAAGAAAGAGCATGGTGTTAAGTGCCGCAATTTTAAGATATATCTGAATTTTTTTTAGAGCCTCTAAGTCTTACTATAAAATCAAGTGTAGGTGGTTGTTTTTAATACAGGAAAATGTAGTACTTGCTTCTAGGTTTGAGTAAGAATCAGATATTTTAATGCACTAGGGCAATGTGGACCAAGAAATGGAAGGGCTCTGTGGCTACCCATTATGCACAATGCATCATTGTCACTGTTAGCGATCCTCTGTACATCCACCTTTCTGACTAACACATCAAAGGTTGCAGAGATAGAACTAATAAGGACAGGTGGAATACAGTGACTATGAGTAACTTGTCAACCCGCATCTTTCAAAGCCAGATCAGCTTATATAATGCATGCAGTACAGTCGTATGAAATGTTTTGGTGCGTTTTTCTTGAAGGACCGTGGTAGCAGCGTTAAGACTACTAACAGATTACACGGGTAAGCTGCTTGTACAATGAGAACATTAGCATTTCTTTTAAGTTCAAATGAAACTATCACAAGAAAGAGTTGATGTATTTTATATATACTGGGAAACTTTAGAAACAGCCATTTATTCGGATTATGTGATTTCATTCTGTAATACAGAGTACAGTTTTCAGTGTATAGCCAGTCTTCACATGAGCAGTTCATACCATTGTAATACATAGGAGTTCATAAATAAAAATCTACTCAAGTAGGCAGTAACTTTCGAGTCAACAAAGTCTCAGTCTTATGTAGTTCTCTTCACCAAAGATGAGTCTCTCTGATTTCAGCAATAATTTGACCTGCTCCTTGTAATGCCTGCATTAAAGAAGATAAAAATTATAATTCTATCATGTGGTTGATTTATACTAACCAGTATCTATCTGAGACTCTAATAATTACCAACATCATATGAAGACCATAGCTGCACTCAAGAATCAGAATGCATTTTTAACAGATGTTTAAATAAAGTAACAGGAATACCTTTAGCATATCAGCTGCTTCTTTCCTACGTTGTGCCATGTCCTCAGATTCAGTCAGAAGATCATCCAATAAGGATGATTTATACAGCTGTCCTACTAACTCACTCTGAAGAGTATCTTTCACATGATTAACCAAAAAATGCATTACTGCCTTTGGCACACTGCAAAACAAAACAAGATGATCATTTGATTTAGAATAAAAACCTAAAATTTTAAAAATGCATGAATTTTCAAAACAGATCACAGAATCATCCAGCAGTCTGATTTACATTATGTACTACTAACCTGTCTTGAATATTCTTTCTGACAATAAGAAAGTAAGATTTGATGAGTCGTTCAATAACTTCACAATCTCGCTGCTCACGGGCAGATAGTTTGCGTGCAACAGGAACAGGCTAAATGGGATGAGAAAAAAATACACTTTTGTGTCATTTTGAAATGGCAATATTTGGCATTCAAAATTGAGTTTTTGAGACTTTTAGTTCCTTTTGTCTTTAATAGTGTTTTCCTAGTAATTATCTTATTAGTCCTCAACCAAATTCTCATGGCTTACCACATCCAACAGATTCACAGCATGGCCTTTCTGTGGACTAGCCGGCATAATTGGAATTGGTTTTGATTTTTCTTCAGCTAATAACTCTTCAGCTTTTGAAGTTTTCAGCATTCCTCTCCAGTTGCCTGTTGTTGGTTCTTGAACAGCATCTCCAACCCCACCGCCTCCAGATAAAACCTAAAAAACACACACACCATATGCTCCAAAATCTCTACCAACCATATTAGATCTGATGATAACTAAACAAAGGTCATTTTCTTTGACAGCAGTCAAGGCAAACACACATCCAATACCTAGCTGGAGGTATAACAGGTCAGAAAGATGGGATGGCATGTATGGCCTTCTTTAGCATTTGCTAGCTTTTCAAAGTTTTTCCTTTTTTCCAAACCCTCTTACAGTAAGTTATAGAAAAAAATATAAGATGCCCTTAAAAACAAGACTGCTTATTAAAAGCAGGAAACACAGAACTACCACTCAGCTTAATTTCCGCAAAGTAACCTTAAACACTGTTGAACTATGATCTCTCCAAAAGTTCTAAGACCTCAAGTTTCTTTATATTTAGTCAACAAAATATCATAAAAATAGAGACTTTTTTAATGAAACAATTTACCCATGATTCTTAGTGACTGTAAGCTGCCTAAAATGTGACATAAATACACACAGGTTCCCTCAATATCTATATCCTTGAGAAAGGATCTGCTGAAAGAAATCTAGTGCCACCATTAATCACAACTACTTTTAACCTTCATTTCTCAAAGAAAAATGACTAGGAAAATGAGAAAAATAGTAGTTCAACAACATTTAAGAGATCAGATGCTCTTTAAGATCTTAGACTCCAAAACGACAACCAAAATTTATAGATATTAATTAAAATGGCTTATATAAACTTAATAGAAAAGTGAGTGTTATGACAACTGTTTAAAACGTCTGTTTGGGTATTATTCTGACCCAAAATTATCTGTTAAGGTCAGCTTTATCTAAATATAGGCAGTATATTTACACATTAATTTTAAAATGTTAACTGTACATGAATGGTATAACAAATAAAATCTTAAGCAAATTCAGGGTGATGCCATGAGTGAAATAATAAGCAATGATTTAGATGTTAGATGGTTCTCTTAAGGTCTGAGCACAGTGGGCTGAGAGAAAACAAGACATTTATCAGGTTTTATTTGGAGTTGAGAATCTTAATCTGGACAATAAAGAAAGGAGCCAAGTGGCAGAATAACCAGACGAATGATTCTGGAAGGCAGCTATGCTCACCACTATACCACCAATGCAACCTCAGACGAATGGTTCTGAAATTTACAGATTAATAATTTCCCCCTAAAAAGATTATCAGGAATCAACAAGTCTCAAACTCTCAAAGTCCCTAGTTGTATTAATGTGCTTAAGCTGTTGAGACTTATGTTAAGCCACATATATAGGGTGGGTGACAAGTGCAAACTGAATGGAAGCATAAGAAAGAAGCATGAGAGATTACCCATCAGTACTAGATAGATCTCAGATATCCAAAAGTACAGATTCCATCTCTGGAATCTTAATTCCCAACCAGAATATTAAATTCAAAACTATTCTCGACAGTAACAGAAAACAGTGGGAAATACTATTATTGTTATTACTTAAAACAACATTAAAACTAGAATTAAAGGGGTTAGTTAGATAAAAGCAACATTAAAGACATAACACAGACGAGTTAGATGCCACTGTACAGACAGGTTCTTCAATGGTTTTGAAACAGTGTTTCAGTGAGAACCAACATTGCCATTCTGAAGCAAGACTCACATTTTTAGTTTCTCTTCTGCTGTCCTGAATTAACTGTTAAAAGATATGTTAAAACATGCAGTTTAACAAGCAAAATTTCATTATCAATGGCTTGAAAGTCAAAAAGTGCAGAATAATTTCCTCTTTAACTTCTTTTTCTGTATGCATTTTCTATATTGCAAGCAAAAGCATTTTATAAATATACATTGTTATATATAGCCCATATTAATATTGTTTTTCAGTGTACTGTTTTCAGATGATTATGTAGAACCAAACAACTAGGCATGCAGGCTTAGACCAAGAATCAGAACAGACCTTGCCATCAGCCTCAGCAGAAGCAGCAGGGGAGGGCTCCTGGGAGGCAGGTGCCAAAGCACTTGGAACTTTAGAAGACTAAAGGCAAAAAATGCAGGGAAAAATCAAGGATGCCAAATGCATTCAGAAACATTCTGTAAATGTGAATATTCCCGTCTGTATCAAAATAATAAAGTAACATGAAAAACAAAAGTAATCGTGGGTCATAAAATTAATGTTCATTCTGCCTTATTTCTGGTACTAATGTCACCTCTGTTAAAGGGCTTTTTCAGATGCAAACCTACGGAAAATCCAAATCCAAACATTTCATTTTTAGTTTTGGAATTTGGTAAATCTTTTCTGGTAAAGAATACATGCAACTATTGCAAGTATTAACCTGTTATGTGCATATTGTTGTCTCCCTCTCCAAAAAGCCTTCCTGTTATAATAAAGTCATTAGTCATTTCAACTAATTTTACAGAGTTGATAAAGTCAATGTGGATTTTTAAGAAAAATAAGGCTAGACACTTAAAATCCACCTTTATGCATTAAAAATACTTTTAAATTTTATTTTTCAATTACAGTTTACATTCAGTATTATCTTGTAATAGTTTCAGGTGTACAGCATGGTAGTTAGACAATCATACTTTATAAAGAGTTCCCACCTGGCACCATACATAGTTTTACAATATTATTGACTATATACCTATGCTGTACTTTACATTCCCATGACTACCAATCTGTACCTCTCAGTCCCTTCACCTTTTCACCCAGCTCCGCATCCCCTCAGGCAACCATCAACCTGTTCTCTGTAAAAATACTATTATCTTTAAATTGTTCAAAGCCTTTTTTAAACTTATATACCTGTACTCAAAGAATGAAATAGCTCCAACGGAATATTAAAGGGAGAAAAAGAAAAAAATTACTCCTAGGAGTAATATTCTGAGGCTTACCAATCCATCTTTGCCTAATAGGACTAAGCTTTAAAAATTGTTTTTTACCTTATCTCGTGATACAGCTGAAGGCAATTCTCTTGCTAGCCTGTTTCTCCTTTGTTCCTATAAACCAACCAAGCAAAAAAAAAAAAAGTGATCAGAGCAGTGAGATATAAGCCTACTCAAAAATGTTCAGCTTAATTGAAAAGTATGGAATAACTTACAGTATATCCTCTCACTGTTGGAACTCATGCCATAATTATATTTTAAAACAAACAAATCATTTAACCCAATGCTTCTCAATCTTTTTTTTTTCTGCCCCAATACACCTGAAGGATACAATACAACTGTCAGTAACAGTGGCTCCCCTGTACCAGGGATTCTAAAATGAGGGGCCATGGATTGAAATATAAGCTTTGTGTGATATTCCTACAACTTCCACACACAAAACCGTACCTTTTAGAAATATCTGTGGTGAAGGTTATCCTTTAAGAATGGTTCATTCTCTTTACCCTAAACCAGCCGTGGGCAAACTTCGGCCCGCGGGCCGGATCCAGCCCGTTTGAAATGAATAAAACTAAAAAAAAAAAAAAAAAAAGGCCATACCCTTTTATGTAATGATGTTTACTTTGAATTTATATTAGTTCACACAAACCCTCCATCCATGCTTTTGTTCCGGCCCTCCGGTCCAGTTTAAGAACCCACTGTGGCCCTCGAGTCAAAAAGTTTGCCCACCCCTGCCCTAAACCTTCTCCAGAATATAAATGTAGAGTTGAAAACCGATAGTCCTTTCGGTGACTTGGCTGATTTAATGGGCTAATTGCCCATTCTTCTAGTTAGCTAATATCAAAGTAACTCTAGTACAAGTAGCTAAAGAAACTCTGTTACATTCAAATCAATAGGTACTGAATAAACACCTGTATGTCAAGCACCATGATAGGTGCAAGACTGAAAATATATAAGGATGTGGGTATTAATAATGACTTGTAGGTAGCATCAAATATAACAGGAAAGCATTTAGTTAAAATTGTTGCTAAATTGAGAGCATTTCATGAATACTCTCAAACTTGCAAAAAATTTAAAGTTAATAAAGCTTCACAATGATGTTTTGTGGCTAATAAAATTTTCTGACTGAAATTTGACCCATTTTCTTCCCCCTTTCCTCCCATGGGAGTGATTAAGTTAACACATTAAAATGTACATTTTGAAGAGGGACACAAAGCAAAAGGCAGGGAAATCCAAAGACCAGAAATTCTCACCCTAGTCCAGTGATGGCAAACCTTTTGAGCTCGGCGTGTCAGCTTTTGAAAAACCCTAACTTAACTCTGGTGCCCTGTCACATATAGAAATTTTTTGATATTTGCAACCATAGTAAAACAAAGACATTTTTGATATTTATTTTATATATTTAAATGCCATTTAACAAAGAAAAATCAACCAAAAATAGAGTTCGCGTGTCACCTCTGTCTGACACGCGTGTCATAGGTTCGCCATCACTGCCCTAGTCTATTACCAAGAAGTTATTACCTTAGCTGGCCTATAGCCCAACAGTCATGGCTTTCTTGCTTTGTTAATAACTGCACAGGTCACCAACGATCTACTCTCATAGGGTTATTGTAAAGATTAAATGAGAATAGTCACATAAAGTTCTTAGTGCAGAGTCATTAAAACCAGAGATATACTTACTTGTAGAAAAATACTGATCAGAATTAAATATCATAAATGACTTTGTCTGTAATTACAAAAACTTCCAGACACAATTTTACATAAAGTTGGTTTCAATGCTACAGTAACTAAATCCTATCCTAACATAGTGTCTACATACTAATTTTAACATAACTATTATCTAGTCTACTTTTCCAGTGTTTAACTTGAGGGCCTTACTCATGTGCACTTTAGAATTTTCTGACAACAGGAGTCACTCCAGCTAATAAACAGTCCCCTGTACCTGTTAAAGAGAAGGTGCTTGTTTCCTCCAACAGTGCCCAGCAAAACAGGCACTAAAGCAACAGCTGTTACATCTGTGGGTCTCAGATTCCTCATCTGTTAGTTTAACCAAAGGGTTGAAGTCATAACCCAGGGTCTCCCCATTTCCCAAATTCCACATTTATAATATTCTTTTCATGTGTATACATAAGAGGAAATTTGATACAGAAGGGTCTGTGAGGTCCTACTGTATTAAGGAGTAGCAGAAAAATTTACTGTTCTTGGATAAAAGTGCAGAGAAAAATAGCATCAAATCAGTTGCCGTATATCCACCAGCCGAGGCTCCATCTGAGGTCTTATGTAACTGCTACATTAACCTCAAATGGAAAAAAAGATCCATGAAATGCAGCCATCCCAGTGAAAAGAGTACTCTGCTTTTCCAAACTTACTGTAACGTAGTAAATCTTGGAATGTTTCTTTCACAGCTTTCAGAGCCAGATGAAAACAATTTTAAACATTCACTTTGTTTTACGCACTTCAACCTGAATAAAGTGCAACAACAGTTTCCACAGTTGAGCCAGGCAGTTCTTCAACATTAAATCAATGAAACCCAGATTCTCTGAGTTACAGTTTCATAAGCAGAAAATGAGAAAAATGCCTCCAGGTGGTTCTGAGAATTAAATTTAAGAATATAATACCCTTGGCATACTGTTTAGCATATAACAGACAATAATATGGTACAGGCATATTTTATAGTTATCCTATGCTCAATATATTTGATATAACTGAGTTACTTTTTTTTTCTCAAAAATGATCATTCGAGTTGCATTTACCTCTATATTATTGTTCATTAGCCCACAAGCATCAGCAAAATCTGGATGTTTTGTGTTGATATAAGCCAATTCAATTGCCACTAAGTTATGGACCTAGAAAAAAATAAAATTAGGCTATATACAAAAATATGCCAACTTATTTTACTTTAAGAAACTACATATATATAATTTATTAAACAGATAATTCTAAAAAGTGTATAGGAAACTGATGCCTAAATAAATATCTGAGAATTATACCCAAACTGATAAATCTTATGCCAAATAATAATTTGCTCTATCTTTTGAATTATTTCTATTTCAGCATCTGAGATTGCATTTCTGGGGGCGGGGAATGATTAAAATAGAAGTATTCTGTTAGGGAAAAAATGTTACCTACCTTATGCAAATCTAAGTTCCAAAGCTTAATGAAGTTTGGTATTAAAACCTCAGATCATTCATTATTCCAAGTCAAAGTTTTAGGTCAGGTTCAACATTAAGAAAACATTTCATAACTAGATATAAAGATATGAACTTTAGGTGAAGAATACATTTAAAGACCTGAGGCAATGAATAATTAATCTTCATTATGAAGCACCTAGTTTAAATATAAACTAGAGGCGGGGTATTCCCCCAGCCTGGCCTGTGCCTTCTCACAGTGCGGGAATCCCACAATCGATCCCCCAAAGAGGTAGGCCAGAGCGAGGGGTCCTGCCTCCACGCCTCACGGGGCCACAGGACCCCTAGGCCTGGCCATGCGGAGTGGCCGCAGGGCCCCGCCTCCACACTACGCATGCAGCGTCAAGTCTCCACCCATCCATGCACACCCACTGCGCACAAAGCCTCCTGGTGATGGATTGTGGGATTATCCCGGCTTGACGACCACCTAGGCTATTATTAGTACAGATCACATGGGGTTCAAAATCCTAGTGGGACAATAATCAAAAAGGAAGGCTGAAATTAATTTAACTTCAGTATTGCAGAGAGATTACAGTAACTTCATCTGCACTGTCCTGACAAATGTCAGGTATCAGAACAGCACTAAAAGGTCAAGAACCAGGTGAAAAGGATCTATTCAAATGAAATTCCAACAATTCTGTGACATGAGTGGGTAGAGTCTGAGGTCACCTGGGGGTCATGCTTGCTCGGGGAAAATTAGCAGCACTAACATTTTTTATTTCCAAGGATGCTTTTGTCCTCTCAGTGAACCTCCTTCGGGGCTTGCCATTCTGAGCCAAGAGGGACCCTAATGCACTTTTAGTAATCAGAAAGGAAAACAAAAAACAAACCCCCGTCAAAGGGCAATTTCACAGGTTTATATTTCCTTTGTTGTTGTTGTTTTTCTATGAATTTCAGCATTTACTTCATTTTAAAGGATAGCAGCAACACACAAAATTAAAGCAAGCAACCATGATATTAAAGTATTAGGTCATCAAACAAGCACACTGTAGAGGTGGACAAATCATAGTTAGAATAAGAGCTTGCTATAAAGGCTCAGATAAAACTTTCTCTTAGATCCGTGTTCAACATAACAACAAAGCTACTCATAAACCTCAATAACTCACTTGGCATGAAAACCTGTGGCTGCAGACTAACAATGATTAAAACATGAAGAAAAATACAATTTGTGTCAAAATTATTGAAATTTCCTTTGAAATAAGATTGAAATCCACTTCATTTTCCCCTTCACAAATTACACATTACATCTAATCTCTAATCATAATGCTGTACAAAAACATTTTTATTAACAGTAACTACAGTGATGATTTGTGAAATAATAGCTCACCATTTCATTTGTGACTGGCAACCGTTTACGAAGAAGACAAGTCACTACTTCAACTATGGCATCATGAAGTTTAGGAAACCGCAACAGCTCCTGTATATGGTAGAAGAAGGAAACGTATAACGGTCTATTTTGTTTAAAGGGAAATTAAATAATTACTGAAATAATGAATTAGATTTGGAATCTACATTTAAATATGCTATTCCAAACCACTTTTAGTTGAGGGAACTGCATATTTTAACTTATAGCCCATCTTATTTACATATTTCCTTCCACCCCATGAACCCGCTATCATGTCTTTTACTACTGACTCTGAACCTGTTCCATTTCTCAGTCACCTGGGTACTGTAATTGCTGCAATGCTGAATGATCCTTTGCATTTCCTCATGAACCAGCTCCACACAGCGGAGGCTCGGCTCTTCCAGGCGTTTGATCTGCCGCTTGACCAGTAATTCAAATGAAACTTCAGGCACAAACAAAGCTGGACGGGGACCCTAAAAAAATTAAATTTCAAGCTCTTATTGCTACATATCATTTTCGTCCTTCCCAAAGGTTAAAATGAATCACATTTCGGTATTTTTCATGAGAAGTGCTTCCTAATTTCATCTAAGAGAGCAAAATAAGAAGCTGTACAATATGGGTTAAAAAGAAAAAAAAGGTTTAACCTCATTTCAAAAAATTCTGAGTTAAGCATACTCACAGTAGCATTTCTAATGGCAGTCAATATGTCAATAGTGTTAAGGCCACCTAGTGGGTCAACAGATTCTAAGGTTCTCCCAAAAGTCTCATGGAAAATGTAACAGATTCTAGCACCACCGCATCTGAAAGGCAATGACAATGAACTATATGGTTTCTAGTATTACTAAAAGGGAAAGAAGCTGCAAGTTAGAAATTTTTCTATAAGCTTTAAGCTTGACTCATCTTCTGAGAAAGTCTCAGAGACACAATTACATTTAGACCATTATTTCCATGTGTCCTCAAACTCCCTTGTGAACCAGTTTCTATGGCTGCTGTTGTTGTTTTTTATGGGGGAAAGGAGTCATTTCATGAAAGGCATTCACACAACACACACACTCTGTTCTGTCAGGAAACACCAGTTCTGATAACTATTAAGCATCTCTTCTCTGCCCTAGTTTTCTTCAACTAGACTATAAGCACTCCTTAAGGACAAGAAACAGTATATTACTTATTTCTGTTTATTCACAATCCAGAGTAGAGTTTGGCAAACTTTTTTTATGAAGTACCAGATAATATTTTAATTGTCTGTCACAACTACTCAACTCTGCTACTGACACAAAAGCAGCTATAGAGAATATGTAAACATAAGCAGCTATGTTCCAATAAAACTTATGCACACTAAAATTTGAATTTTCCTTAAATTTTTTTTTCTAACCATTTAAAAACTCAGAAATCATTCGGACCACTGGGCTATATAGTTCAGCGGTCGCCAACCTTTCGGGCCTCACGGACCACCAGTCCTGCTTTAAACAAATTAAATCTTTAGGCCTATGTACTAGGCATGCATTTCTTATTTTAATGACTAGAATCCCTGGTATTATCCTTTATTTTTTTTTATTCAAGTCCAGCTGAATTCTACAGATGTCTTTATGTCTCCCCAAATCACCCCTTTCTCTCTATTTTCACCATCTCTATTCACTACTTCCTTACAGTAGTCCAAGCAAAAGGTTCAAGCCTAGCATTATAATAAAATAAGCCAGACAAAGAAGGACAAATGTTACATGATCCCCCTTGTATGAAAGATCTAGAATAGACATATTCAAAGAGGCAAAGTAAATTAGAGGTTTTCAGGGGCTGGGGGAGAGACGAACAAGGATATAATACTTAAATGCATACAGTGTTTCTGTTGGGCTGGTGAAACATTTTGGAAATAGATATTATTTATGGCTGCACAATATTTTGAATGTAATTAATGGCACTGAATTATATGCTTAAAAGTGGTTAAAATTATCAGTAATTGGTCTTTCTGCCTCCAACCTTTCCCTCTCCAAATAATATTCATGACCAGAATTATCCTTATAAAACAGCCCTCTGACTAAAAATTCTGAAGATACTCAACTTTCCACAATATTATTCTTAGGTACCTTTCATGTCTTACCTCCTGTTATGTCCCATCACTGTACATGCCATTCTCCAAATATATCCTGGATTATTCTTAGCTGTTACAAAGCCTAAAGAACCATTCTACCTACTACCTTCCCAAATTCTATTCAGAGCCCAACCCAAATGCATTCTTAAAGAGGGAGCTCTCTCAATCCCTGAAAGAAATGTAAATAGTCTCTTCAGTGTTCTAAAGGCTTAATTAGGTGATTACACAGGTATTTGCTTTATTAACTACTTACAAAACTCCATGTATATCACATGTACTTTTCTGGGTATGTATTATATTTAATAAGAAGTACATAAATAAAAATAATTGATTAGACTCCTATTTGTCATCTAATCAAGTCTCATGTTACCTTGACATGCCTTACTCACTAAACTCTTTAAAAGGTTCATTTTAGTAATCTTTATTTCCCTCCATATGCCATATGTATACAATTAATAATTAGTTTGTTAAATACTCTTTATTGAATTAAATCACAAAATAAGGCCAGTGGCATCACACAAAATTACATAGAAGCACACATACACACACGAGTAGATGTATAATTGGTGAATTTCAATATGATCTATGGTTTCTACCAAAGTCCATGTTCTCATTTTGTTATTATACTACAGTTATTCAAAATGGCAACATTGGGGGAGATAGGGTGAAAAATGAGCAGGACCTCCTTATATATTCACTTACAACTTCCCAGAAGTCTATAATTATTTCAAAACAAAAGTTTTTTTTAAGAGTTTATAGAAATAGAGATTCTTATATATTGCTAATAGTAAAACAATATATCAATTAATAGTATGGCAATAATGAGAGAGACTGAGGATGTCATACCCTTTGATGCACTTCTAGGAATTTATCCTAAGGGTATACTTGAATACTTGCCCCAAAGACAGTAAGTCACAACATTCTTTATATTTCTATATAACTGAAAACAAACTTATCATATGGACTGGTTCAACAAATGATAGGTAGTATATTTAAAAAATAAAATACTGTATAAATCATAAGATTGATCATACAAATGTATAATATTGACATGTTGATTTAAAGAAATTCCAAAATAGCATATATAGCAGCTGATGTGTGTGTGTGTGTGTGTGTGTGTGTGTGTGTATATGTATGTATAATACAAGCATATTTTTTACAGATGCATAGAGAAATGTCTAGGTTAATGCCAAAATTAGCAGGAATTGTTTCTGGATGATGGGATTAAGAGTAATTTTGTCTTATGCTTTATTCTTTATTCATATCTACATTTTCTTATTTTTTCATGAACAGTTATACAGTGCATATTAAAGAAACAAGTATTTTAAAAGGTAAATTATGAAGTATTCTTAATTTACCTTTGGGAAAAAATGATATTTTTACTGTGCTTTATTTACATAATTTATAAAGAATTTTAATACACACATCAGTTAAATCCTATCATTTCTACAAAATTATATTCCTGTTTTACAGGTAATAAATCATAGTCAAATAATCTCATAGTATCTTTTGTTACTGTAACAGAAGATAAAGTAACCTATCAATCCAACAGCCAAATTGATAGAGAAATGTCTTACTTACAGTTCTGAAGTTTCAATATATTTTGCAGTTCCTTCAATAGTATTACAATATTCTGTGGCAAATTTGGTAATAAGCTGGAGTAAAGTAGCACTTTTATCATCTACAGGTTCACCATAGCTATTTAGAAGAGACTGATATTGAGCAGCTAAAACATTTATTCTTGTCTTCAACTCTGGTAAGCAATCTCTGATGTGATGCATTAGTAACCTAACAAAGGTTAAAAAGGAAGGATGTTAAAGCAAAATTGTGTATTTTGAAGACTCAAGCAGGTCAAATTTTAAAAATGCAAATAATGGAGCTCTGGCTGGATGGCTCAGTTGCTTGGAGCATCATCCCATATACCAAAAGGTAACAGGTTTGATTCCCAGACAGGACACATAGCCAGGTTACAGGTTTAATCCCAGATTGGGGCACATAAGAGAGGTAACCAATCGATATTTCCCTCTCACATCAATGT
This sequence comes from Myotis davidii, assembly GCF_000327345.1. Classification (NCBI taxonomy): domain Eukaryota; kingdom Metazoa; phylum Chordata; class Mammalia; order Chiroptera; family Vespertilionidae; genus Myotis; species Myotis davidii. The sequence continues at coordinate 2,510,066 of NW_006293951.1, forward strand.
TTCTCTCTCTCTCTCTCTCTCTCTCTCTCTCTCTCTCAAACAATAAACATAACCCCTCAAGTGAGGATAAAACAAAGAAAGGAGGAAAGAAAGGAAGAGAGAGAGAGAGAGAGAGAGAGAGAGAGAGAGAGAGAGAGAGTCCGT
>NW_006293951.1:2511030-2523114 GCF_000327345.1 Myotis davidii
ATCCACAAAGGAACTGAAGCTCTGGAAGATTAACCAACTTACCAAAGGTCACATATTAAATAAATAGTTCAGCCAAGATTCAAACCATGTGACTTATAAGTAAAGCCAAAATAGTTTAGACCTCTTCATTACCTTTAACTACAGTCAGAAGCAGTACTCTTAAGTAAAAGGGATAGGTGAAAAAATGTGTGTAACTGGTATATTTTGCCCATGGACAGGCAACTAATTTCCATGAAAAAATAAGTTAACTTGAACAGCAGTCATCTACAAATACAACAGTGTGATACCACCTGCTTGCCTGAAAAGAGAAACTGTTGAGAATTAAAAAAGAAAGTTGGAGTAGGGGTGAGGTAGAACATATGAATAGAAGCAGACTGTAATGGATCTTAGATATCACTTACTGAAAACATTTTAATTTTAAAAGGTCTGAAACCCGAAGATGTTAGGTGTCATTTCAACCCATGTTATATCTACTCTGTGGACAATATGGTAATTTCAGTGCTTCTGATTTTATAAAGGCTTTGGGCTAAGAGGGATCTTCACTTGAATCTGGCTCTGCTTTCACCAGCCATGTGGTTTTGGTATTGAGTTTTCTGATTATAAAATAGACATCCAACTCCTACCGCAAGGATGTTATAAGGAAGGGTTCAAAGCAACAGCATTTGCAAACTAATCACAGTAGAGTGTCTAAAATATAATTAGACACCCTTTCCACAATTTTTAATACCAGCAATTTATCATTAGGATACATTTAATAAAATTTCTGTCACATCCTGGCAATTACATAGAATCATTACTGCTATGGGTCAAACCAACGTATTAAAATCCTACCACCTTAAAAATTCCTTCTAGATCGGGCACACATTATATAATACTTTTCCCCCTCTTATCCAGTGCTCTCTTCATACATAACAGGCTGGAATATTTCAATCCTAGCTATTAAATTTCCTTCCATTTTGTGGCACTGCTTAGCAGGAGGCTTTCATGAATCTCTTTTCTCCCTGTAAAGCAATGAATTCTTTAGCAAAAACAAGATTATAGTAAAAAAGGAAAAACAGGGACACTGTCACATGTCAGACTGATTTTTAAAATTCAGATTTGCTCTGAAATGAGAATGCTGCATTTCTTATCCCATGCTTGATTGCTCACCTGTTCACTACTCCAATTATTCCAAGTTTGACTGGTATAACCCTTCCCATTAATACATCCATGGCATCAGTACCCGCATCCATGAGATCAAGTTTAGTGATTACAGCTAGAGTTCTTCGACCTGGTAAATGCAAAAAAAAAAAAAAAAGAAAGAAAAGAAAAGAAAAGTCCCATTAAACAAAGCTTTTAAGAATTAATCAAGAAAATCACCATCTATAATCCCACTGAACATTACCTCTTGTCATCATTTTGATGATGCTTTTCTAATCTTTGCTTACCAATGCTTTTAAAATCTAATTTTAATCATCATATCTAATTTTTTTAATTTCACATAAAAAAAATTTAGCTCTTAGGGTTAACTTTCTAATAAGCATTTTAAAATTTATTTAAAATTCACACAATGCTGGTGTACAGTTCTATGAGTTTTTGTTCTGTTTAATCCTCACCCGAGGATATTTTTCTTGATTTTGAGAGAGTGAAAGAGATGCAAATATCAGTGCGCGAGAAAAACATTGATTGGTTGCCTCCTGCACACACCCTGGCCAGGGCCCAGGCCGGGGAGGAGCCTGCAACCCAACCAAGGTTGGTGCCCCTGACTGGAATCGAACCCGGGACCCTTCGGTCCACACGCCTATCCACTGAGTCAAACCGGTTAGGGCCAGCTCTCTGAGTTCTGACAAATGCAAAGAGTTACATCATTGCCGAAACCGGTTTGGCTCAGTGGATAGAGCATCGGCCTGCGGACTGAGAGGTCCCAGGTTCGATTCCAGTCAAGGGCATGTGCCTGGGTTGCGGGCACATTCCCAGTGGGAGATGTGCAGGAGGCAGCTGATCAATGTTTCTAACTCTCTCTCTACCTTCCTCTCTGTAAAAAAATCAATAAAATATTTTTTTAAAAAAAAGAGTTACATCATTGCTACCTCAAGAGACAAACAGTTCCAATACCCCCAAGTTTTTCTTGTACTACCCAATCAAACACATTTTTCATCTTAGTTTGCCTTTTCCAGAATGTCATGTAAATGGAATCATGTACATAACACCTTTTGAATCTGGCTTCTTTCACTTGGCATAATGCATCTGAGAATCATCCATATTGTTGCATATATCAATTGTTCATCACCTTGTATTGATGAATGTACTATATGGATATAATATACTATGGTTTGGTTATTCATTCCTCATTTGAGAAACATCTGAGTTGTTTCCAGTTTTAGAAAATTACAAAGCTACTATAAATATTTGCAAACAGGTTTTTTATATGACCATGAGGTTTCATTTAACATGGGTAATTACCTAGGAGTGGAACTGCAGATTTCAGTTTTTTAAAAATATATTTTATTGATTTTTTACAGAGAGGAAGGGAGAGGGATAGTTAGAAACATCAATCAGCTGCCTCCTGCACACCCCCAACTGGGGATGTGCCTGCAACCAAGGTACATGCCCTTGACCGGAATTGAACCTGGGACCCTTCAGTCCGCAGGCCGACGCTCTATCCCCTGAGCCAAACCGGTTAGGGCCAGATTTCATTTTTTATATTTATGGCTCAAGTTATGTTTAAAATAGAATGCATATAAAATGCTTAACAGTTTACTATAAATAAAACTTAAATCTCTTGGTATAGTTTTATCTTTTAATCTAAACTGAATATTCATTACTCATATAGTAAAAAAGTTCCTTAAAAATTTGAAATAATGAAAAAAATTTAATAACCCCGTTTATGGGAATTTTAATTGGTAGTCTTAGCACTAACATTTCTTATCCAATTTTTATTTGAAATTCTTCAGAGCTGGAAAAAAGAAACATGGCAGAGCCCACTGATCCTCCAAATACTCAAGTAAAAAACAAGTCTCTTGCATGAAGCAAACCATATGCAGTATTTATTAGCAGCAATAGTAACTATATTCTTGCAAGTTAGCATTTTATATATACTAAGCAATGCACACTAAAGCATTAGTGAAGTATCATACACTGACCCCCAGTATGAACTAAGCCTTGGGGATATGAATGCTTCATAAACAAATTTTACCTTTATTTTTAAGAATCCCCTCTTCCTTGAGTACATCTAAATGTTTTGTACCACTGAAGAATGTAGATATCATAATTATTTACTAAAATATAGTAATCTACAATTACCTACTATGAGAGTTAATTATTCTTAGAAGTCAGCTATTCAAAAACCCGTCATTTTATTTACACAAAACAAGAAACTCTTTTTGCAAAGCCATCTTATTATTTTTAAGTCATTAGGTAACTATTTATAAATATGGACATTATGGTGAAGTATTTTTGCCTAGCTTATAAAGCAATTTATCCAGTAAAACATATTTTCCATAAGAATTTCTAACTGAAACTATAAGCAAAATAGGAAAGCATTTTTTAAAATTCTGTACTAGCAGCTAGAGTTATTCCTTTTAAAAATAAAAACTTCTTTCTTGAAAGTAAATAGATTTACCACTGTTAACCAAGCATTTCAATAAATATTAACATCTGTCCTTACCATCTGGATCTACCTCTCTTGAAATTTTAAGTGCCTCTGATGTTGCCATATCTGTATTAGCAGCAGTGACAGCGAGGATAATGGAATTTGGATTACTGATGAATCGAAGAATGAGCTCTCTGATTTGAAGCTCAATATCTTTAGGTTGATCACCTACAGGCACCTGAACCAAACAGAGATGAGCAAAAAGCTAGTAATAAAAATTGACTCAGTTTTTTCCCACATTTATTTAATCCAGAGATTATAGGAATTACTCCATTTACAGATAGTTAAAAAGAAATCATATGCTAGTGGTATATATGAATTTGGTAATATGTGAAAGTCTCAAAATGAAACTTGAATTATCAAGTTTACCATGTTAAAGATTGGTCAGTGTTAATTACTTAGTGACAAATTCATTCATTCAATTAGCAAGTACTTATTGGCAGCCTACTGTATTTCAAACACTGTTCAACATACCAGGTTATGTCACAGTCGTGAATAAAAAAAAGACGAAAATTCCTGCCTTCAAAGAGCTTATATTTTACTGGTGAAAAGCAGATAATAAAAAACAAATAGAACATTTAGGTAGTGGTAGGGCTATGGAAGAAATAAAGCAGAACAGAAGCTACAGAATGATTAAATAAGGTTATACTTTTACCTAAATTGGATTGTGTTTTTAAATAGAGTAATCAGGGAAGACCTCACTCAGATAATGACATTTGAGAGAAAGAGCAGAAACTGAAGGAAATAAGAGAGGTACATACAGGTATCTAGGGAAGAACATTCCAGCCATGTGAACAATAAAGGGTAGAAGACTGGAGCAGGAGTCAGGAGAAGAGTAACAGGGACAGATAAAACAGATACTTTAGATCTCTAAGAACTTAGGCTTTACCCTGAGTGAAATTGGAAACCGCTGGAGAGATTCTGGGCCAAGGAATGACACAATATAACTTTCACTTTAGGAGCATTACTCTGGCTGCTTAGTTAAGAATAGATTATTATGAGGGAGACCTACCAGGAGGCTATCTCAGTAATCTAGCTGAGATGATAGTGACTAGATCAGGACGGTAGCTCTGAATGTGGAACACATAGTAACAGAGTTCTGGATATATTTTAAAAGTAAGGAGAGCCAAGATGATTTGCTGACAGGAAGTACAGTGTGGGATGAGTGTTAAGGATTACTACACACTTTTTGGCTAAGGAACTGTTAAAAAAGAGTTGCCATTCATTGAAATGAGGAAGATTACAGAGGGATCGAGTCAGACTGAGGAATGGGTCAGGAATTTGGCATTAAACACATCAAGATTAAAAAACCTATTAGACTTTAAAGTGTATATGTCAAGTAGAGAGTTGAATATATAATTCTGGAAATGGATATACAGGTCTGGATATATTTGACTACTGTCAGCTTACAGGTATTAATATATTTAAAGCTACAATATTGGATGAAATCATCAAAGGGCTAAGTGTACTCCCTTGACAAGAGGTACAAAAACTGAGCTCTGGGATACTAACTATTTAGACATTGGGGAGATAAGAAACCAGCAGAAGAGACTTTAAGGAGTGACCAGTGAAGTAAGGCTGTAGACTGTGGTATCCTGGAAGCCAAGTAAAGAGTGTTCTAAGGAGAAGGAAGGGCTCAACTATATCAAATGCTGCAAATAGATCAAGTTGATTAACAAAAAGAAGAAGAAGAAAAAAAGCTTGTTATTCTTATATGGAGTTAAGGAAAAAATCCATTTGTTCAAGTGAAAACAAACATGACCAAGTCCACAATGAGTAACAACTATTCTTTACCTTGGTCATTCCTGGCAAATCCACAAGTGTCAGATTCACAACGTTGGGTGAAAAAATCTTAAGATGAATTGGTTCAGGGCTTACTCCCTAAAAAATAAGTTTTAAAATCTCATATTAAAATCACATTGAAATTTCAATGAAATATAAAATGTTCAAGTAAACCTCATTTCATGCAGATACCTTTAAATATGAATTAAACCATGATCCCTAAAACATTTCAACAATCAAAACCTGATGAAATACATTGGAAAGTAATAAGGGAGCCAGCCAGGCATAAAGTATATTACAATCCTATCTCAAATCCTATACCAATAATGCCCACAATTTACATCCCTGTATTTACATTCTTTTCTCTTGATTCTAGGCAGATACCATTTCTTAAATATGTTCAATAGACTTGGTGCTGAACAAAAGAATAACATATCACTATCCAAATTTATGAGGTTCTTGAGCTCAGAAAGTGAGTTGTTAGGTAACAAGTTATCCAAATCAATTTGGTTCCTAATCTTTGAATATCAAGTGACAAGAGTATATATTGGAAGAGAATCCTCAGAAAATTTTTCTGGATCTCCAGATCCCCGAATTGAAATACTAAAAATCTGGATAGTGTGAGACAGCCATATTCTCTCTTCCCTTTAGTATGATTATTACAGACTCTTCACCACTGGCCCTTTACAAGTTTTAGTGTTGAGTTAGCTGTATGTAAAAAGACACTTATAAAATGTTCATAACTTGTTTTTTTACACATCCTTCTTTATCCTTTAAAATGTGCTCTCATCTATTTATCCACCTTATATCTTCCTTCCCACTGAAAATTCCAATTTCCCAGAGGACTTTTTTGGAACATCCTTTACTCTGAATTCTCTGTACAATTACATTTACTATATTAGATTACTCTGAACTACTTTGCTATTTTTAATTTTTAAATGTGTTTTACTGGTATTTTAGAGGGAAAGGAAGGGAAAGGGATATATAGAAATACTGATGAGAAACATCATCAATAGGCTCCCTCCTGCATGTCCCCTACTGGGGATTGAGACCAAAACCTGGGCATGTGCCCTGACCAGAAACTGACTGGTCTTGGTTCATGGGTTGACACTCAACCACTGACCCACACTGGCTGGGCTACTTTTCTGTTTTTAAATACTCCACTGTCCCAAAATCATTACATGTTGATATTCGGCATAACTACCTTGTTTGCATACTTCTTTGTGTGGTAGGTATCATGTCCAATACAAAGCTTTTTCTAAAAGCTTTTGCAACTCCAATCTCACAGATACTTTAAATCCTTCAAGGCATTATGTTAGACATATAAACCATTTAGATATTTTCACATATAAAACTACTTATTTAAATCAAAGTATCATTTACTTTATTATAAATATGATTTAGGAAAGATTTTCCATAGATTTGAAGGTAGGGGACTTCTCATCTTTTGGACGCTGGATGAGAAAACCTGCTAGGTAAATCTATCATGTCCCCACCATAAATTATACATCTTGTATGTATATGGACTAGATCCCTCGGGGCATACAGTTTAGTACAACTAAAAACTTTCCTTTTTGAATCATCAATCACATCCACTCTAAATTCTAGTACTATGTAAAATTACCACCAATTCCCGGGTTCAATAAATCCATGGGAATCTCAGGAAAGATAATTCAGACTGGTATTATGATCAATATCCCAAAAGTCAAAATTACCCCGATATAATTAAAGGACTAAGGACAAGCTAATCTAGTTTCCCGCTACTTCTTCTGCCTTCTATATAATACAATTATTAGAAATTCAGGGACATATGGCAGCAATAGCAGTAACTCAAAGATTACCAGCCTAGAGTTCAATAAGGAACAAAGCTGAGTCAATCACAAAAACACAAACAGCCTGCACAGGCATGAAAAATTAACATGGCTCCAAAAATGCCTTTCTGTCAGGAAATAACCTCTCCAGCACAGTATCTGGCAAGTAAAAGGGCTCAAGAAATATTTGTTGCATATTAGTACTAGGCTTGAGCCCACTTATAGGATTAAATGTGGCTCTGGGTATTGATAAGAATGGAGGTAAAAATGAAAAGGAAGGGAAAAGAGAGAAAGGTAATAGGAAAAAAGGAGAGAGAAACAGAAGCATTTAAAGAGGCAGTTTGTGTCTAGTGTCAAGATTAATGATATCTTAGATACCTTATTTATCTTAAACTCTCACAATCTTAGAAAATCAGAAAATATTCAGTTGCTAACATTACAATTGACTCTGGAACAACACGGGTTTGAACTGGTTCCACTTACATGTGGATTTTTTTCAACTGACCTGTACAGTTAAAACCCATGTTTTTCAAGGGTCAACTCCATGGTTGGGAATCCGAATATGCAGAGTGCCGGGATTTTCCACTAATCCCACCATTGTTCAAGGGTCAACTGTACTTTTCATATTCACTGAAATAAAAATATTTAATTTATCTCTCTTTGCATTAAGCAAATCCAACCTTACTCAGGAATAAGAAAAAGAGGTCTTTAAAATATATGTATCTCGCCCAACCAATGTGGCTCAGACATTGAGCATCGACCCAGGCACGAAGAGGTCACTGGTTTGATTCCTGGTCAGGGCACATGCCCAGGATGCAGGCTCAATCCCCAAAAGGGTATGTGTAAGAGGGAGCCAATAGATGATGTTTCTATCTCTCTATCTGTCTCACTAAAAATCAATAAGGGAAAAATTTAAATAAATATATCTCATAAGTTATACAATGCTTCTTGAGTTATAGAGTACAATCAAACCATCAGAAAAAGATAACTTATTGTAGCAGTATTAAAATGAGAAATTATACAATAAAGTGGTATGTACATCACAAAGTCAAGAATAAACATCTAAATGAAGTATCTGACTATATAAAAGCTCTAAGAAACAAAAGGGCTTTTAAGTAGTTTTAATATATTTATGAAAATACTCCATTAGTATCAAAGACCAGGATTATGAATTTACAATGCTCACCACACATTATATACAAAATATTCTGAATGATAGATTTACTAATGTTTATACTTTCTAGCTCTAAAAGATACCTACCTTATTATTTCCTGAAATTCTCTCTGTTTCATTCTCAATTTCTTGTCGAATTTCATCAAAATCTGTGTAAAGCTAAAAATTATAGATACAAAAAAGCATGACTTGCAAAATAAGATTAAAGTTCTTAAGTGGGGGGGTTTGACAAATTTCAAGATGTTCATAGATCTGCTTTAGAGAATTAGTAAATAAATTCTAATATATACATATATTTTTCTGAGTCAAGAATCATAGTTTGTATGAGATTTTCAAGGATGCCTGATTCCACAACAGTTAAGAATCTCCATATAAAAATAGTCACAGGGATATAAAGTACAGCATAGGGAATATAGTCAATAATATTCTAATAGTTATGTATGTGCCAGATGGGTACTAGACTGATTGCAGTGATCCCTTCATAAGGTATACAGATGTCTAATCACTATGTTGCATGCCTGAAACTAATAAAAAATTTTTAAAAAAATTTTAAAAGAATCTCTAATTTAGAGAGAATAGGGTTCAACTAGTGTTTTTCAAATAAACTACTATGATTAGAAATGTTACTAAGATAAACTTTATTTTACAAGCAACAGCTGTTTCAACATAACATGCCACAATGCCAATGATAAAAAAATAAATTATCAATTACTTGTACAAAAAATTTTTTCAGTATGTTATTTCTTCATGAGATTCTTTTGTCGTTACCTTATTTTTGGTGTGAAGAAATTTACCCCACTCCTCTGCTTCAACTCCTGGAAAAAGAAAAGCTCCATTTATTGGAAACTATGGCAATTACTTTTTATCTTTATTTAGGAATCCAAAAACGCAACACAATATTACTGGTTCCTATTTTGCCACTAACTACAATTTCATGAGTATTTTAAGATTTGCTAAATTATCCTTTCACATTTTAAAAACGGTATCATGTATTTCAAAACACAACTAATTTCAGACAGAGTTTCTCACAGGTCATCCCACCATTTGAAATCTATATTTTATGAAAAAAATTGTTCACTTTTCTTCACATTTTATGTTATATTATAGTAAAAAGTACATTCTTTATTTTTAAATATCTTACACATAAAAGTAAGTTACCTGATCAAAGTACTCACTTAAGCTAATGGCTTGAAAGAAAAAAATTAAGAATCTTACTGAGCAATACAAAAAAGCATATATAATAGATTTACACACATAACTTTCAACATATGAATGAAACAGCTAACTTTTCAACTCGGCTGTTTGTTTGTTTTTTTAACTTGGCTTCCTATTGGTTACCTATAAGGTCACAATTTGTTCTTCATACTCAAGAGTATGAAGCTATTGTGTAATTTATATGCACTTTCAATGTGAATTTTTCCTTTCAGAGCCAAGATTACATTTCGAAGCGGGGGTGGGGGGGGTGGGGGACAGGGACGGGGACATATGTAATACTCTTTGTAATACTTTAAGCAATAAAACAAAATTAAAAAAAAAGATTACATTTCGAGGCTTGAAAGTAGGAAAGAAATGAAATAGAGGAGAAAGGGGGCACCCCAGCATATGCATTGTCTGGAGTTGCTCCACTCCATTAGTTTCCAATAAGTCTGTTTTTCCTACACTTGCTTAAAAAAAGAAAAAAGGAAAAGGAAAATATATTCACTGTAGGTACTGTTTGAGTGGTCTAAAACTTAGAAAGCAAGTTTTGCTTTATGTTTCCCAGAAAAGCTAGAAATGTTTAATTGTAAAAAGGTAAACTAACTTTACCTCCCCCAAGTATAGCTATTCTGCTTTGCCAAATTCAGAGTTTTAAATGTTAATGACTGAGTTTATGAATAATGAATATCAGCCACCTGAAATCAAAATAAAAATTACTGTAAGATCTTTAAATAAATATTTATTGAGGGAAAAGTGGATCAATTCTTTGGTGAAATAAAGGTAAATAAAACTGGATCCTTTTTACAAGTAAAATGCTCACCTACTTGAAGCTTAGTACCTTCTTCCAAGAAGTCTCATTGGAGGACTGGAGTAATCAAGGTGAACAGAACTCACAGAGGCAGGTACTACATACCAAATGGGTGTTTTGGATTTACCTTATATTATAAAGGCCTGGCTTCACAAGCATGTTTTTTAAATTAAAAATGCAATGCATTCGCCATCAAAAAAAAAGCCTTCATTCTGATGAAATGCCAAAAGGTAACAAGAACCATTAAAACCTGCAACAATCAATGTGGATAAGCAAATAAAAACAGAAGAAAAAAAAATGCACGCAGCCTGTAAGAGTACAGAAGCACACATGCAGGCATAATAGGAAAAGAAGGGCCAAGAACAAATGGATAAAGGAAACCTTTAGAAAGGTGTCTTGAGTTTTTCCATGTAGCAGGGTCTGTAGTTAAAGAGAAACAGCACAGAATGGTAAGTTTAGTGCTTATCCCTAATATTTTAAACCTTTTTAAAAAATGTGCAGAAACCTGAATATATTTCAAATTCTCGTAGCATTCAGTTATTCAAAATTTACAACTATATAATTTTCAGTATAATTAATTCTAGTTAGAGGGATGTATATAATATTTTAAGTGATATAAATGAACATGTTGTGTGCCATAATTTTATTTTTATTTTCCATTACAACTAATTATGTCACTTCTGGTTTCTGATTCTAACACAAACAGATTAAAATTAACTTACTGTTCAAAAATTTGCCTTAAATATTTGATAACTGACTATAGAAAAAAATAAATTGCCTGGTCAAAAAGAATCTTTAAAACATACCAAATACATCTTTTAAAACCTTAAGAGCAAGTAAATATGTACAAGTATATATTCATTAAGATTGAGCTTTATGCCCTGACTGGTTTGGCTCAGTGGATAGAGCATTGGCCAGTGGACTAAAAGGTCCCAGGCTCGATGCCGGTCAAGGGCATGTACCTTGGTTGCGGGCACATCCCCAGTAGGGGGTGTACAGGAGGCAGTTGATCGATGTTTCTCTCTCATTGATGCTTCTCTCTATCCCTCTCCCTTCCTCTCTGTAAAAAATCAATAAAATATATATTTAAAAAAAAAAAACGATTGAGCTTTATAAGGGATTGTTCTTTGAAATGTATATTGAATTTAACAGAATACCACAAAAACAATTTTGGTCTTCAATTAGCATGTTACTTTTGGATTTTGTCTAAAAGGAAATCTTCAGAAAGCATGATTTTTTTCTTACAGTTTAATTTTACTTTTAAGATTTTATCAGAAAATTCTTTTACACTGGCAGAAGTGGAGGACAAGCTGAAAAATACTATAAATCTATATACTGACACCTCAGTTATCCTATGTAATTGTCAGAATGAAGGATTTCATGTTAAGTAAATTTTCCTGATAATTATACATATCAAACATTAAAATTTTATTTAAGCCAGCTTTGCTGACCTCTATCTAAAATGGATTACCATATTTGCCGGCATATAAGACTATTTTTGGCCCTGAAAAATATGCCTCCAAGTGGGGGGTCGTCTTATACGCCAGGTACACTTCAGATAGACTGCCCATAGTGCTTGCCCCGTGCCATAGTGGCCTCCCGATGCCCGCCCACTTCATTCCACATACCGTTCAGGCATCAGCAGCGCTGCTGGGTGTATGCTCGGCTGTTATGCGATTTT
>NW_006293951.1:2523926-2530777 GCF_000327345.1 Myotis davidii
AAAGAATGGGTGATGACTAGATAAAATTGTTTATCCCAAAGATAAAGAGGCTCTGAAGAGAAACTAAAGAACTATCCTAATATTAATAAGACACATGAAATTTAGTACTCAAAATTTATGAAATCTATTTTGTGTTCTGGGTAGCTGAGTTGTCATTTTAAGTGAGGTTTTATCTTCTTATATAAAAAAATAAGCACTAAGCTTGGAAAATATATATATATACAGGTAAAGATGCAGATTTACTGGCCAACCACCAAGAAAAGACATCAATAACACAGTGGACATACAAGCAAAGAGTGAGAAACTAACACCTCTATAGCTGAAATGTACACCCTTTTCTAGAAACACTGCCACATCAGCTAATGGTTTCTGAGAGACAGGTTTATCATCTGCCTTTTTCTAGGTAACTGAAGAAAGTTAAAAGAAAGACATCTAATGAATGCCATACAGTCCATTAAAGTTTTAGTTTAAGGTATTTGGCAAATTTGATTTAACAAGTTAGTGAAAATAAAATTTTAAAGTGTTATTCTATAGGCAGTCCTCGGGTTACGTCAGAGTCGACATACCTCGTTTTGTGGTTACGTTGCCATCTCCCATTTATTTATAAAAAAAAAAAAAAGAAGTCCCGTCATTTCGACGTATGTACATATGTGCTTTATGTTTTTTATTTACCACAAGTAAAGGTCAGGAATTGTAATCTTTCTTTTAAATTTTTTTACTGTTTCATTTCATTACTGCTGTGTATGTACCTCATGTGAGTGACAGAAGGTGGGTTCCTTCTGACTTACGGTGAAAATTGACGTCGTGCCATAGGAATAGATCTCTGACGTAACCCGAGGACCTACTGTATTTAAATCTAGACCATAAATTAGTGCAAAATGATTAAATTCAGGTCCAGAATTTCAATAAAAATATATAGAAATGCAAAGTAATGAATAATATACCAAGAAGCTACATAATATAATTAACAGGCTCCTACATATCCTTGGGCAGTCTATCCCAAAAAAAAATTACTGTTAACATCTACAACTTCATTAACTTGCTTCAGTGATTAACTTCCTACAGTCATTGTAAATGTTCATGACAGGACTCTTTTCCCTGGGGAGTGAGGGCCAAGCTACCACCACCAATGCTCCTATAATAAGTAAAGAAAAAAAACCTCAGATACAGAAGTTAAAATAACTTCAATTTCATCAATACTAGCATCTTAGATCAGATACAGAAAGTAGAATGAAACTGCCCTGAAAACAGATGCCTGCAGATGAACAACAAACATGGTGCTCTGCTGCAAATGTCATTTAATAATTAGAGCTACTTACAGACTTCCAAATTTAACAGTCTGAACCAAACAATGAACTAAAAAAGGAAGGTTAAATATATTATTCACATCAAACATTCCAAAGTTCACTAATATAAATGATTAATAAGGATACATATTTAATAAGTAATTTAAAATCTGCTGATGGACACAGACAGCATTTCTTAAATATTTAGTTTAATCAAAGTAGAGTGATAAAGGATAGTGCCTATTTTCTTGTCTTAGTAATCCAAATGTACTATTTGGGGGAGGGTGATCTAAAAATCAAAACAGTATGTGCTATATAGGTAAACCTTAGCAAGAGAAGGATAGTAAAAATAATTTAAAAAATTAAAACTTTCTAAAAATAATCATCTTATTGAAGGCAAAAGATTCAAACATAGCAGGCACATTGGTAAGATCAGAAAACGGAAGGTGAGATAACACTGCTATGCTGAAAAACAAAGTCATTTAAAATAAAAATCTTTAAACTAGAATCTAAATTATTTAAATTCTAAATCAAAGTATAAAAGCAAAAACATTGTTTTAAATATTAGGAAAAAAGTTTAAAACACTCAAGACAAAAACTTCTTCTTTAAAAGAACTGATTCCTGTTTGCTGAGTTTCTCACTAAATCCTCCATTAAGCAGCATTAACAACAGTTTACTAAGCTGAATAACAAAAACGTACCATTCCAAACAAGTTTACTAGCCTCCTCAAAACAACAAAAATTACTCTTCTTTTTCATGAGAAAAGATGCATACCACTTCTCTTCACAGGACTTCTGATTCTGCTACAGCCACTAATTTGTACCTGTCTAATCAATTCATGGCTTTAAGATTTGACCAAAAATAATTCTTATGATTTCAATTCTAAAATTTACCATTTTCTTCTCCTGATGTTTTTCGCTGATCTTCAGGTGAAACATGGACTAGCTGCAGAATGAGAGGTCTCCGGGTGACAATACCAGTGCCTCTGGGAAGCAGGTCCCTCCCCACTAGGCTCTCTAGCACTGAGCTCTTTCCACTGCTCTGAAAACAGAATACACAAGAGCAAAATGAGTTCCGTAACAGGTTTTTTTATAACTCAATGAGACTATATAAACACAGCAGCACACACAAAATTATTTTAAAGAAAAAAATGATTGCAAAGACTTTTAAATGAAAATTGTAACATTTTCTATTATATGATGTTTATTTCTTTAAAATAAAAAATACAAAAAGAATAAAGTCTCACTCCCCCATAATTTTCCTACCTTTCTGACAGACTCCCAAATATTGGTATAAATAAAATTATGTCCATAATATGTAGATATTTTACTTTAAAAGGGGTAGTACTATATGTATTTTTATCTAACCTGCTTATATTTTAATATAATAATCAGGGATATCATTTTGTATCAATATATTAACTACTGTGTTTAACAGTTAAATATATTCTACTTATATAAAACCAAACCCCAACTGATGGACATTTAAATGGTTTTTGCTACTACTAACCATGCTGCAAAGTATATGCTTTGTACATATAACCTTACTCACTTCTCCTATTACCTCATTAAATTTATTTCATTTAATGAAATTGCTGTGATTAAATATCATTTTGAGCAATCACAGATATTGCCAGGCTGCACACACGATGGCAGGCACCAAGCTATATTTTCCATTAAATTTGTTACATCCTCATCAGAACTGAGCATTATCTTTGCTACTTTGATAGATGAACACTGACAGCTTATTTAAATTTGCGTTACTTCATTATTCAAGTCAAGCATCATTTTGTGAAGGGATTTCTGTATTTCTCCTTCAGTGATTTGCTTATTCAAATGCTGGCATTTTATCTGTTTTTTATTAGTTTTACAAAGCTCTTTAGCCACATAAGTATTCCAGTTTTTATTGTTTTTAATATTTCCCCCAACTTATTTTGAAAATTTCAAAGCCACAAAGAAGTTGCAAGATAAAAAGCAGTGAATACCATATACCTTAACAAAGATGCACTAATTATGAACATTTTGACACACTTACTTTGTCTCTTCTTATTTGCAAACACATACATTTTTCTTTTGCTGTCCCCTTTGACAGTTACATATATCATGACACTTTATCCCTAAATATTGAAGCATATCTCTTAAGAACAAGGGCATTCTTCTATATAACCACAATTGAATGATTACACTCAGAAAACAACATAGATGCAACACATCAGGTCCTTGAATAATGTAGTTTCGTTAAACAGCATTTCATTATAACATTGATGAGATAACACAGGAACTTACTCTTGTTTATATCAATTAGCCTATGGTAAAGTTGGTTTCATTATGTCATTTTCTTAACATCGAAGAACCTATAAAGGACATTGAGAACTTACTGTTCTAATAAACCAGTGGTTCTCAATCTTCCTAAGACCGCGACCCTTTAATATAGTTCCTCATGTTGTGGTGACCCCCAATTTCATTGTTACAAATTGAACATAATTAAAGCATAGTGATTAAGAACAAAAACAATATGTAATTATATGTGTGTTTTCCGATGGTCTTAGGTAACCCCTGTGAAAGGGTTGTTCGACCCGCAAAGGGGTCGCAACCCATAGGTTGAGAACCGCTGTAAACGGCAGAAAATCAAACACTACATAAACCCTGTGTATTATACATTTAAACGTTAATGTTTTCTGTTTTTCTTAACTTTGCAATTAATGTTTTTCTGTACTGTATATTTTCTTAGTAGCCAAAAGTAGTATATCTTTTAATTTCATACTTTCTACAAACGCAAGATCCTAAAGTTATCTACTGTATCAGAAAGGGTCTACGGAAAGCAGATGGCGCACTTAAGTCACTTAGGGAGGGATATTTACAAGCGGACTATTTACAAAGCTGTCAATAAGGCTTAGGAGATCACGAAGTACAAAACCCAGGCTGGTAACAAAGGCAGCCCCCTTGGACGGAAAGGACTTTCAGAAGAGGGAGAGCCAGACTATGGAACCTACACACAGGAATGAGCCAGGGGAATAAATACCCAAACTTTAGTCTCTTTCTTTCTCCAATTCTTGCCAGGGCTCTCCATTTCCAAATCCAAGCGGAAGCCAGAGGACATAGGGGCCCGTTCATGTTGTCCAGAAAAGTCTCACATGAGAGAAAACAGGACATAGAGGTCCAATATTGAAGATTATGTAGCATAACTAATATTGCTACGTTTTGGTACCCAGGTTTACCCCTCTCATTAAGTAAAATGGTGCTTTCCATCACTTTTTTTCTGTACTCTGAAATAACTTAAACAACATGGAAATGTCCTGTTCTTTATGTTTGATAAACCTGTACATAAAAATCATCTAATTCTCCTGGACTTTTAAAGTTATGGACTTAACTGCTTAGAAATGGTTAGAAATTATTCATTTTTCTTATTTCTAATATTTTGTCTTTATGTTTGTTTTTTCTCCAACCAAATTTTTCAAATGACCATTAAACTGATTTAGTCAAATCTGTATTTTACTGATTTCACTTTGTAATTTTTTTATGGCTTAGGTGCATTTTATTCGGTTTTTTTATTTTGTAAATTTTTAATACTGTTAATTTCCTCCTCCCCTTCCCCTCTCCTCCCTTCCTCCCCCCTTTACCTCCTCCTCCTCCTTCTTCTGGGGTAGATATATTATTTATCTATTATCCTTTTATAAAATTGCAGGAGTTAAATGTTTAGCTTATTTCTCTATCTGAGCTACCAACACTTGCCCCACCCACCATATATCACACATCCCCCAATCTGAGTTGTCTCTATCCTCTGTCTTCTATTCTGATATGGTGATTCTCAAGGACACAGTTTATGACAGAATTAGAATGACACAATTACTCATTTGCTTTTTATTTCACATTACACAGTCTCCAAATAATACCAATATTATCACTGCCAATATGATTACTGAAAATAGTTTTTTAACTGTTTTGAATATGATCTCTCCATTTTCCTTCCCACCTCTTTACAAACCATACCTTTTTTTTTTAACCCTAATTTCATCTTGGTTGTCTAACTATATGTGCAATTCTAACAATCAGTCCTTATGTTAATGTCTCTCTAAGTTATTTTGATTCCCTGAACCTTGTTCTCTAGTAGGTTTCTCAGGAAAGGATGATGGAAACAAAAGTTTTACCATACTAATAACAGTTTGTGATTTTTACACTTAAAATTCAGTTTGGATATATGTAAAATCTTGGGCTCATGTTTCTTGAGTATCTTAAATATGGAATTCCATATTAAATTAGGTCCTCTCATAAATTCTCTCATAATATGTCTTCTCTCATAAACTGTTACTGTATAAAAGTATAATAATCTGATTTTCCTTCCCTAATGCCTAAATGTGTGTGACTTATGCCTAAATGTCTGATTTTTATTTTTCCTTTAATGTCTAATAATTTTACTAGACTGTGTTTGTGCTGGTCTTTATCTCACAAAGAATACTTTTTAAAGTTCTCTCCTGAATTCTGCATTGACTGCATTTTGTTATTCCGATTATCTCCTCCTTTATGGCTACTGATTTTCAGTTGTACATTTTTCTGTATCTACATACTGGATTTTTTAATGATGGGTTGTTATGGACTGAATTATATTACTCCAGACTTCATATACTAAAGCCCTATCAACCCTCTCCCCTCAGAATGTGTAGCTCAAAATGTTTTTAAAGACAGGGCCTTTAAAGAGGTGATTAGGTTAAAAAAATGCCATTATGATAGGTCCTAATCCAATCTGACAGATGTCCTTACCAAAGAGGAAATTTGGACAAACATAGGACACAGCAAGAAGGTGGCCATTTGCAAGCAAAAGAGAGAGGCCTCAGAAGAAACTGGACCTGCCAACACCTTGATGTTGAACTTCTAGCCTTCAAAACGGTAAGAAAATAAATTTCTGTTACTTAAGCTACCCAGTTTGTGTGGTATTTTTTTATGGCAGCCCTGACAAATGAACACAGGGTTTACAAACTCAATTACCCACACAAGCAATTTTTAAACATTAGCAAGTAATACATTTTATAAAATATCTATCCTATCTAATAAAAGAGAAACATGGTAATTGGCGTACGACCGCTACCCTTCCCATTGGCTAATCAGGGAGATATGCAAATTAACTGCCAGCCAAGATGGCCGCTGGCAGCCAGGCAGCTTGAAATTAACAATGAGGCTTGCTTGCTTCAGTGACGGAGGAAACCAAATTTCCCCGCCTGCCTTGCAGGCCTCTGAGCCTGCAGTTTGAAACATTTTAACAAATATGGAAGCGAAAAAAAAACCCAGAAACCAGCTTCCAGCCACCTGGGATCTCAGAGCTGGAATCAGAGCTGAAGTTGATACAGAGTTTCGACCATAACACCGAAACAAACCAGATACCTGCTTTCAGAAGCAGAAGCCTCAGAGCTGGAGCCAGGCTAAAGCTGGCCCAGAATAAAAAAGAAAAAAGAAAAAAAGGAGCAGTTGGGAGTTTCAGTCACCCGCCAGCCTGAAAACGGCCCTCAGCCCCTCACCCAGACTGTCCAGGCACCCCAGTGGGGACCCTCACCCTGAAGGGTGTGAGAGGCA
>NW_006293951.1:2531418-2534708 GCF_000327345.1 Myotis davidii
AAGGTGCTTGATGTGGGATTTGAGGTGACATCGGATTGGGTGACTGTGATAGGTTGAAGAGTGCTCCTCCCCCAAATTTATGTCATAAAGTCAACATGAGGTCATCTTGCAGGAGGTTGGGCCCTAAATCCAGTGATTGATATTCTTATAAGAAGACAAAACAAACACACAGGGCCAAGTGAAGACAGGTGGAGACAGGCCTCTAGTATATATATAAAAGGCTAATATGCTAAGTGTCCTTCCTACCATCCAACCGGTCGCTATGACACACACTGACCACCAGGGGGCAGATGCTCAATGCAGGAGCTGCCAAGCTGCAGTGACCTGGCAGTGGCAGTTCTCAGGTGACACACCCCAAAACCAGAGAGGGGGGAGCCCCGATTCCTCACGGGGCTGCACGATTCCACCTTCAGTCATGGGTTATATTGTTGCTCGGGCACTCTCAGTCCCGAATCTGGTTTGCTGCACACTTGTGTTTGCATTCCACACCCTGTACAACAACAGCTTTGCAGACTGCTCTCTCACACCCAGGGACCCCTGGGAGGGATGTCAGAAAGCTGGTTTTGGCCTGAACCCTGCAGGCCAGGCCGAGGGACCCCACCTGCCGGAGGGACCCTGCTCACTCCACAGATGCCGGGGAGAGACCATGGAAGGTTGGCTCCAGGGCGTGTCCAGCCCATCTCGCCCAGTCCCACCCCGCCAGCCACCTTCTAATTAATGTCCTTTCAATGTGCATGAATCTGTACATCTGGTCACTAGTATATTATATGCGTCAGTTCCTGTTCAAAATTGTAAGAGGATCCTGAAATCACATCCTATCACAGACATACCAAATCTACAGCTACAACCAAACCACTCCCTCTGAAAGAAACTCAAAAACTGAGTGATACATATCGGGCAAAGAGCAAAAGCCTACACTGAAATAGGTAGAAGAGGCTGACATGATTTTGCCATAAACCCCACCCCAGGTGCAGTGACCCATAATATGGAAGAAACTAAGAATACCCACATTCTTCCTGAGGAACAAAGGGTATGAGTTTCACATCTGGTACCCCAACTTCTAAGATCTATACCTTTGAAAGCCAATAGCGATTGCATCCATAAGACCCACAAGGCTGTAGTGAATGGATAAACAGTTCTTAAAGCGCTCACGCAGGCTCACCGTACCCCATACCCCCCCGTCTCCTGGGACAGCACAGAGTGAACAGAAATGCCCATCTCCCATTCTTCCCCAGAAAAAGCTGTGTATATATATATACTTTAAAAGCTGCTGCCTGAGGGTTCAGCTTCCAATGAGCTTGAATCGAGATGCTAACTAAGATCCTCCTCTTTGACGCTGACAGATCTTGGCATACGCTCAACTCCTGGGAGCCACTAAGAAAAAATAGGCCACCATATATGACAAATGCACAGACATCATACTCAATGAGCAAAACTAAAAGCATTTTCCTTAAGATCAGGAACAAGACAGGGATGCCTGCTTTCAACACTCTCATTGAACATAATACTGGAATTCCTAGCCCAACAATCAAACAAGAAGAAGAAATAAAAGGCATCCAAATTGGAAAGGGAGAAGCAAAACTGTCACTATTTTAAGATGACATGATACTGTATACAGAGAACCCTAAAGACTCTACCAAAAAACTACCAGAACTATATAAATTCAAAGTAGCAGGATACAAAATACATATCCAGAAATCACTTGCATTTGTATATGCCAATTATGAACGACCAGAGAAAATTCAAAGAACAATCACATTTACAATTGCATTTAAAAAATACCTAGGAATAAATTTAACAAAGGATATAAAAAACCTATACTCAGAAAATTATAAGACACTGAAGGAAGAAATTAAAGAAGATACAAATAAGTGGAAGCGTAAACTGTGTTCATGGATAAGAATTAACATCATTAAAATGCCCATACTATCCAAAGCAATCTATAGAATCAACTCAATTCTATCAAGATACAAACAGCATATTCCACAGAACTAGAACAAATACTGCAAAAATTTATATGAAACTGAAGAAGATCCCAAATATCCACAGCAATCTTGAGAAAGAAGAATAAAGTTGGAGGAATCACACCACTTGATATCAAACTACACTAAAGGCCATAGTAATCAAAACGGCATGGTACTGGCATAAAAAGATATACAGTAGATCAATGGAACAGAATACAGAGCCCAGAAATAAATTCATGCATATATGATCTCCAATAAACAGTGTGCAAAATAATGAAACTAGACCATCTTCTTACAACATACACAAGAATAAACTCAAAATGGATTAAAGAGTTAAATGTTAAATTCGAAACCATAAAAATCTTACAAGAAAAAATAAGCAGTCAAATCTCAGACATTTCTCGTAGCAATATTTTTTCTAAATCCTCATGCAAGAAAGTCAAAAGAAAAAATAAACAAATGGGATTACATCAAGCTAAGAAGTTTTTGAACAGCAAAGGAAACAATCAACAAATGAAGACAACCCACTGAATGGGAGAACAGATTTGTCAAGGACACATCTGATTAAGGGATTAATATGAAAATTTATAAGGAACTTATAAAACTCAACACAAAAAAACAATTCAATTAAGAAATGGGTAAAGGACCTGAATAGACATTTCTCCAAAGAGGACATACAATGGCCAAAAGACATATGAAAGGATGCTCCTCTTCACTAATCATCAGAGAAATGCACATTAAAACAACCTCACACCTGTCAGAATGGCTATCATCAAGAAATCAACAAACATGAGTTGGCAAGGAAGTGAAGAATAGGGAACCCTTGTGCACTCTTGGTGGGAATGCAGACTGGTGCAGCCATTGTGAAAAGCAGTATGGAGTTACCTCAAAAACTTAAAAGTGGAATTGCTTTATGACCCAGCAATTCCACTTCTGAGAAGATATCCAAAGAAACCTGACACACTAATTTAAAAGAATAGTATATAAGAGAACATTATTCAGCCATAAAAAGGAAAAAAAATTGGGGCAATGGGGATGAACCTTGAGGGCATTATGCTAAGTGAAATGTCAGACAGAAAAAGACAAATAACATATGATCTTACTTATATGTAGAATCTTATTTGAAAATTAGAGGCCTGGTGCATGACATTTGTGCAGGGGGTGGGGGATGATGGTCCCTCAGCCCAGCCTGCACCCTCTCCAATCCTGGATCCCTCTCACAATCCTGGACTGCTGGCTCCTTATCGCTCACCTATGTGCCTGCCTGGTCACCCCTAAGTGCCCCTCCCACTGGCCTGAATGCCCCTCACTGCTCCCCACATCGGC
>NW_006293951.1:2534882-2535555 GCF_000327345.1 Myotis davidii
TGCCAGCCTGGTCACCCCACGCAGCCTGCTGTTCAGTCATTTGGTCCTCCCTCACTAACCCCCTTGCCAGCCTGGTCACCCCATGTAGCCTGCTTGTTCAGTCGTTTGGTTGTCCCTCACTAACTCCCCTGTCAGCCTGGCTGTAAGCTCCCGTCTTGTGAGGGCATGAGGGTTAATTTGCATATTACCTCTTTATTATATAAGATAAATAAAAACAAGCCGTGCCTGGGTAACTCAGTTGGTTAAAGCATTGTCCTGAGATACACCAAGGTTGTGGGTTCCATGCCCCAGTCAGAGTACATACAAGAAACAACCAAACGCCAAAACCGGTTTGGCTCAGTGGATAGAGCACCCCCCGCTGGCCTGATCACCCCTAACTGCCCTCCCTGACGGCCTGGTCATCCCTAACTGCCCCACCCTGCTGGCCAGGTCACTCCTAATGGCTTCCCCCCACTGGCCTGGTCACCCCTTAATGCCCCCCCTGCTAGCCTGGTCACCCCTTACTGGCCCCCATGCTGGCCTGGCCACTCCCAACTGCCCCCCTCTGCTGGGCTGGATGCCCCCAACTGCCCCCCCATGCCAGCCTGGTCGCCCCACGCAGCTTGCTTGTTCAGTCGTTTGGTTGTCCCTCACTAACCCCCCTGCCAGCCTGGTTGTAGGCAGCCATCTTGTG
>NW_006293951.1:2535584-2536556 GCF_000327345.1 Myotis davidii
GAAGCCGGTTTGGCTAAGTGGATAGAACCTCGGCCTGTGGACTGAAGGGTCCCAGGTTCGATTCCGGTCAAGGGCATGTGCCTGGGTTGCAGGCGCATCCCCATTGGGGGATATGTAGGAGGCAGCTGATCGATGTTTCTGTCTCATCGATGTTTCTAACTCTCTATCTCTCTCCCTTCCTCTTTGTAAAAAATCAAAAAAATATATTAAAAAAAAAAAAGAAACAACCAATGAATGCATAAGTGGAATATCAAATCGATGTTTTTCTCTCTCTCTTACTCTCTTCTCTCTCTCTCTAAAATCAGTAAATAAAAATTTTAAAAACAGTCATTGGTGGTTGCCAGAGGCATGGGTGGATAAAATGGGTGATGGTAATCAAAAGGTAAAAATTTCCAGTTATAAAAGACAAATCCTGGAGATGTCATGTGCAGCATATGTACAGCAAGATAACTATCTACACTAATAAAAGAGAAAAATGGTAATTGGCGTACGACGCTACCCTTTTCATTGGCTAATCAGGGGGGTATGCAAATTAACTGCCAACTCAGATGGCAGTTAACTGACAACAAAGATGGTGGTTAATTTGCATATGTAGGCACAATGCAGGGAGGCAAAAGGGAAAGCAGGAAGAAGCCCCCTGCCACTGACAATGCCTCCCAGCCATGATCAGAGAATCAGGCGCCTTTGCTGCCCTGGCCAGTGATAGCAGGGAGTAGGAGTGGAGCCAGCGATGGGAGCTGGGCACGGTAGAAGCTGACAGTCCCGGGAGCTAGGGGTCCCTTGCCTGGGCCTAAAGCGGAGCCCACAATCGCGGGGCCGCTGCAGCTGTGGGACCCCACTGCCTGGGCCAGATGCCTCGGCCAGAGGCGATAGGCCTGGGCAGGGGCAGAGCGGGAGATCGCGGGGAGCTGGGAGTCCCCTGACCAGGCCTAATGCCTTGGCCAGAGGCATCAGGCCTGGGTGGGGGGCGCG
>NW_006293951.1:2537366-2542303 GCF_000327345.1 Myotis davidii
CTGTATTACATATTTCAAAGTTACTAAGAGAATAAATATTAAAAGTTCTCATTATAAGATAAAAAAATTTGCAGCTATATGTGCTGGATGGTCACTAGATTTATAGTAGTGATCATTTCAACATACACACATATCATTATGATGTACACCTAAGTCTAATGTAACATGTCAATTATATCTCAATTTTTCATAGAAAAAAAATGTGTATCAGCACATACAGACCAAACAAAACACGTCTCTGAGCTCCCAAATTTTTACCTTAGTATTACACATGGTGTTGGCTACGTCAACAATTGGTTACACCAGTGCTTGTTTTCCCCCCATGATTTAAATACCCAGTGAATGTCTACGCTCTTTCCAGAAAGGTGAGTGGGTACACGAGTTGCATGTAGCAGAAGTCACAACTGGCTTATTCTGAAAATAGAGTGACCTTTTGCTTTTTTCATCTTCACATACTTCCAAAATTGATTCAATATCCTGTGTATTTAGGGGCTAAAGATTTGTGTGCCTTGTCTCAGTGTCATCTTTTAGTTTCTTCCAAACTGTACTGTATTGGCGCTTATAGTGTTTTGAACTTATATTTTGAAATGGAGCCTTTCACTGGAAAGTATTTGTCATATACTTAGCTTTTTCCCTCTGGCAAGTAGCATCAGTTGGGAATGAAGAGTTGTAAATATCCATTCATGCCCCATTGATCAATGCTGATTCAGTTTTTAATGGCTAAGTTCTTATTTTTCATCTTATACACTACAGGCTTCTCAATTCTTTATTTTGCTATTAATATAACAGATAAAGATGTACTTATTTTACTTTTTATGTGGTAATAATTTTAGACTTATAGAAAAGGTTTCCTTAATATTTGCTTCACTTATTTTAAATGTTTCTCAGAATGTCCTTAGAAATATTAATTTTATGGTATTTAAAATAAGCTAAAATGTTTTTACCATTTAGGTCAAATCCTCTACCTGTTGGCAAAAATTTATTTTTTCTTAAATATACTTTTATTGATTTCAGAGAGGTAGGGAGAGGGGGAGAGAGAGAGAAACATCAATGATAAGAGAGAATCACTGATCGACCGCCTCCTGCATGCCCCACACTGGGGATCAGGCCCACAACCTGGGCATGTGCCTTGACCGGGGATCAAACCGTGACCTCCTGGATCATAGGTGAACACTCAACCACTGAGCCACGCCAGCCGGGCATCGTTGGCAAAATTTAAATCTGAAATGTAAACTACTTCATACTTTCTGGTGTTAAACTGTGGTTCTTCTATGGAATAATTATTGCACATATAACTCAATAATATTAACATTCCAACTATACAAGATCCAAACTGGCTAAACTGCATCAGACCACCTAACAGACCCTAGGGAGGAACATTTTGGGAGGTTAATAAAACTACTGGCCCAATGCTGTCTAAAACATATAAGAAATGAGTGAGATCCAGGTATCTAATAAGGCCATAAACTTTTAATATCCACAAAAATCCCCATTTTGCATAAAAGTAGGAAAGAATAGTATATTAATCTACATAATGAAGACACTCAATTAACTCCATGTAGGAAAGCAATTATAATCAAACTGTTAACAAAGATTGAAAGCAATCAGAGAGCACTATAGAACAACTCATGTATAAGAGATCCTCAATAAGATTAACAAAACAATAGGTCCTCAGGTTACGTCGGAGATCCGTTCCTACCGATTTTCACCTACATAAGCACCTACATGTCACTCACATGGAGCACATAAACAACAGTAATGAAGTGAAACAGTAAAAAAAATTTTAAAGAAAGAAAACAATTTCTGACCTTCGTGGTAAATAAATAATAAAAACATAAAGCACATATGTACATGTCGAAATGACGGAACTTTTTTTTTTACACAAATACTGTAAATGGGAGATGGCGACGTAACCATGAAATGAGGTATGTTGAGTCCAACGTAACCCGTGGACTGCCTGTAGATACAAAAATTTTCTCATCATGACTTACTTAAAATGTTGGGGAAAAAAATAAAAACTATCAACTGAAAATTCTATATTTGATTTAATATTAAGATATCAATACTCCCCGCCGAAACCGGTTTGGCTCGGTGGATAGAGCGTCGGCCTGCGGACTGAAAGGTCCCAGGTTCGATTCCGGTCAAGGGCATGTACCGGGGTTGCGGGCACATCCCCAGTGGGGAGTGTGCAGGAGGCAGCTGATCGATGTTTCTCTCTCATCGATGTTTCTAACTCTCTATCTCTCTCTCTTCCTCTCTGTAAAAAATCAATAAAATATATTTAAAAAAAAAAAAAAGATATCAATACTCCCCAATGTAACCTACAGACTCAACACAATCTGGAAATGGCCTTGTTTGCAGAAATGGAAATACCAATTCTACATTGCTGGTGGGAATGTAAAATGGTATAGCTACTGTGGAAAACAGTTTGGTGGTTCCTCAAAAAGATAAACATAGAATTATCATACAACCCAGCAACACTACTTCTAGGTATATACCCAAGCGAATTGAAAACACGTTCACACAAAAAAACGTGTAAATGAATGTTTATGGCAGCATTATTCATCATAACCAAAAAGTGGAAACAACCCAAATGTCCACCAATTAATGAATGTATAAATAAACTCTGCCATATCTATACAATGGAAGTTATTTTTCAACCTTTTTCTTCATCTCATGGTACACATAAACTAATTACGAAAATTCTGTGGCACACAAAAAAATCTTTTCTTTTTGCCAATCTGACAAAAAAAATAAAAAATTAAAAAATGTATAATTTTACTCATGAACACCGGACAGCTAGTGTTGTGTTGGTTGTTGTCATTTTCTTATTTCACAATCTAAGGTCAGTGCCCATGACAAAATAGTCAGGCATTGCATGTTTCAAAAATTCTTACAGCACACCAGTTGAAAATTGCTGCAATGGAATATTATTCAGCCATAAAAAATAATGAAGTACAAATATATGCAACAACATGGAAGCATCTCTAAGGCATCGTGATGAGCAAAAGAAGCCAGACATGTATGCTATACACTAAAACTATTAAAAAATAATATTGAATGCAAACTAATTAAAAAATAAAATTTTAATTTAAAAAAAGGGTGAGGAACCAAGATGGTGGTATAAGTAAACACAGGTACTCATATCCTCCCACAACCACATCAAGATTACAACTAAAATACAGAACAATCATTCAGAATCACCTGAAATCTGGCTGAATGGAAATCCTACAAATATAGAGAATTAAAGAACAAAGCACATTGAGACTGGTAGGAGAGGCACGGAACAGGCTGGTCTGACACCATTGTGTGGCGTACTTTTAATTGGGAGAAATATCTCGGCTGCGAAGGCCTCCCATTAGGACTAAGGGGTCACAGCTGCACACCAGGACCCCAGTCCAGGGTTCCAGAGCCAAGAAAAGAATTCCCGGAACTTTGAGCTATAAAAATCAACGGGAATTTGGCTGAGCCACATGGAGGCTGCTGGAACCCAAAGCAGTTCCTCTTAAAGGACCCACGCACAGACTTACTCGGACTCACTCCCTCTGAGCTCCAGCACTGGGGCAGTAGCTTGAAAGGATCCAGGGACATAGCATCAGGGCAAGAACTCAGGGGCAGCTTTCTCCCAGACAAAAGTGCTAGGACAACCCCCCTTATTCCCCCACCCCCACCCCCAGTGCCCCAGAACTGACTGACAGGCACCATATCTGTCTCCATCAACCTGGCCCACACTATTCACACTGCCCTGGTGATTCCATGAGATCCCGTGCCACCCAATTTGCAGCCCCACCCAAGCTGTTTGTAATGTCTTTCCCATATGAATGGCCTTTTCTGACTCAGGCTTCAGACTTCCCTAAAATCTCTCAAACAAGCAGCAGCTGGCTGCGGCAAGCTCAGACCTCAATAAGTGGCCCAGACCCAGCACTAGTCTCAGCTTGCCAGGGTTCACAGGTTGGCCTATCCTGGGCACCTCCTAGCCCAACGCAAGTAGCAGCCATCTTCAAATCGCTCTGTAGCTCCTGCCAGGTGGCCCCAGGCAGGTCACAGGCAGTGGCTGACTTTGCATCTCCCGGAAGGCCCCAGAGCCAGGGCACCCAGCAGTCAGCTTCAGAACATACCAGATTACAGCTCTACACATCCACAAGTGACACACTCAAGGGGCAGACGCAGTGAGCACCACAGCCCCAACGAAGCAAGTTCTGCTTCACAGAGGTATCTCCTGCACAGCAGCTCTTTTGCTGCTGTCACAGCTGAGCTCACAACCAACAGACCTGGGGGTCAATTCTTCCCAGTGATACCAACAGCAATCACAGCTCAACTATAACAAGACAGTGCACACAGCCCACACAGGGTCATACCCAGAGTGCCCAGCTCAGGTGACTGGGGAGGCTGAGCCACTGGATCCTACAGGACACTACACAAAGCCATTCTACCAATTCCAGGAGAAATAGCAGTTCTACCTAAAACATAGGAACAAACACAGGAAAGCAACCAAAATGCAGAGACAAAGAAACATGTCACAAATGAAAGAACAAAAGAATCTCCAGAAAAAGAACTAAATGAAATGGAAGCAAGCAAACTATTTCATATAGAGTTCAAAACAATGGTTATAAGGATGCTGAAGGGACTCAATGAGAGCTTCAAGGAATTCAGTGAGAATTTCAAGGAAATTAGTGAGAACATCAAAGACATGAAAAAGGACCAGTCAGAAATGAAGGACATACTAACTGAAATGAAGAATAATTTACAAGGAATCAACAGTAAATTGATTCCTTGTAACTTAACAGAAAATGGATTCAGATGAGTCCAAGAATCATATTCCAGTGATTTGGAATATGAGAAAGCAAAAAACACCCAATCAGAAGAGCAAAAAGAACAAAGAATCCAAAAAAAAATGAAAAGAGCCTCTGGACAATTTCAAGTGTACCAACATTCAC
>NW_006293951.1:2542359-2546267 GCF_000327345.1 Myotis davidii
CCAGTAGGGGTTGTGCAGTAGGCATCTGATTGATGTTTCCCTCTCATTGATGTTTCTCTCCCCGTCTTCCTTCCTCCCTAAAATCAATAAAATATATTTTTTTAAAAAAAGACAAAGAAAAAATCTTAAAAGCAGTAAGAGAAAAGCAATTAGTTACCTACAAATGAGCACCCATATGACTGTCAGCTGATTTCTCAACAGAAACTTTGCAGGCCAGAGGAGAATAGAGTTCATCAGCACCAAACCAGTATTACAAGAAATATTAAAGGGTCTTATTTAAGAAGAAGAGGAAGAAGAAAAAGAAGAGAGATTAAAAATATGAACAATAAAATGGCAATAAATACATATCTATCAACAATTAAATATAAAAATTAAAATAAACGAACAAGAAATCTAATGAAAATAACTAATAAAATAGAACTAGAGCCATGGCAACATGGAACAGACTGATGAATCTTAGAGGGAAGGGGGGAGAGGGAGAAGGAAGAGATCAACCAAAGAACTTATATACATAATCCATGGACACAGACAATAGGGTGGTGAAGGCCTGGGGTGGATGGTGAGGGTGGGTTAGAGGAGGTCACTGGGGCAGGCAGGATTTGAGTGATGGAGGGCCATTGGGGGGGGGGAAAGGAGGGGGAAGGGGAAGACATCTGTAATACTCACAACAATAAAGATATAAAAATAAATTAAAAAATAACTTTGTAATTCCCATTCTTTTTCTGTGGATCTGGAACAATTTAGTGCTGAAAGTATCTATTTTTCAGGGAAATAAGTAATAAAATAAAGTCCAGAGAGATAATTTTAAAAATAAAGTTGGTTATGAGTATTAAATATGAAATAAATTAAATGTTTACATATGCATTTAAATAGAGATAATCAAAACTAAATGTAAATTATGTAAAATATGGTTCCATATTTGCAAACACACCTGTATACTTATCTATCTTTATATATTTACAGAGAAAATTTTGGAATGACATTGACAGACTATTAGAAATGCTTAATTTTCCAAGTTTATATGTTTAGTGAATCATTAATTTTAAATTAAAATTTTAATGTTAAAAAAAAGCCATTTATATGAAATGTCCAGAATAGGCAAATCCACAGAAACAGAAAGTAGATTAGTGGTCACCGGGGGCTGGGGGTAGGGCAATGGGGAGTGACTGACTGCTAATGGATAGAGTTTCTGGGGTAATGAAAATGTTCTGGAATTGGTGGAGGTAGTTGCACAATCTTGTGTATATACTAAAACCATTGAATTGTAAACTTATAATGGTGAATTTTATATGAATTATATTTCAATTTTAAAAATGCTAAATAAAATAACATTGATTTGCAAATTGTTATTTAAAACCCAAGTTTTCAGACCTAGCTGGTTTGGCTCAGTGGATAGAGCATTAGCCTGAGGACTGAGGGTCCCAGGTTCCATTCCAGTCAAGGGCACAAGCCTGAGTTGCAGGCTCGATCCCCAGTAGGGGGAGTGCAAGAGGCAGTCGATCAATGATTCTCATCATCGATGCTTCTATCTCTTTTTCTCTCTCCCTTCCTCTCTGAAATCAATAAAATATATTTAAAATATAAATTTTTTTTAAAAAAACCCAAGATTACTTTTCTTTTTGCATTTGTTTGAATTACTGAATATAGACTGCTGAAATCACTGAAATAAAAGGCAAAGTAAAAAGTATATTTCTAGCAACAGTGAGCCAGGATCTCA
Source organism: Myotis davidii (assembly GCF_000327345.1). NCBI lineage: Eukaryota > Metazoa > Chordata > Mammalia > Chiroptera > Vespertilionidae > Myotis > Myotis davidii. The sequence continues at coordinate 2,544,077 of NW_006293951.1, forward strand.
GGTTCATGTTATCTGCACTTTGATTCCTATTCTGGCTGGTGCTAGGATTACATGCTAGACGGCTCCCCCTTCCAATTCTTAATTGAAGGAATAGTGATTAAATTTCTCAAGTTGACTCACAGAAGTTATTTAAGTCTTATCTCCTCCTCTACTTGCAAAGTACACCCTGGTTAAAAGCACCAACCTTTTCTCTCCCCATTTTCTGTTCTTTCCACACAAAAGATCTCAGCTAGAGAAAGAGGAAAGCAATTTATTTAGCTAAATCATAAAATCTCTTAATGATTGACAGCTATAAGCATGATTCCTTCTTCTCAATTCCTCCAAATCTCTAGGCCCCAAATAAGTATTGGGCAAATTAATAAATCAAAGGGTTAGGGCCAGGGGTCCTCCAACTACGGCCTATGGGCCACATGCAAATACAAATATTGTATTTGTTCCCGTTTTGTTTCTTTACTTCAAAATAAGATATGTGCAGTGTGCATAGGAATTTGTTCATAGTTTTTTTAAAAACTATAGTCCGGCCGTCCAATGGTCTGAGGGACAGTGAACTGGCTCTCTGTTTAAAAAGTTGAGGACCCCTGGGTTAGGGGTTAGCAAAGGCTGCCTGGGCAACCAAAAGCAACATGCTACTGGATGGTAGGTATGCCCTGAGACTCAGCTTCCCTTCCCTGTTGTTGTGGGGTTTTTTTTTCCAGTTTTACTCATTTTAAAATCAAAGTCTCACTAATATACTTCAAATTAGAATCCATGAACTATCTACATCAGAATCAGCTGTAGTGCCTGGCCCACCCCAGACTTAATAAATCAAAATCTCTGGGGTTGGAGTCCAGGAAACTTATTTTCAAAATGATTCTAACAAACATTAAATTTGAGAAATATTGTTCTATAAAGTTCAATAAAATAGGACCTGCAGCCATTTAAGGTATAGGTAATGTGTAAGAGACCATCTGTTTTATGAAGACATGATCATTGCCACTGAGTTTACCAGTCAGAACTAAACACAGAACACTTTTATGTCTGGAACTCACTCACTGTACGGTACTCCATCCTATATAATAAAAACCTAATATGCAAATTATCCCCTCAACTGGGAGTTCGACCACTTGCTATGATGTGCGCTGACCACCAGGGAGCGGCATAGAACATGGCAGACATCAGCAACAAGGTGCTGGCAGCGGGGGCAGTGGAGGCACTACTGGCCCCAGTGGGCTTCCAGGTGAGCTGGGCTGCAGCTGCTGGGACTGCAGGGGCTGGCTGGGCTCCACGTGGGTTTGTGCAGGAGCCGGTCTGCGAGGCTGGCTGGGAAAGAGCATGCTGCCCACTGGCTTCCATGTGGTGCCACTGGGTGGCCCAGAGGTCCACGCTGCGCCCAGCCTGCAGTGTCTGGCCGCGCTCACTGCATTTCTGCATGGGGACTCTGGCGCTGTGACTCAGGTGGAGGGGCGTGCAAAGGGGCCTGGGAACCCAGTTGCTGCCCAGGGCCCAGAGGTCAGCTGAGACCTGCCTTTCCCCACCAGATGCTCACACTTGGACCTCTGGCCAGGCCTAGGGACCACACCTGTGCACGAATTTTGTGCACCGGGATACTAGTTAAACATAAATGGTGTGCTGTATACACACGCGTGCGTATATATATATAAATTACACAACATTAAAGGCATAGATGACAAAGTAGTAGTGATGTACTTATATTTAAATCAAGTAGAAGAGGTTTTCCAACATATTGAGGAAAATATGGAACAAAGACATTTTTCTGTTCGTATTTCTTCTGTGCCTGAAGAAAGTATTGAATTTCAGCTAATAAAGACCTAAATGGAGACAGACCTGATTAGATCAAGTCTAAAAACTGAGTAATTTTCCTTGTGAGTAATTTCAATCATCAACATGCAAAGTAGCATGTTAACTGTCACTGCCAGGTTTTTGCTAGCACAAGTTAATGGTTTTCTTAATGGTGAGATCTTTACTTTTCTACCCTGCCTCTCCATTGACTGATTTTTAGAGAGAGAGAGAAACATCTATGTGAGAGTGAAACACTGATCAGCTGCCTCCTGCACAAGGAATCCAACCAGCAACCAACCGAGCCTAAGGGCCAGGGCAAAAAATTCTTCTTCACTTTAAAATATTCATGCTGGCACACTATAGTGCACACACAATATAGATTCTTTTTCTGCTTCAAGCTTAAAAAGTCTTG
>NW_006293951.1:2548332-2549904 GCF_000327345.1 Myotis davidii
GCAAAGTAGCATGTTAACTGTCACTGCCAGGTTTTTGCTAGCACAAGTTAATGGTTTTCTTAATGGTGAGATCTTTACTTTTCTACCCTGCCTCTCCATTGACTGATTTTTAGAGAGAGGGAGAAACATCTATGTGAGAGTGAAACACTGATCAGCTGCCTCCTGCACAAGGAATCCAACCAGCAACCAACCGAGCCTAAGGGCCAGGGCAAAAAATTCTTCTTCACTTTAAAATATTCATGCTGGCACACTATAGTGCACACACAATATAGATTCTTTTTCTGCTTCAAGCTTAAAAAGTCTTGAGAATCTCTTAAAAGTATATAGAAAACTTCTGGTCTACTACTAGGAAGCACTTCCAAATTACTAGCAAAGTTTTATTTTATATCACCTCTAGTTCACTTACAAAAACAGGTTTTGATGATAAAAGTACCAGTGTTTTAAAATATTTTCTACTTACAGTGAACAATATTCATTCAAAATACTTATGGAACACCTACTACATACCCCAGACTGTTACAGGGGTTAGGAATAAGAACACAGTGGTAAGAAAATCTGCTTACTAAAAATATTGGTTGTAATTTGCTATATATTGATGATTCAGAGTCATCAATCATTACAAATACTACTACAGGGTGTCCCAAAGAAATGTATACACACTTTAACAGCTGATAGCTCAATTTTGAAAATGAAATGTATTTTAACAAACACTGCCTATATAATTATTTAAAAGCGTGTGTATACATTCAAGTGTGTATACACATTTTTTCTGGACACCATATATATATATTTAGGCAGGACTGACCAGAATCTATACAGATCTTAGAGCAGACCAAGGAAATTTGTTTTTGAAATAATTTCTATTGCTTTAACTAATTTAAGGCACACACACACACACACACACACACACACACAATAGGATGTCTATGGTTCCCAACGTTTCCAGTGTTTGAATACATTCCATACACATACATTCCATCCACTTTGAACATTAAGTTCCCTGTCGTAATACTTATACTCTACACTTTAATTTTGTAGCAAGATGTAGCGATTCACCGCATGGAAAATGACCGGGAAACCGTCCCTTTTCTCTAGAGAAAAGATCACTAAGAAATGAAAGCATTTAAAATCAATATACTAAGTAATTCTAAAATGCGCTTCTCGGAACTCTAATAAATGTCCTATGATTGATTCCTCTTCAACCAAGAAAAGCAGCAGGCAGAGAAAATGAAGCTTACACTTCTCTGTCACTCTAGAAATACCATCATTTCTTCATAACTGCATATAAAAAATTGTTACCTGTAAGAGACCAGAGAACCTTGATGCCCAATTCAGATGCAAGACAAAAACCACCGCCCTAGGCAGAAAAATGGGGCAATCCTTCCTAACACTCATTCGGGTGTGTGTGTTTGTTTCTGGCTTTTATTTGTGTTTATAACCGTTTCGGCGTTCCCGAAGCCTGGCAGGGACAGATTACTCTGCAGAGAACACTCAGGTGCTACACAGTAGCGGCCCTGCCAGCCCCGCCCGCACGCGGGTGCAGAGCGGATCCCGCAGCCCCTCTGCACAGCG
>NW_006293951.1:2550069-2551849 GCF_000327345.1 Myotis davidii
CAGGCCTGCGGGGCTGTGGCCTGGGAGGACGGCGCCCTCGTCTCTCACCTGCGTCCCCACCACGACTATCTGAGGCAACTGGATGATGTCGGCGCCCACGGTATTGAAGACGTCCTGGAGCTTGTTGATCACAGGAATTAGCGCCTCCATGACTCCGAGAACACGGGACCCCCGCCCGGCGGGCCGCGGCAATGAATGGGGCCGGGGCCCAGATTCCGCCTCCTTCCTCCTCTCCTCCGCCCTCTCCTCGGGAGCCGGCACCCATTGGTGACCGCCCGGCTGCTACCTGCCCACTCCCGGCAAGCCGTGCGCCAAGAGGGAGGGAGCCAGGAACAAAGCCTGCCGGGAGTTGTAGTTCTGCAGCGGAGGAACGCCAGGGCCTACAGCTTCCAGAAGGCTGCGCGGCGCGGGCGGATCCGGAGCCGGAGAGAGAGGGATGCTTGTTATTGGGTTAATTTCCAGGCTCTTCTCAAAAGGTTAGGGAGTGAAGCCTGGAGAGTAGGAGGGAAGAAATGCATTTATGCCTGTGCTTGAGGCGTATTGGGTGGGGAAATGCCGAATATGTGTTAAGTACAGCTGAACCTCTTGATTACCCAAGATGTCAGTAAGGACGGATGGGAAAGGCTTAACTAACTCCTAGCCTCAGACACCCCTGCCAGGTGCAAAAGGTCTGGAGGCTGATAGTAGAGGGCATGGGGTGCTATTTTGCAAAACTAACAACAAAACCAGCCCGGATTGAACACGGTTCTCCAGGATTTTTGTAAAAACGTGTTCAGGAAGAAAGTGTCCGAGTTTTAGAGGGGAAAGGCAGAGTCCTAGTTCTCTATATTCGATGTAAAACGTTATTTGCTGTGTGGCCTGATTCCCTACAAAGTGGAGATCTGATAACTGCCTTACTAGCTTTTTGCTAAGTGTGCCTACTGTTCTATTCCTAAATGTTGTTTTTCTTTTTAGGCAGATAGTATCTCTCTTCTCCAAGCCTCCAAGGTTTCCTATCTCACAGTAAAAAAAAACCGGTGACATTTAAGCAAAGATCCAAAGTAGGTGAGGAGAAAGACCCTTTCCTACTTTACTTACCTCCATTGCATGTGTCTCCATCTAGCATGCAACACATTGAACTTGTTTACACTCTCTCACTTTTACTACATTGTCAGCTGCTAGCAGCCAGAGATTTTTTATTTAATTCACTGATGTATCCCTAGAAAGCCCCTAGAAAGTGTCAAGGGAGTCGAAATCGCAACTCCTTTGAGTTTACAATCTAACAGAGGACCATTATAAATCAATGGGTAGTCCTATAATTGGGTGTATTATGGAGCATATAGTCTAAGAGGGAGGAAAGTTCAAGCAAGACTAGACTTAATCCCCAGGAGGGCAAGGGCCACCAGCAGTGCGGAAGTTGTGCACTACACAACTTCAGTAGATTCCATTCACCAGCACAGCCATCCACAGTCGCCCTGGAGAACATGCTTGATGGTGGGTACTCAATACATACTTTTGAACAAATGAATGAAACTAAGACCTGAAGGTCCACTAGTGGTGCTTTGGTATCTTATCAAGTTTTATGAACAATTCCTTCTTTGATTCTTCTGAAAAACAAAACTTTCAGAGACAAAGTGAGAAAACATTTTCAAAACTCAAAAAAAAAAAAAAAAAAAACAGACCAAAGATGGGGTAGGCTCATGGCGACACTCCATGACCATAACCAGGAAGTGTTTCATAGGGGCAAGCTGCCCTGGGGCAAAAACGATGCCACTAAAACCTTTTCCCTTATTTGTGGCAC
>NW_006293951.1:2551886-2575437 GCF_000327345.1 Myotis davidii
AATTAAAAGAAAGCATAAGATATATTCCAGGAATATGTCATGAATTTTACAAGACATTACATATTTCAATATAAATGATAAGATATCTTGTGTGATGGAACAACCAGTGCCTTCTATTAACATGCTTCAGGAACAATCATGACTGCTTATAATTTTTTTGTTTGTTTGTTTGTTTTAAAGGAAAAGGAAGAATGATCACATAGTAGTGCTCAAAAGTTCTATCTGTACCACCACATTATGTTTAAGCAGGTTTGTCCAGTACTTGTTTAGACGCTAGACCGTTGAGTTTATTAACCCCTTCCCCGGCAGAAACGTGTATACACGTTTTCACAAAATGTTCTTTTTCAGTCGTCGACGAGTATACTAAGAAAATATGGTAAAAAAATATGCTTTATAGGAAGACGAGTTACAAACTGTTTTCATAACCAGCATCAAAAATACTATATAGAACCAAAATAAAAAAATTAGTCTGAAAAAGAAACGTTTTTACCAAAAATTTGTTGGGGAAGGGGTTAAAGTGTTTGAGTATAGAGAAATGGGAAGTGGTGAGGCCTTGAAAAAGAGTGGCGCTAATTTGATAACATTAAAGAAAAAACAAAAACATAAGGCAGGATACTCTATGTGCAATGTGTTTCCCTGGAGACAAAGCAAACCGATTTGGCTTTTCCCATTTTAAGTTCAGAACACTCTTGCTTGTGGGAAAGGCACTTAGCCAGTAAGTATGACTTTTCTCATCTAAAGTAGGATAATGTGTTTCTCAGTGGGTTGCTATGAAATCAAATTAAGGCATTCTCAGGTGCTGTCTCCAAAGGCTTTAAAGAAACAAACTCCTTCCTCAGCCATCCCTCTCTCACTGTAGGTTTATGATTTAGGCAGAACTGTTTGGTTGCAGGTCACAGAAATTTAACTCAAACTAATGGACTCAAAAAGAGGAGCTACTTAACTTGTACAACCACACAGCTAGCATCAAAAATAACTGGAAATGTGGGCTCAAGCAGCATCAGAATTATCTCTACCATCTCTCTCTCTCTCTCTCCATCATCATCCCCCCACCCCCCACCCCTATCATCATCTACTTCATTCCCTCAAATCAATTTATTCCTGTGAATGAGATGACCAGGCAGAGGTGGAGGCTGCTTGGGATCTCACTGAGCAAGCTGCCTCTGGGCAGATGAAGTTGAGTGAATTTGGGGAGGAACTGAAACCAGGTTTCCACCTTTCCCCTGGTGTATGAGTTTCCTATTGCTGCCTTAACAAATGACCACAAACTTAGTGGCCGAAAACAACAAAAATGTATTACTGATAGCCTGTAGGTCAGAAGTCCAACTCCGCTCTCCCTGAGCGAAGGTCAAGGTATCACAGGGCTGCATTCCTTTCTGGAGTCTCCTTCCCTTTTCCAGATTTGAGACTGCTCACATCCCTAGCGCCTGACCCTCTTCCCACATCCTCAGTTAGCCGTGTCACATCTCCTTGACCCTTCATTGTCAGAACCTCTTTCTCTGACCACAGCCAGGAAAGGTTTTCTGCTTTTAAGAACCCATGATTAGATTGGCCCACCTGGATAACATAGGACAACCTCCCCACTGAAAAGTGTGTACCTTCCATTATATCTGCAAAGTCCCTTTGCCATGTAAAGTTCACAGGTGCCAAGAATTAGGGCATGGACATGCTACAGCGGCCAGATGTCTGCCTACCGTACCAGGTTAAGGCAATCAGTCGGGGGATGAATCACCCAAGCAAGTAAACCAGAGAATTTTCTCTCTCATTATGGAGCTATAATGATGTGAGTCACTGTCTTCAAGGATCATATTTCCTACCAAGTGGAATAACTTGTTTTGTAAAATAGACTCCTTATTCATCATAAAAAAATGTTCAGGGGTTTAAGTGGAGTGATACATTTAGTAGTACATAGCTAAGATGTGGCAGAGCTGGGATCAAAGGAGGCTATTTGTCCAGCTTTTAACCTCTATACATACTGCCTCATTTCTTCCTTCATTCCTTCATTTATTCAACACATAGTTATCAATGACCTATTAGGCATATGGGTCTCAGCCAGGGAGACCCATTTGCAAAGGAGGGGGGACTGTGCACAGGACAGTAACATGTCCTTCCTCCTTCGCCAGCAGTGACCTCGCTGAGGGCAGAAGTGATGTCCTATTTAGCTTATCCCCACTATTCAGTATGATGCTCGCTACCTAATACCACTCTAATAAACATGGGGTCGGGGTTCCTTTTATTTACTTGGAAAATCTGGAATAGCAAGGATTTAAGCAATGGGTACAATTGCAACTAAGATTTTCATTCAAACCAGCCAAAACATATTAGACTGGCCTGGCGTAGGACTCCTCATCAGAGGAGCTGCCATTGCCATGTTACTTTGCTAAGGAGCAGGCTGGCTTTGTTCTAACTTAAAATCCTTAATAAGAGAAAGTTCATTTTAAATTAAATTAGAAACGGAGAAAATTTTAATAGTTCTTGCAAAAGACCATTCAGATGATTTTTTACAGCATAAGTATTCAAATTAACTTTATGCCAACATTTTGATCATCAGTCTTAGCCAAGCTGCCATTATCCATGTCTTAATACCTCTTTGTCATATGCTGAAACCTGCCAGTGTTTTGCAATGATGATAAACAGCTTTAATCCATTAGCTCAAATATTGTCCGCGGGTGCAGGAAATGGTCTGCAGAGGGTGGAGTGGGTCAGGTGGTCAGAAGCCAGCAATTGAATCGGATGAGATACCAATAGCCCATTAGAGGGCAGTATAACAACACAGTTAAGAGTAGGAGAGTCTTGCCCTAATCGGTTTGGCTCAGTGGATAGAGCGTCAGCCTGCGGACTGAAAGGTCCCAAGGGCATGTACCTTGGTTGCGGGCACATCCCCAGTAGGGAGTGTGCAGGAGGCAGCTGATCGATGTTTCTCTCTCATCGATGTTTCTAACTCCATTCTTCTCCCTTCTTCTCTGTAAAAAAATCAATAAAATATATTTAGAAAAAAAAAAAGAGTAGGAGAGTCTTCATAGAGAGTGAACTGGTGGTTGTCATAGGGGAGGGTGTTCAGGGGACTGGGTGAAAGAGCTGAAAGGAATAAGAAGTATAAATTGGCCCTGGCCGGTGTGGCTCTGTTGGCTGGGTGTGTCGTCCTGTGCAATGAAGGATTTGCAGGCTCAATTCCTGGTCAGGGCACCTGCCTGGGTTTTGGGCTCAATCCCCCCAGTAGGAGGCAGCGATCCATGTTTCACTCTCATATCGATGTTTCTCCATCTCCCTTCCTCTCTCTTTAAAAAATCCATAAAAGCCCAGCCGGCATGGCCCAGTGGTTGAGCGTCGACCTATGAACCAGGAGGTCATGGTTCGATTCCTGGTCAGGGCACATGCCTGGGTTGTGGGCTCCATCCCCAGGAGGCAATCAATCGATGATTTTCTCATCATTGATATTTCTATCTCTCCCTCTCTGAAATCAATAAAAAATATTTTGAAATATCCATAAAAATATTTTTTTAAAAAAGAAGCACAATTTGGTAGTTATAAAATAGTCACAGGGATGGTAAAGCACAGGGAATATAGTCAATAAAATTGCAATAAAGTATGTATGGTGCCAGTGGGTATTGGAAATATTGAGAACACTATGTAAAGATTATCTAACCACTCAGCTGTACACCTGAAACCAATACAAAATAAAATTGAAAGTAAAACATAAAACAGCAGTAGAGCCTTGCATCTCCCTAGACAATTTTTTCCCTTTTGTTCCACACGCATACACCAATGGAACACCCTCAAACATGTGACATATTTAACTGTTTGAAATAATAGTGATTTTTACATCACAGTAATGCCCAAAACTGAAAGTCTCTGTTAGACATCCTGGTCTTAAACTACTTTACCATGTCTCCGGGAATTCCTCAGTAGCCTTGTTTCTTTGCAACTTCATTCTAGTTCTTAAAATGTTGTTTGGTGTTCTTAGAAGCCCTTCAAAGTTCCTTTCTCTGTATTTCTGGCTTCCTTTTTGTCTACCCTACACCAACTCCATTAGCTCACACTTAATGCTGAGGGACGTACAGCTTTTCAGCCTCTGGTAAGCTAGCTTTGTGTATCAGCCGCGCACTAGTACACTGGTAAGCAAAAGGGGCATCTGCCCTGCATGTCTCTCTTCAGCAGCCAGGTCTAGTAGAGACTTTGAACATCTTCACTCTCTAATTCCTCAACAATTCATCCAAACAAGAGTGGGCACCGTAAGTCAATTTGAGTTTTAAGAACAAATTATGGTGGACAATAACACACATCAGTGACAGTAAATCAGTGACTAAGGTAGTCTGTCACACAGTACTAAGCACAGCATATGTAATATGTCTGAAGGTTTACCCAACAGTTGACTTTTTGTTTCTTTCTGGTGGCTTTTATTTATTCTAATTCCTCTTCGGTTCCTGAATGTTTGACTAAATGGATGGGTGGATGAATAAATGTTTTGCATATTAAATATACCTCATTGGGCTAGTCAGAGACTAAACTAATAAGTTGTTATTTTAGAACTAGTACAGGATGAGAATGCAAGTTCTGAATTAATCATCCTCTTTAAGAAGCAAGATCTTACTCCCATCATCCCCTGACCTATGAAATGGGAATAATATAACTAACTACTAAGGATGTGACCTACAACCAAAATAAAAGTTTTTAAAAAGCATTAGCAATACTAGCAAGTTAACACAAATGTAGAAAATGATGCAGCCAAAATCCAGACAGCAGTCTTAAATGTGTGCCTCTAGTCACACCAGTAGCAAAACCAAAAATAAAAATGAAAACAGATGAACGGGCATTAAATACTATATTAAGCACTAAAGATAGAAAGGAGAACAAAACACATTTATTGGCATTCCTCCAAACTGCTCAACTCTTCTTTCTTCTCATCCCCTCCTCTCAAGACGAAAATGATAGTGTTACTGAGGTCGGCACATTCTAGCCTGGGTTTCCTGGGTTAAAGGATGAACAGGAGTTGACCCAAGAAAGAGGAAGATAAAGAGCTTCCAAGCCAGTCAGAGCTCAGCAGCTTGTGCAAAAATGAAGATGAAGGAATACAATGATACATTCTGGATACTTTAAATAGTTTAGTGTGGCTAAGTATCAAGCAGGAGGGTCTGTGAGGGCATGGGAAGCGACAAAGCTAATAGCTGGTCAGTCAGAAGGGAACTCAGAAGAGTGAGGAATTGGAAATGTATTCTGATGGTAATGGAGAAAAGCAGAAGAGTGAGCAGAGACACATGACCTCATGAATTTTATAAAGGTCACCCACCCCTCGTCCCACTGAAATGGAATGAGGTAAGGGAGAATGGGAAACCAGATAGGGGATGTGGCAGTAATTCAAGTCAGAAATGATGGTAATGTATACCAGGGTGATAATAATGGAGATGGAGACCTTTGGACAAATTTAGACCAGCGGCACTAAAGAATATAGTGCAGAGAATATAAAGAAAAAAATAGCCCAGGGCAGAATGGGCAATTAGAGGAGGCAGAAGATGTTAAGGAAACCATAAAATAATCAAGCTGAAACCGGTTTGGCTCAGTGGATAGAGCGTCAGCCTGCGGACTGGGGGGGTCCCAGGTTCGATTCCGGTCAAGGGCATGTGCCTGGGTTGCGGCACATCTCCAGTGGGGGATGTGCAGGAGGCAGCTGATCGATGTTTCTCTCTCATCGATGTTTCTAACTCTCTATCCCTCTCCCTTCCTCTCTGTAAAAAAATCAATAAAAAACATATTTAAAATACGACTTTTAGCAGAATTAAAAATTTGTGTTACTCATCAGCTTTCACAATTATTAAGTCCTTGTTGGAGACCCACCTGCACTCTTTGGTAGAAGATGAACACAAGCCCTGAAATCAACTCAAAGCCCCAAGCAGTAGCATCGTGAAGCTCTGCCCACAGACTAGCTCCCAGAATCAGCAACTCAGAGCTGTGCTCAGTGTATGATGACGATATAGTTAAGTGATCATCTAAAAATACTGTAGTTTGTGAAACTACCATAACTGGACTATGTGGTGCCGTCTTAACCTCAGAGCATTTCCTTTTCTGAGACAAAACCACCTGGCTTTGTTTTTACTGAAAGGCAGGACCCAAACAATGCGTGAATCACTTCCTCTGGAAGAGAGTAAACTGCAGACCAAGTGCCCATCATCTAACCCCAGGTCAGGTCCACTCCGACCCACTTCCTCAGGACGTGTTTCAGCGCCGCTGGCTTTCCCTGGAACAGGGACCAGCTGCCTCTGATTTCCTCCCAGTCCAGGTGTGGTGGTGATGCTGGTGAGAGTGGGTTGAGATTGTTTTTTTAAAAACAAGAATCCATCATGCAAAGATTGACTAAGGTTTTCACCATTATGTTTTGAGGAAATCCTTGACTGTGTTTTTAAACCCTTAATTAGGAATCTGGCTTTGTTTATGAAAACAACTTAGCTATAAAAAAATGTTGCTTTCTTTTACTCTCAACCACTATTCCAAAAGTCTATACCCACAACATTCTTCCTTTTATAAAACCTAGTTTGTATAGTCAGTGCTTTATTGCGTGCCTACCATGTGCCAGGCACTATGATGAGAATGGGGACATCAGTGATCAAAACAGATAAAAATCCTTACCTTTATGGAGCTTATGTTTTAGTAAGTGTAGACAAACAATAAAAACAAACATAAAAATAGGTAACTATTTAATTTGTTACAAGATTGAGTGCTATGGGGGAAAAATAAGATTAAGGATGAATGGGAATGTTATGTTGGAATCTAAGATGCCAAGCCTGGTCAAGTGAGATTGCGGTGGTGAGATTTGAGCAGACTTTAAATTGGCAAAGGTGTCAACCACACACCTGGGGAAGGAGCATTGCAAGAAGAGGGAACGGACAGTAGTGTGTGTGTTCTAAGGCTGGAGTGTAGTGGGCTTGGTTAAAGAAAAGCAAGGAGACATTTGGTACAGGGTGGAGGTGGGGGAGATATATAGGGTCTAGTGAAGCCACTCAAAGGATGTTGGCTTTTATTCTGGGTGAAATGAGGAGCCTAAGGGACTGGGGTAGAGAAGCAACATGATCTGATTTGTGTTTTAACAGACTCCCCTGGCTGCATATCTGACCGTGGTGGGAGGGAGAACCAACCAATATTTGTGTGAACTGAACATATGTAATCCTAGGTGAAACAACATCGAAGTCTTTAGAATTCATTTAAGGATGTATTTATTTACAAGATATAAATGTTTAATATTTAAGAGGAATTAAAGTGCTTAATTTTACAATGTTTCTGATTCCCCACCTTTGTGACCAAATATACATATGTTACACAATATATACACTATCTGCATTCATATTTACATTCACATAGCTAGAAAAGAAAAATTACCTTTATGTATACTTTTTCACATTTGAGTTAACTCTAAAATTCTGATAACATACCTTTTCAAACTGATCAGTCAACAATTCAGAACCAGATCACACTTACTCAAAAATATCAGTCAACTGTCACTGACAAAATGAAATGCTAGCTTGGTAAAATAAAAACAGAAGACAGTTTTATATACAGACGTGATTGCTAATGGAGACCCTCCCCCCACCCCCCCAAGTGATACATTCCAACATCCATATAATGTGTAACATATAATGCAATTCAGTTATCATAATGGTCCCTACAGATTATTATGCCTCTCCCCCAAAACTACATATATATCACTCTATGTATTTGGTATTCACTTATTAAAATATGCTACAATGAGATTTCTTGAATTAATTTATCACTAAATCTACCTAATCTCACTAATTCAATCTACAATGAATTTCAGAAAGGGATAACCATTGGGTAACTCAGTAACCCCAACAAGTTAAAAATGATCTTGTCGAGGCATGTGCTATTTCATCTCAAATCACAGAAAAGACACTATATTCTGCCAAATGTTCAGTCCAGAAGTAAAAGACCAGGATGGACTTTAGAGGGATATTTTTTTCTACTTCAGTAAACAGCACTAAAAATGGCCCAATAGAATAAATTTATTTCTTTTATAGCCTAAAGGAAAAAGAAAGTAATGATATAGAGGTCAAGGTGAAAGGCTGGGGTGCAATAAATCCCATCAATATGCAATTATGTAAATTTATATTTATATCCCTTCTGCAGTGTAAGTATTTTTCTCTTATCTTAACACATATTGCTCTGATCTGGAGACCAGCAGCCTCTTTCTGCTGCCCACCTCTCTGCTCATTACTACTATAGCAGTAAAAAAAAAGCAAAGTTTTCATCTCATGACATGGATACGGGCATAAATAAGAATGAACTATACTAAAAATTCATGGGAGTAATTTATGTTAAAATATTTAAACTAAAAAGAACAGTTTCTATAAAAATTTTGTTCGTATGAAAAAAACAGAATTGGAAATCAACAATGTTTTTACATATATACATATACTCAGAAATTCACAGAAAGAGTTTTAAAAGTAGATCTAGTGGTTTTTATATATTTTCCAAATCTGAAGAATCTATAGTAGAGAGGAATATGAAAATAAAAGTAATTTGATTCAACTAAAACTGGATGAGAATAAGGAAATAACATGGTCCACTACGGATATCAATCCAGTCCTGAGAATCAGAACTAGTTAGCCACAGTTTTTATATTAATACATTCTTGAAGAATACAAAACTTTAACAATGAAAACATTAAGACATTCTTGTCTTTTGAATTAATTTTAGCTTATAAATACCATGTGCTTAGACCCGCTCACACGAACATCACGTGATGTAGGAAATATTAATTAATCTTCTCTATTATAGCAAAGGTAACTACAAAAACAGAAACAAGAAAATATGAAGAAGACCTTGTTCCCTAGAAGTTTATTTGCTCCTGTTGGTACCTTTTCCTCGGGATGGATCCAGCCCAGAAAGATCATTATCAGAGTTACCACAGACAATATACTCAGAATAAAAATGTAAGGCTTTGAATAGAACCAGAATTGAGATCTAAAATTTAAAGGAATTTAAAGACCCTGTTCCACAGAATAGACAAAAGGAAGTAAAGCACAATTGTAAACTCGGAGAAGTGTGTTTGATTTAAGGTTTTTAGAAGGCATTAATGAATCCTTAATAACCCTGAAGTACTATGAAGTTGTTCTTTTTGTAATATACTGAGGACTACAGCAAATATTCTTTAAAAAAAAAATCCAATGTTTGTCTATAGATGGGGACAGGGCACATTTAAAAAACTACTTCTTAAAAAGTTAAAAAATGGTGTATTTAAAAAAATGGGAGTAGGTCACCCAGTGAAGATAAGTACACCAAGGGTATGTTATTAAACTTCATGAAAAATGAAATGTTGCTTGATAAAGTAGTGCAGATGTGCTTTGTTTCATTATCCATACCCATTGCAAAAGTAAAATGGTTTTGATAGTTATTTGAATCCAAAGAATAATGCCCACTCCCCCAACCCCCACCCCCAAGCACACACACTTTCTCTTCCCTATACGAAGCAATGAATTACATGATCATTTCTAGAAGTAAATTCTCTTCTAGAATGTGGCTAGGGGCATTCATGTTAAGATTTCAGTATAAAAACATACCCTGAAGAGTTTTATTGCTTGCATACATGACAGCATGATAGATGTTATTATTACAAAAGTGGCTGGTGGCAGTTTTCATTGTTGAGTCCCGCTTAAAACCTGGAGATCGGTCTGCACTACATTTCATACTTAAATATCCAAAATGGTAGACTTTCAATAAAGCAAAATTTAAGTTTAAAAAATTGGAATGTTTTATAATGAACAGCAGTTTTTAGCAAAGAAATATTTTTTAACTTTAAAGAAAAGATGAGTTGGAAAGCACCAACTTAGAGAAAACAAATTGTAAGACCTACACGATGGGATGCTGGCTTTAATAGGAAAGCAATCAATTACCTTCTTAGGTTCAATTCGTCCTGACTGCTCAGGTGTCTCAGAAAGCAAAAGGCGTAAGTTATTCTTGTAACCAATCATACTTTGAGGTCTTCTGGTTTAGTTGAGTGCTTACTAAATGGCTGACTAAGCTTATTCCTTTGCCTTTCTCCAAACAAAAGCATTAGTGATTATTTAACCAAAAAACAGGTAAGGCTGCTTCATTGCTTCTCTTTGTGCTTGGCTACAGAACAAGGGGTGGGAGTGAAATTGGTAACTGGATAATTAAAAGTTCTCTTCTTACAATAATATTTCTTTTTTATCAAATTAAAGATAATCTTAAGAGCATGATAATAAACATTGTCTTCATGAATATTCTTTCAATAATCTAAATGAAACAACATAGATATGTATTGAGCCAAAATTTATCCACGACTTCCACTCCAGAAGAACTCACTGAAAGGGAAAGTGTAGTCTTCCTGCTGCTCAAAACAGTTTTCAAAAATACTCCGGCCAACAGATCTTCTAACTGGTCCTTATATTTCCATTGTTCTGTCCACATTTACAAAAGTCACCTTCCCCTGGTAATCATTCCATATTTTTATTGCTTCTCTCTTCTTGAGATTAAGAAAACCAAAAGCATCATCTAGAGCTATAGTTTAACTTTCTCAATAACCACCCATGAACACGCATGTTGTGTGTACACACACACACACACACACACGGCAACTAGAAAAGAGAAGCAATGTAAAATATTTTTAAGTCTGCCCCTGATTTAATAGGAACAAGTTACCTTTTATTTTTTTTGGCTCCAAGTATTTGGTTTAATATAAATGATCATGGTTGATATTCCTTTTCTGGAAGAAGGCAACCCAATCATGTCAGCCATAATTAGTTTATCTGCTCCTTCACAGAAAAATAACTGTTTCACATTTTCTTAAGAGGGCCTAAATAGATGAGTGAAAATCTCCAACTCTGAGCAGATCTATTCTACATTTAAGGTGTAATCCCCAGGCCTAGCTGGTTTGGCTTGGTGGATAGAGCATCAGCCTGCAGACAGGGGCTTGATCCCCAGTGCGGGAGGGAGGGTGCAGGAGGCAGCCGTTCAATGATTCTCTCTCATTATTGATGTTTCTATCTCTCTCTCCCTCCCCCTTCTCTGAAATCAATAAAAATATACATATTTTTTAAAAAGGTGTAATCCCCAAAGGCAGAGGATAGTGAGGTCATTCTTGTGGATCTCTAGACGATGCATTAAATGTGATAGCATTTGAGGCATAACGGTAAAAAACAATAACAACAACAAAAAAATCCCAAAAGTGAAAAACAAAAAAACAGATATAGATAAAGAAAAGGGTTAAGTTAAATAGCCAACTTAATGTGAGATTTTAATCATAATTACAATATAATGAAGAGCAGCCTTAGTCACAAGGAATTATATTTTGTCTATTATGATTCCCCAGAAAGATAAACGAGAAAGGAATGCTCAGGCTCTCTTCAATTATCTTGTACCTCCCCAAAACCTACCATTAAAACATTGCTTTTCAATACTGTGTCCCCTGCCCCCATTCTTTACTGAGGAGGTTTAAAGAATTGAACATAAACTTCCTTTAATATCTATCCAGCCCTCTCAAACATAGGTTATCACTTGTGAATTTTGTATTATATCTGACAAAGGAACAGGCTGACACAGATATCTTGAGTATCTATATATATAAAAGCCTAATATGCTAATTATCCCTCCGACTGTTCAACTGGTCACTATGACGCGCACTGACCACCAGGGGCAGACGCTCTGACCAGTAGGTTAGCTTGCTGCTGGGTTCCTGCCGATCGGGACTGGGTGAGACAGGCCGGACATACCCTGGAGCCCTTCCACTGTCCCTTCCCAGCCCCTACTGTGCACCAGTGGGGTCCCTTGGACTGGCCTGTGCTGTCTCACAATCCGGGACCCCTCAGGAGATGTCAGAGAGCTGTTTCTGCCTGATCCCGCCTCTAGTTAATTATATAGTCCTCTAACCATGCTTAACAGTCTTAGAGAAAAAAAACAGTACAGGAAATGCTGTTTCCTGATGTCCCAATTCTGCTTAAGGTCAGGTATTTTGCATAATCCAGGTTTTTGTGAAGATTTTTGTATATGCTGATATTAACTGTTGTACAATTAGAGGATCATAAAATGAAAAACAACCTGTATGATTTTGACCATTCTGGTGACCAAAATGCACTTTATCTGAGTAAGCAAGACTGAAGCATTAATTAAACCTTCACTTTATATTTAAATAGAAATTATTAGCACCTTCAAAGAGAGGCACTGTTTTAAATAGGCACAGAATAAAAAAAAAAAATCGTACTTTAAAAACACGGTTGGAATTCACTAATATATCCCATGCCACATAAATTACTGCTTTTTCTTATTATAAAAATATCAATACTTTTAGATGTCAATCAGTTAAACATAGATCACCAAAACCATTAAGTTTAGAACATGTCCGATTCCAAGATAAAACATGCTTTATATTTTTAAAATAAATTAGAGACAAATATGAACCTAAAGCTGAAGAGAAAGGCATGTATAGTATATAGATATATTTATATTTAATACTATATATACATAATTGCTATATACGTAAGATATTTTATTTTTAGGAGTATTTCTACAAAAACAAATATCTTTTCTTAATAGGTCGAAAGTTTGAACACCAACAACCTGTCCTTTTTCTGTTTTAAAAGGACATACATTATTTATGCAGCTTGAGCTTTATACACTAAATTAAATAAGTTAACACAACAGCCTAAACTGTCCTTGTAATTCTTCTAACCATGGATCTATTTTGGCAACATGGAGGTATATCTTTCAAACTGTTACAAGTCTTACATGTGAAAGAGAAGACATTAAAATAATTCTTAAGTGAAAGTGGCCTAGTCTAACCTGATAGTGACATAATCAATTGATACCATTTTCTCCAAGACAAAAGTACATATTCAAGAAATAGCTCATTAAAAAATGCTCCATTTTTCACATTATTTCCAAAAGTTATCGGTAGAATGGCTCTCCACATTAATTTCACCAGAGTATACAAACATAGGAAAAACAGTCCCCTACCAGATACATTTATGAGCCTATACTTTTCAACATAAAGTGCTAAGAGATGAGTAAGGAGAACTGGGAATGTCTTGAGCGGTGAATCTTGAGACCCCCACACTGTGGTTGGTCCTGGAGTTCAGCATTCTGATTTTTATTTAGGTTCAGGGTTATCGTCCAACGTAGCTGAATGGTTGTTAGGACCATCAGGTGTCTCACCTGTGACAGCTAGAAAGATGATTTTCAGCCACTTCTGTTTCAGTTCCTCACTGTCTGCAGCAAAGCTGTGCACAGACTTGGACTGGGTCAGTTTGAAACTGTGAGGCAGGTCTGCACTCCTTGGCATATCATCCACAATATAGCCCAGGAGTGGAATGGTGGCCTGGGCTCTGACATCCTGAAGAAAAAAAATAATAATACATAGGAGTGAGAGACGTGTGAGCATGCTATACAAGTCCCTTCATGATGTGTTAGCATGCTCTACAAGTCCCTACTAAAACCTCTTTTCCTACGACTATTCCGTACAGACTTGCACTGTGAAGTCTCCATGGACAGAGTTGGTGAACCAGGAATAGCACAGTGCCCGTACATGAGGTCACTGTTAATACTGACTGCATGAATTAATGAATGAGAGTGGACACCTAACTCAGCTAGGATTCATTGACCCAATACCTCCTCTGTGTAAGAGCCTCCCCAGCTCTTCGTTCAGTGAGAAAGGGAAGAAAAGAATAGTTATCTTATTGTATAAAACCAGCAAATGTTAATGATTCATTACCAAACACAGTTTTACTTGGTGTTTCATTCATTAATGAATCAATGTATTTATGGGCAGGAAAAAGTTACAGGAAAAACCACAAAATAGAATAGAACATATACCTTGGCATTTTAAGTCTATTTCTAAAAAAACCCCCACACAAGTTTTACTAGTCTTTAATGTAGATATAGGCTAAAATACAATAGGTACATTGAAAAGTTTATGTATTTCCAGGTGAATGCATGATTGGTATACATGCCCTGTTTTTTTAAGCATTATATACTCCATAGTACCTGGTGCTGCTCTGGTTAGAAGCTAAATCTGCATGTCTGTTGTTCCCACAGATTTATCTCAGATCCAAGCACAGATAGTTCTCAAACAACTGTTACTGGATAATGTTAATCTAAGCTTGATTTACATTTTTTTTCCTCTCAATTTCTTTCTCTTTCAGGTATTCCTGTATTCAAGGGAGGTGGAGGGAAAGCTTGCCTGTTCCTTCCTATCATTAAAAAGGCTCCTTCTCCTTCCTGCTTCTTCCTCTACTTCACCCCCTTCTCCCAATGTCCTTTCAACTCATCTTTTTTCAACTCATCTTTTTTTTCAAGCCCATAGAATAGGAATGAGAGAAGGGGAGAAAGGATCCATGGGGTGGAGAAATTATTGGTTATAAAAGGAATCCACCAGTTTAAGTAAACTTGAATTTGTTATTAATTTTTCCAATTATAATGAAACTGAACTTTCTTGTTCCATAGAGGGGTTTTGAGTTCACTGACTAATTGCCTCCCCCGCCATCCGCATGACCTCTGTCCCTTCCGTCAGATGTAGTTCAGATACCTGGGGGGCACCGTACATGTACAGCACAAGAGGGTCTTGTTTGGGGATCACACACCAAGCTTTCTGCCAAGGTTTTGACTTCTCCATATACTGAAGAAAGCTGCACACCACACTGTTTCCAGATACTTCTGCTGATTCAGTCTAGAAAAATATAATGGAGTGCGAGCGAATGAGTGAGATTGAACACAAAACGGGCCAGACAGAGAAGTAATTAAATTTAGGGCAACATTCATTAACTACAGTGTGCTTATATCAAATGTCTTCTGGGATCACCCCAAAAATTCATCTGCAATTATTATTTAAATATTCATCTAGATCTACTATTAGCATGGAAAAATATCTAAGTCAATTTTAACTGTCTCTATAGCCAGACCTTGAATTTAAAGGAAGTTACTAGTAAACATTTATTAATTGCTTACTATGCATGCACTTTTCTTAGCTCACTAAGAAATGTATCATTTCATTTAATCTTCACACCAACACCAGGAAGTTACAACTTTCATTATCTATAAGGTTCAGAGATGAAATAGCTTTCCCAAGATCATACATTTAGGAATTGGGATGCTGGGATTTGAGTCTGGATGCAGAGGCTAAACTTTTAACCGCAACGCATACCAACTTCACATATGTAAGAATCCATAACAAAAAGGCAAATACTGGCCAGCAACCTTTATCTTGGAATCTGAGATAATTCAAGTTGTAAAAACTTCACTAAAGCCCTGGCCGGTGTGGCTCAGTTGGTTGGGTGTCATCCCATATACTGAAAGGTTGATGGTTCGATTCCTGGTCAGGGCACATGCCTGAGTTGCGGGCTTAATCCCTGGTGGGAGGCATGCAGGAGGCAGCCAATTAATGTTTCTCTCTCTTCATCTCCTTTCCTTTCTCAAATAAATCAATTTACAAAATCTTAAAAATAAATGAATAAATAAAAATTGCATTTATGTTTGTAGAGTCATTTATAGTTTTCTGCTTTGCCTCCTAAATACATAAATCACTGGCTAAAAAGGGAACAAAACCATTTGACTTATGGTTATTACACATTATAGAAAGCATCATATCCTTAGGGTATTGCTCCTCATTGTCAATTCAAGAGTGCTGGTTTGCCAAATGTTTGGTTACTGGTTCAAGATAAGCACAGAAAATAAGAGTAAACACTGAAAAACTTCCATAGAAATTTGACTTTGTGATGATACTCAAGCACATGATTGTGTGTTTTACAAAATTACTGAGCTATCATGAGGTTTGGAAATAAAACTGGCCCTTCATCACAGATAGGTGAAGAAGTACTGGCTGGCAAACTATGGACTACCAGCCCACCATCTGGGAGCTAAGAAAGTGATTTCAGATAAACATTTAAAATCAATTTGATAATAGGAAACACTAACTTTAGACTCCAATTAAGGGAAATATTACCTTCCCTCCTCCCTCTAAAGAGTTCCATTCTTATTACCATATTAGAAAAAAATTATACTAAATTATTGTATTTTAAATTTTGTCAATGTAAATTTGTGAAAATTTGTTTTCTCTCTTATTAGAGAAGTAGTAGTCTCAATTTTGCCTCTTGGCCTGCAAAAACTATAACAGTTATTTTCTGGCCCTTTACAGAACAAGTTTGTTAAGACCTTTGGTCTAGCTAGCTCATATAACACTAGTTGGCACAAAGTGAGTTTCAAATATTGTATGTATGTGTGTGCGCACATGTGTTCACATGGTTAAGTAATTGACTCCCCCCAAGTTTTTTCTAGAAAACTCCCTTGAGCTTTTTACTTCATAGCTGCAGCCTGAAACTCACCCCTTAAAACAAGTGATCGCATTAATTCAGTTGCATCAGTTGCTGTTGTTAAGAACTGAGCCTGTGTCCTTAGGAGCCAATGAAGCATTTCTTTCTCCCCGACCTGCCTGAAAAAAACCCATTTTGGTCTGCCATTCAAGCGACATCTATACACCCTGGAACTCAGAGTTATATTTTAAGTTTGCAGACCTGCACTTTAATCTTAAATGAATCTTGAAGTTCATGATCTTTTTCCAGTTATCCAAAATGACCTCTGTGTACTCTCAAATGCAGAACACCGACCCTGTTCTTTCTGTATGATCCCAACATTCAGCAACACAGAACAAAAGTATGATTTGTTCATCGTTCTCAAAAATTGTTAAATACTAAGAGAAATAACAAAATGTGTTACTTGTCTTCTTCAGGGTTAAAATACAATTCTATGTCCATATAAAAATCTAAAAGACATCCAACATTTACTATTTCATACCTCTAAAATCCCTTTTCGTTTCTTTTCTTCACTGTCTGCGAATCCACTTAATATTTGGTAACAGTCTTTACAAACTTTGCTCAATTTACCACCATCATACGCCAGTTGAGCTTTGTAATCAGAACACTTCCAACAAACCACCTTAAATTAGAAAAGGTAACAAGGAGTCAATAATCATATTTTAAAAGTAATAAGATTTAAGCCATAAACATTTACAATGATAATAAATGAGAAAGAGCTAAATATAAAAGGCAAAGTTTTATTACGCTAAGAACATTAGGATTATCATCACAATATTATAGTGCTGTTTGTAATGGGCTGTGCTTGTTCATCTTTTCTTTCTGACCCAAAAGAGAGGAGATCTTCAGAGGCTTAATCCAAACCCGTACTCTTCATACCTCTGGATGTTTCTTGGATATCCCGCCAAAATGCGCTCATGAATTTCCTTGTCCTCAGCGCTCTCCTTCTCCCACCCCACCCTTCCCAACCTGTCCTCCTCTCCTCTTGCTCCCTGTAGTAGAAGATAGCACAATTATTCAACCAATCATGGCAAGTCATATACCTAGGGATATCCCTGATACTTCTCCACGGCTCACCCCAAAGAGTCATACTATGACAAAGCCCTGCCAATTTTACCTCCTAGAAAGTTTTCAATCTGTCCATTTTTCTACATCTTCCTAATCACCTGAGTCCAAGCTATCAGTATCCTCGTTTGGACTATTATAGCCTCGTGATTGCTCCTTGTAGCATTCTTACTGGCCTCCAGGCTTCTGCTCTTACATCCCTCCAAGCTATTTTCCAAATAGCACCAGATGCTCTCTTAAAAATCATAATCTGATATGTTTCTCTCTATTTAAAATCCTTCAGTCTTCCCTTTGCTGTTGGATAATGAACACACTCTTCAGTATGGCCTACAAAGTCCTCCATTATCTGCTCCTCTGACTCCCCTTATCTTTAGTGACCCTGGCTTCTACGGCCCCTAAGTGCTATGCTCCCTCCCGCCTCATCTTTGCTTCATGAGGTAACTCGTTCATCCTCCAGATGTTGACTCAAACTTCACTTCTTTAAGGAAGACTCCTCCAACTTCCAGAACAGAGCATGTCTCTTAGCACTGTGCTACTCAAGTTCCCTGTACTCTTTTTCATGTACTGATTACAAGTTATACTCATATACTTGTGTGATTTTTTTATGTCATGTTTATTACCCCGACTAGGCTGCAAGCTCTATGAGATTGTTCTTATATATTTTGCTCACCAGCACACAGTAAACATTTATTGAATGCCAAGGAACGAATAACTATAATGAAAACACATATGATTTCTTAGTGAATGGTATTTTCCTTAATTACTATAGGATAATTGTTAATAAAAAAAAAACACCTTCCACTCAAAAAATTTATCTTCTTGCTTCTAGAAGCATATTTCCCCCCCCCCCAATTCATAGTAAACAAACTCTAAGAAATGTAAATATCTGTAAAAAAATTATTTCTGCCTCTTAAAACAAATTTCCCCCCCCCCCCCAATTCATAGTAAACAAACTCTAAGAAATGTAAATATCTGTAAAACTTTTGGTTTAGGTTCACAGCATGTAAAATTCATGATATAATTATAATAAAATTACTCTAGGATTCAGAATTAGACTTGTTTGTATATGTGAACTCCTATTAACTGATCTCTTATTTTTAAATCATATCATAGTATTTTGATGATCCACATTCAAACATTTTTGTTTGTTCACTGAACCAAATATATCAGTACCTAAAATCATTCCAAGCAAACTTGATAGATTTTAAAAAGTCTTCCCCGGGGAGTGGAGGGAAATGTTTGCTATCACTTCAATTTGACTACAAAACCGTCTTGCTGAGTCAAAACTTAGAAAAAGAGGAAGAATAAATGTATAGTGTGAGGATAATCTAAAAGAGCTATTAATAAGAATATTTGCACTTAAGCACACTAATGATATATTACACTGCAATGCCTACCCTTCTATTTATTCATTGCTTTTTAGAAGAAAGTATGTAAACTTTAACAAGGTTTACAAGGCCCTTCAAAACCTGCTGCTACCTCTCTCCAGCTTCATTTCATGCTTTGTTCCTCTTCATTCATTCCATATGAAACAACTCAATTTCTGAAAGCCTGTTATGTGCTTTCTCTGACTTGAGTTATAACCATACACCTCTAATGGGCACCCAGCAGTCCACCTGTATTTCTCTGACAGGCTCATCTTCCCTGCCCAGAGATGACAGTTTCACCTTAGTCCTTTCTCAAATCTCCTCCACCTTTCTTCCTTCCCCCTTCATTTCCAGCTGATGACATTTTCTGCTACCTCGATGAAAAGATACGTAGTACCAGACCTAAATTCCCTTATTTCCCACCAGCAAATTAAAAAACCCCCACATTACAGCCATCTGTTTTGTTTTCCTTTCCGTTACCATGGAGGGAAGTTCCCCTCTCCCCATTAAAAGCCTGAACTTCCACTTATGCTAACAAGTTCTATCTAGTCTCTCAAAGCCATCAACTCTTTTGGTTATCATTTCTCGACTGTTTCTTCTGCCACACTTCCCCTTACTCATCACACTCCAGCACACGACCTTTGGCAGTCTCAAGAAAAGACCAAGCTCTGGCCTACCTTGGGGCTTATAAGATACAGACTCTGCATGAACGCAGGTCCCAACTCCCTTCTGTGGTTAGCTCTTCCTCACCTTTTAGGCATCAGCTTACATACAACCCCTCAGATAGATCTTCATTTTTCTAACTAAAAGTGGTTCCAAATCCTCCTTCCTTGCCATTATTCTCCATTTTAAACTTCCTAATTGCCTCCTTATTGCATCTATAGTCATTTGAAATGCTTATTTGTCCATTTACCAAACTTTGGTCTACTTTTCTCCATTAGAATGTAAGCTACATGGAGCTGGGTATCATTTTGGTTACCATTTTTTCTCCAGAACCCAGCACTGTGCTTTGTGGATACTTGTCACTAAAATAAGTTTATCTATGAAGTGCTCTACTGAATGAGTTTTGGCGTCTTTTCCAAGTTGATGATTTTACAATACTGATAGAGTTACTGGCCATCTTAATGACCAAGAAATCTCACTTACATGTCCACATGCTCGACAATGATGCCTTCTCCTTGTCAGTGCGTTGAAAGGCTCTTTGCATTTCATACACATCGTTACTTCATTATCTCGGATCCATCTTGGGGCTCTTTTCCCTAGCTCAGCAGTCTAAAAAGGGAAGAGAGATTCAATTTCAACAGAAAAGAACTGTCGTTTCCTTCCTTCCTGCCTGCCCTCCAAGCACTTTAACAACATTGCTCATACCCTGTTCTGGTAAAGAAGTAAAAGGTTCAAAGAAGTTTAAGCAGTATAAAAACGGCACTCACTACTACATTCATCTAAGAAGGAATGAGATTCTGTCTAATAGCCAGTTGTGAAGCAAAAAGACTAGATAACAAAATGACCAGATACATCTTTTGTAATTGCAAAGAGCCTAAAGTTAAGAATTTAATTCAACTTACAGAAACCTCTGACTGAATGTCATTATCCTTTGCAATCGCATTTCTGAAGGTTTCATACCTCTGATGGAAAGCATCGATAGTCTCTTGAAGGGCCTAAAATATAAATAAAATTCTAAGCACACATTAAAGTATCACATGAAAATTTATTAAAATACTATATTAAGCAAATATCTATGATGGGAATCACTTTAAAAATTAAATGACCTTGCCCTGGCCTGCAATGCTCAGTTGTTAGAGCATTGGCCTACACACTAGAGGGTCGCAGGTTTGATTCCCAGTCAAGGGCACATACCTGGGTTGCAGGTCTGATCTTGGCCCCTGACTGGGGGCGCATGTGGTCGACAACCAACCCAGGTGTTTCTGTCATATTGATGTTTCTGTCTCTCTCCCCTTTCTCTTTCTCTCTGCCTTTCCCCCTCTCCCTTCCACTCTCTCTAGGAATCAATGGAAAAAATATCCTCACTCATCGGGTACAGATTTAAAAAAATTTAAATGACCTTGATCCGATGACTACATGTGCACAATACAACAATATCTGCACGTTTGCATACACACAGAGAGATTGCCAAAACAAAAACTAAAAATAGAAATAAGGTTTACCTTGATCCATTCTTCTTTGTCTTGTTCAGAACTAAAACAAAACAAAATTAAACTGAATGCAGAGACCATTAATGAGTTACACCTGGTGAATAAAACTATGTTTTAATGTTCTTCCAACTTTCTGGAAAACTCAGGGATGTCCAAGAAAGAGTTACAATTAAAATTAAACAGACTCTCTGGCAACTGAATAAATGCTTGAACAGCGTTTCAGAGGATCTACTTACTTTGGAACAGATAATTTTTGATGGGGAGAGATAAGTTTACCTTTTACAATAGAATGCCCTGACATTAACAACCATCATCTAGTTATAGACATTAGGCACTGGATAAACAAGTAATCTTCAATTCACCTTTATAAAAGCACATGGGGCCTTTAAAGGCTATGGGCCACAGCCCACCTTAAGAAAGATTATAATTAGCTTTGAGAATCTAAAATGTCTTTGTAAGGTTTAAGGGAACTATTTAACACTAGTGCCCTGGTGCATGGATTTGTGCACATTGAAAGGAAATTAATTAGAAGGTGGCCAGCAGGGTGGGACTGGGTGAGATGGGCCGGACATGCCCTGGAGCCAACCTCCCGAGGTCCCTCCCCAGCGGCTACACCTGGGATGGTGCCGAGGCTCGAATAGCATCTGCAGAGTGAGCGGGGTCCCGCCAGCAGGTGGTGTCCCTCAGCCTGGCCTGCGGGGATTAGGCCGAAACTGGCTCTCTGACATCTCCCAAAAGGTCCTGGATTTCGAGAGGGCGGTTCTTAGGTGACACACCCTGAAATCAGGCTCCCTCCTCTCTGGTTCCAAGGTTCACATCACCTGAGAACCACCACTGCCAAGTTACCACAGCTCAGCAGCTCCTGCATCGAGCGTCTGCCCCCTGGCAGTCATAGTTACTGGTTGGATGGTCGCTTAGCCTTTTATATCTATAGATTCCCTTTGATGAACAATTAAATTTTATTCTGCTAGAAGGCTTCAGGCAATACCATACCTAATCAATTACAGATAAAGCAAAACAAACAGTTTAAATGCCCATAGGAAGGAAGTTGCACAGATTAATGGACCCCAATACTTAATAAAGTTTTACTGAGAAAAATTTCCCTTGACTGTAATCAAATCCTCTGGTTTTCCTGTTGAGGCCATTTTTTTTTTTTGAGGCCAATTTTCTTAATTCTATTCTCTCATGCAGGTAGCTTACAGAGCTGGTTGTTGTCATATAACTATCTTAGAACAAACCCCGTTAGTAGACTCTGGACTAAGACCTCCAAAGAGTGGGCTCTGTTTGAGTGTGTTGGGTAGGCGAGGGCTAAGGTTGAGTTCTGCCTGAATGTCACATGCCTTGGTCCCAAGGGATCACACATGCATGAGTCTGGCAGGAGGTTTTCTCCTATGACACTGTCCATCCTTCCAGTACATTTAGTTTTGAGTACCACAATGTCCCAAGAATGCTGCTGGAATCTGTACCTATAAAATGAAAGATTCTGCTTATTGTTCACCTGGGGATCCTTGGTTGGTGGGAGGTGTGGTGTGATATCAATCTTTCCCCTCAAAAAAGATTCTCCCTATTGTTGTGCCCTGCCCCCACCGAATCAGCTCTGGGACCCTGAGAGCATCCCTGCATGCTTGCCGCTTTTAGCTTTTTAAATGCTAAGGAGCTTGACAAGTCTTCAATCCTTTGTTTAGTGTACTCACCAGTATATTTTTATATCCATTCAGCAACCAAAAACCATTAAATAAAAACTACAGAAACTAAGAATACTTTATATTCTTTTGAACATGGAAGGATACACAGAGTATAAGAGGTCAGTCTTCAGGCTGACTCATTTAGCAAGAAAAGCAGAGCCCCTCCCACCCCCCCCTCAAGTGGCTTCAGAAGCAAATTCTCTTGAAATATCTCTAAATACGTACCCAATTTGGAGTTCCATGTAATCCCACTAATACTCTTACTTTCTGGGACTTTCAATGTTTGTCTCCATTCTTGAGTCATTACAGACTAGATGGCAAGTAATCACTTAATTTTGATCTTCAATTTACCATATAATCATAAATAGAACTAAAGCAATGATATGAGGGGAATAAAACATTTGAGGAAAATGATGTTTCGATAACTAATTGGAATGTATCCAATACTGCCTATTGAAACTCTACAAAGTGATGACTACCTGCAGTTAAGAAAACTCCCCATGAACCAGCCCCACCCTAAAAAAGAGCCCAAGCTGCTAAGGAAAGGCTAGAGTCCCTGGTTACGGACCCCAAGCAGCCTCATAATCTTCAGCTGCTCCGACACACCTCTTGGTTTATAGATTTGGAAGTATGCTGACATTTCAGAGCTGGCAGCACCTTCATTCTTCCACAATGGAGACTCCTTTAACAACAATCAGAACTGGGGGAGTCCTCCTTGTTGCCAGGTCCAACCACCCAGTGAGTCAACATCTATATTCTTCTCTTGGGTTTGATGGCTGGAGCCCAAACCCCATCACGATAAGGTAAAAAAACCATAATATTCAAAGCCAAGTCCTCCACCATTTTAACTTGTGTTTGAAATGCCACCTTTGAATCCTTAGCTCAGTCCCCTGGCAGCCTGCCACATCTTCCATAACTGTAATTTCACCAGTTCCCCGACTGCCAGGGCACACATT
>NW_006293951.1:2575484-2580152 GCF_000327345.1 Myotis davidii
ATTCTTTTTTTTTTGAAAGTCTGAAGTTTAAGCTCTTATGTGGTCACTGAGTACAAATATCCAGGATGAATTCACCTGAGCAGTCAGAACCACATGCTATTGGTGCAAAGGAACAGAAGGGCTCTCTGACTCTCCACAGCTTCTAGGATGTCAGACCATCAGTGCTGGGCCCTGGCCGGTATTGCTCGGTGGTTTGAGCGTGCACCAAAGGGTCTCTGGTTCAATTCCCGGTTAAGGGTATGTATGTGCCTGGGTTACAGGTTCGATCCCATGTGTGGGAGGCAACCAATTGAAGTGTCTCTCTCACATCAATGTTTCTCCCTCCCCCCCACCTCTTCTACTCTCTCTAAAAATCAATGGAAAAATATCCTCGGGTAAGGATTAACAACAGCAAAAAGAACCATCAGTGCTGGGATTGGTACTTAACCCTCTGATCTGTGATGTTTTGGAGCCTCCCAATTTTCACCAGGACAGGCCTTTATAGGATGAATAGATAACAATCTTCTAAAGCAGGTATTTAAAACCCAACAGCTCTCTGTCCTGCAGTGGTTCACGCATGAGGTAGCTATGATCTACTGCAGTGGTTCTCATATTTTCTTCTTTCCAAACGTGGTTATGCTAGGGGGATGGATGCTGGAACTCCAACTCTTTCTCTTCCATTCAGTAAAGCCTGTAAGAACCATCCCTTCAGAATTCCTGGTCCCTAGAGGCCACTACAGCCCCCAATGGCCTCCTTTGTGTCCTCCAACTGTGGCAAGAGAATCACTACCTTTCCCAGCCTGCCTCCTTCCAACATTCTCTCCATCAAAGTGCCAATAAGTCCCATGAATGCAGAGCCTCTGAAGGGCTAAGAGTTAAACCTCAACATTTAGCATGATGATAAGCATCAGTGAACATGTGTGGACCAGAGGAAGATGGGGGGGGGAAAGGGTTAGGGAGAACCTTTTCCTATAGGACTCAAAACGTTGGCTTAAACGCAACAACTTCATTCTCTGAGCACCTTGTAAATCTAAAGAGTGAAAATAACTTACTGAGCATTAATTTCTGGAAAACAACTATCTTAGGCACTGTGGGGAATCAAAAGGGATGACATAATTCCTGCTTTTTAAGGGCTTCCATCTCTCCTCTTACGTCCAACCAGACTGGCAGAGGTTTGTAGCATTCACCTGGGAAAGACTCAGCATTTTCTATTCGACAATGAATTCTGATGTGTGATAAGAATGGCTCTCTTACCTGGCCTGCAATTCCAGTGTCCTCTCTTTCCCAGATACCTGGAAAGTGTGCGGATATTCCTCATTGTGAGTCTCCACAACTTGCATTCCATCTAAGCCGACCCTGGTCCGAACTGTGAATTTGGAGCCCACCAAGCTGAATTTTGGCACACAGTACAGCAACATGTTGTTGAACTGCAAGGAGACAGAATGCACATCAATCAAGAGGAACACAAAGTGAGAAGAAAGTGACCAATACTGAATGTAGCCCTACACAATATTCCAAAGACTTCCCAAGGGGTACCAGACTGTCTATGTGAGCAAAATTATCTAAATACTATACAGTATTGAGATTTTGTACTTGCACCAAAATTATCATAGTTTAAAATGCATAGCTTATACTTCCCTTTGTTGGTTCATAAATATTTTATTGGTATTTCAATAAACCAATCATTATTTTGAACCATTAAAGAAATTAATTCAATTCAGCAACAATACATTAAGAACCTTCCATATACCAGCAACTGAAACTATCAACCCATAAAGTTGAAGTACTTAGAGAACAAAATTTCTAATTGTTATATCTTAGAGAGCAATTCTATAATAGCTGTTAGAGGAAAAGTTTAATATTTAGTCATTCTTTTTATCAGTGTATTTATTGTTAATATATAGCCAAAATTACTAGTTTAAATTTTATTCAAACATGTGGGGTTAGCACATTGTCAATGTTAAAAAAAAACAAAAAACAACAAACAAACAAAAAAACCTAAGCCACTGTTTTATATTGACCTACATCTTGCTTAAAAATTCATTCCAGCCCTAACCGGTTTGGCTCAGTGGATAGAGCGTCGGCCTGCGGACTCAAGGGTCCCAGGTTTGATTCCAGTCAAGGGCATGTACCTTGGTTGTGGGCACATACCCAGTAGGGGGTGTGCAGGAGGCAGCTGATCAATGTTTCTAACTCTCTATGCCCTCTCCCTTCCTCTCTGTAAAAACAAAAACAAAAACAAAAAAATCATTAAAAAAAACCCCATCCCATGTAAGGTAAAAGAAAAGTCATCTATTTTAGTAAAAAAGTCTTTAAAGATCTTTACAGGATCTACTTTTAAAATGAAAAACTTTATTTTGGACCCAGTCAAATTATGTGTAGTCCCTCTTTTCCAGTCAACAAGAAGCAGCTCCTGCTCTTCAGGCCCAAGCAATGAGTGACTTTGGGAGGGCAATTAGTTCCCTTCGAATGAATTAAAATATGCAAAAGGATGAAAGAGTAAATATTTGGGTTAATGTGTGGGAAGATCCATACCTATATTCCTACTTCATACTTATTGTTTCTAGGGTTACATATATTTTTTAAAGACACGAGCAACTGGAACTTAAACCCTTATGCACCTTGTAACCTCTCATGTCTCAGGATCATTCTCTGTAAAAGTTACAGGTTGTTGACAGAATTCAAAGAGGAAAATGTCTGGTTCTACAAGCTCCTCTC
The DNA here is from genome assembly GCF_000327345.1 of Myotis davidii. Taxonomy (NCBI): domain Eukaryota; kingdom Metazoa; phylum Chordata; class Mammalia; order Chiroptera; family Vespertilionidae; genus Myotis; species Myotis davidii. The sequence continues at coordinate 2,578,182 of NW_006293951.1, forward strand.
TTTGGCTCCACACGGCCATAAAGACAAGAAATGGTGATGGATATTTAAAGATATCTCCACATGTTTTTGTGATACCATCCTTTGTACTCATTCTGAAAGCCAATTTCTCACCAGTTGTTCCTCATACATTATTTTGTAACTTCCTGTAATCAGTGTCAGAAATTTCATTTCCACAACTGGATAATGTAGAAATAGAAGGACACTAAAATGCATTTTATCAGATATATCTCAACACCACATTTCGCATTTACATTTCTAGAAGAGAACACTAAGGGGATTAATGACCCCAGCCTTTGTCATGTCCGCTGTATTCTAACTATGGCAATCAGAGCCTCACTGTGACACCTGGGATTCAGATTGATTTGAAACCACACTGCAAGGTTCTCAGCACTATCCCAGCTTGATTAAGGTACCAGCTCGCCTGCTACCTGTTCATGTTTAACATTTCTTTCTCTCTTCTAAGCCTTCCGGAAGGGATTTGGTCACACTGTGAATGGTGCAGGACAAGCTGCACCAAAATGGACAGGGTTCACACATTCAAGATGGCAACAAGAACCATTTTTTTCTGCATACTGAGTGACAAATGTAATGTTTTGTACTCAAGTTCACTTTATAAAATTCAGCAAAATCTTATTATTTTAGAGAAACACAAGTTGATAAATATGGAAGTTCTCAGTATTTGCTTTTTGGAGTTATGCTCATACAAAATTATAGGCTTTTTTAAAAAAAAATAAAGCCCTTTCTTTCTTTTTAAAATAGTTTATTGATGTTTAGAGGGGAAAGAAGGGAGAGGGAATAACATCATTTGGCTGCTTCCTGCCTGCCCCCTACCAGGGATCAAACCTACAACCCGGGCATGTGCCCTGACCTGGAACTGAACCAGCAACCTTTTGGTGCACGGATGATGCCCAACCGAGCCACACCGGCCAGCGCCAGACTATCTTATACTGAACTAGAGGCCTGGTGCACTAATTCGTGCACAGGCGGGGTCCCTCGGGGTGGCCTGCGGAGATCAGGCCCCAACTCACGCCCCCAGCCTCTCAGCCCCGCAGCCCTGCCTTGACCTGGTGCCACCCCCTTACCTGCTCCACCAACTCGCCTGCAGGGTGATCGATCGGGGCTGGGTCCCGCAGGTGCTGAGGGAGCCAGGTGGTGGGCCCTGCCCCCTGCAGCTGGTTGCCATCTGCGGGGCGATTGGGCCCACGCTCGTACCTGCCTTGACCTGGTGCTGCCCGCTCACCTGCTCCACCATCCCACTGCGTCCCGCTCTCATCGAGGCCCATCAGGGCCAGCAGGGCCTCCCCTGCTGCCTGCTGCCAGTGCCGCATCACTGATGCCCGCCATGTTCCATGCCACCCCCTGGTGGTCAGCACACATCATAACAAGCAGTTGAACTCCTGGTCGAATTCCCAGTTGAACAGCCCGAGGGGACAATTTGCATATTAGGCTTTAATTATATAGGATGATATATTTCTCTTCCCCTTTCATGTTTTCAGGATTACATTTCCCCTATTATATTCTTCCTAAGTGGAATTTCATATTCATATTGTCAATAACTATATATTAACCTTTTATTACTTAGGTCACAATCTAATGCTAGTCAATAAATACTCCTTTTCTTTTTCCCAGAGATGAAGGTGAGAGCTCTTAAACGAGACAGAATATTGCTTACAAAGAAGTGGATGCCATATCTGTAAAGGAATTAGGTAGCTAGCCCTGCTCCCTCCGTGAACCTTGTTCCTGTGGCAAAAGCCACCATCACCTTCTCTCTCGGTTCCCATGGACACTGAAAGAGGAAGTTAGAGCAACTGTAACTCTGAGTAGATCAACTTTCCTTTTCAGTGTAGGGGCTCCTTTTTATTCCATGCCCATAGCTCAGAAGCAGATATTGACAGAGCAATCCCTGGCTGGCGAGGTACGCTCTGGAGGTGCCAGGCTGGGCCCAAACCTAGAAGCAAGTCTCAAGTTTAT
>NW_006293951.1:2580180-2584810 GCF_000327345.1 Myotis davidii
GGAAGTGCCTTTCTTGATCTCTAATACTCCTCAATTATTTATTTCAAGTTTCTTAAAATGTATTTATTTGAATGAAATAATTCAATTTCATGTCTCAATAGTGACTGTTCCATTAAAGTTTGGGAAAGTAAAAGTACATTGTTGGAGAAATTTCCAGAGCCTAGTCTGTATTCAAAATTTAAATGAGTTGGGGTTGGGGGAGGGTGGGAATCTAAATCTATCAAGCTACAAGGAAATAAGAAATAGAACTCCGAAAGGTCAAGAATAAAACCTCTTGGGTCATTTTATATTTTATAGGATAATTCAGATACTTTTTTTTTTTAAACTTTCAGATGTCAGGGGTGGTTATTTACTTAATCAACAGAATACCCTCCCATTGAAATATACGTATATGTGGTGTGGAGACAAGCAAATTTGCAACACACACAAGGATTTGAAAGCTGATATCAGATTCTAAATATGATTTGGCTTTTCAGATAAATGTAACATCCCCAAAGTAGGAAACAGAAAACAGGCCCTCATTTTCTTTCTGGAGAGAAAGGAAAATAAAAATGGTACTTCAGAAGTTTCTACATATGAAAAAAACCAAGGATGCTCAATGGGAATAAGAGTGTGCTGGCCAGAGGAGAGACTCTGTGACAAGTACAGTATTAGAGGGGGAGGATTAGAAGAACAAACACTAGAGGAAATGCTTCTAAGATGGTCTTCAAAAGATGAATGTGGCATTTCTAAAATCCCTGCTGTCTCACTTTATTCTCCCTGGAGGCAAATGCATCATGAAAACATGCAATTGAACAGGAGCGTCCTTGCCTCAAAGTTACTACTGCTTTATCCTCCACTTTATCCCCCTCCCCCGCAAAGGCTCTTTCCCCCCTGTCCTCCAAAAGGCTGCTTAATTGGTCTTTGCACCAAGGTATGCAACCTAAAACTATTTCCAGAACAATCCTCAAACGTGAAAATTAAACTAAGGCAAGTGGTTAAAAGTTTAACTGCAGAAACTATAACACTAATGTGAAAGAGAAGAAAAATTACCTAAGTACCTAAAGGCCTGGTAATGACAAAGGGAAGAAAGACATTGACTCCCAGGCATTTTGCCCAGAAGAGTGTATTATGCATGTCTCTTTAATCTGTATTTTTGATGCTCTGACATCTTTGTTTTTTAAAATATATTTTCATTGATTTCAGAGAGGAAGAGAGAGATAGAGGCATCAATGATGAGAGAGAATCCTTGATCAACTGCTGCCTGCACGCCCCCTACTGGAGATAGGGCCCACAACCCAGGCATGTGTTCTGATTGGAAATCAAACCATGACCTCCAGGTTTGTAGATTGATTGATGCTCAACCACTGAGCAACACTGGCTGGGTGATGTTTTGACATCTTGGGACCTTGCTGACCCTGAAGGGTCTGCCCTCCCAGGGTTACCTCATTTCCAGAGTCAGGAAATGACTCACCTGCAAGCAGGCCTTTAAAATGGGAACCAACCTATCCAGAGTCCACATACCATAAAGCCTCCTTTATCAGGCTCTCACTAGCTGAGTCAGAATTGCCCTGCCCTGATCACCTAGGGCCAGGTTCCTGACAACAACCCAAAAGCACCAGAATTATGTACACTGGCAAATCCTAAACCTGTTCCCCTGCCTGGCCTATTCCTTCTTGCAGAAATCACAGTAAAACTCTTGCCCATGTTTTCTGCTTGCTCCCTCTGCCTCTTGACTCTGGTGCTTTCTCATGTAACATCCCCCCACCCCCACCCCATGGTGTGAAATGCTCCCTCCTTTGGGATCTGTTAGCATAACTATCTTTTCAATGGCAATCATCTCCAATCTGGTGGCCTTACCACACCTAAACAACATTTCAAAATAAATAGACCTCTGAACCCTGACAGGACATGTCCCTGATTTATATGTAGGTCTCTACAACTTCTGAAAGGTGAAGTGCTTCTGATGAGCTCAAATGATTTTTATAGTTAATTTAGACAATATCTATGTATTTTTTAAAGTTACTGAAATATAATTTATATATCATAAAATATATTCTTTTAAAATGCATAATTCATGGCTTTTAGGATAGCCATACATTGTGCAGTGACCACTACCATCTAATTCCAGGACGTTTCATGGCTTCAAATGGAAACCTTGTGTCCACTTCCTCCTCCCACCAACCCTAGGTAACCACTACTTACATCCTGCCTCTATGCATTTGCCTATTCTGGACATTTCATATGAATGGTACCATGCAGTGTGGCCTTTTGTGAATGGCTTTTTTCATTTGACACAATGCTTTCAAAGTAGTATGTATCAGTAGTTTATTCCTTCTAATTGATGTATCATGTTCCACTGCATGGATATACCACATTTTGTTTACCCATCATCAGTTAATGAACATTTAGGTTGTTTAGACTTTTTTACTGGTATGAATAATTTTGCTATGAACATTCATGCACATGTTTTGTGTCGACGTATGTTTTCAAGTTTCTTGAGTTATACAAACTTGGAGTGGAACTGCTGGGTCATATGGCGATCATGTGTTCTTTTTTTCAAAAATGAGACCACTCCTCTGCATGACAATTAGTTCCCAGAAATTTCCCATTTAAGGAAATTATAACCAGACAACAGAAACTTCTAAGCCCCCAATAACAACTCATATTATAATGGTGAGATGACTGCCTTGCAGCAGAAAAGTCAGATGTGAGTAACATCCTGAGACTGTATGGTGTGCAGGTCACTGAGCAGCATCTATGCCAATGTCTCTCTGTTTCTTTGCCTATATATAATAACAATCGCAATAATAGCTAACGTTTACTGAGCTATCACTCAACGTTTGCTTTCTGCTACTCAATGTTAGCTATTACGATGATTGTCATATCATTAGATAGGAAAAGGAGCTGGAACTACCAGTGACTAAAAATAAATCGCCTGGATTTCCCAGGAGAGATCTTACATGTCAGCCAAGCCCCAGACTAATGGTTATTTCAGGAAGTGCAGGCAGGGACAGGCCTGACTGCAGTGACAAGGAACTATGCAGCAAACTCGTACTTTTCACATACGAATTGTAGGTGCACGTTTTCCAACATAGCTTATATACTTCTTCAAACTAGAAAGGCTAAAAAGTAGTGTTTAGAAATCACTAGGAAGAAAACTGTTGTCAAGAAATAATATGTTGCCGAAACCGGTTTGGCTCAGTGGATAGAGCGTCGGCCTGCGGACTGATAGGTCCCAGGTTCGATTCTGGTCAAGGGCATGTACCTGGGTTGCAGGCACATCCCCAGTAGGAGATGTGCAGGTATTTAAAAAAAAAAAAAAAGAAATAATATGTTGACACAATATCCAGGAAACAGTACCCTTTAGCCTGTAAGAATGAAAGGAGAAGAAACCAGAAAGCATGTCATACCTCATACACACACACACACTGCTGGCTATGACCATCATGGAAAGGCTCAATTGTCTTCAGGATGTGTTACCAGAGTAAATTATATATGGCAAATACACAGAAAAATTATAGAAAAATACTTCAAAAATAAAGATTTGTGTCCTTGAAAGAACAACTTTCAGTTACTGAGGACTTTCCCGATGTGGAGTCTTGACAGTGGTGATGGCACCAGGTTAGATACCATTGTTTTGGAGAGCAGGCAAGCATCCTAGTTTTCCAAGATGTATATAACAATGCTTATAAATTATTCTTAAGCAATCTGCTCACACGACAATACTCACTAACAAAAGGTAGCGTTCCTGTGCTGATGTGTTCCGAGCAGCTAGTTTAAGGATCTGTCCTTCTTTTATTAGTTCATTGGAAGGATTTACAATGTCTTCCTCTTCTCCCAGCATTTCATAAATCTCTAAGAGTTTCTTTAGGTTATCCTATGAAATGAAAAAAAAGCACAGCAACATCAAATATAAGGAGGTTTCACCTTTGTGGTTTTAATAATACAACAACCTTAGCTAAAATATGAATAACTCAGAAGCAATTGGAACTAAGCATAAATTTTTGTATAAAATACATCACTTATGAGGAAATTAAGAGAAGGTTATTACAGATAACTTTAAACAGTTTATAAACAATCCTTTTTGTTTATCTGTACCAATTCATTTTGATACAAACTTTAGATAATATTAGGCTATATTACTGGCAATTATCTAACTAGAAGATTCCCGTCTCCTCTTACCACTTACCATTTTTCTTATTGCACTATTAGAATGGCTTGCTGCTGTTGATATAATTTCCAGTGATTCTAAATGGAGAAAAATAAAATAAAATAAATACATATTGTCCTTACTATGCAACTAGATAGCTGAATAACATATACTTTACACTACAATAAGAAGAAATCTGGAAAAAGAAAAAAAGCAGAAATCTGAGACCAAAGATCCTATCTAATAAAAGAGAAACATGGCAATTGGCGTACGACCGCTAGCCTTCCCATTGGCTAATCAGGGCAATATGCAAATTAACTGCCGGCCAAGATGGTGGCTGGCAGCCAGGCAGCTTGAAACTAACATGAGGCTTGCTTGCTTCAGTGACAGAGGACTCCAACATTCCCAGCCTGCCGCTGCAGGCCTCTGAGCTGCAACTCTAAGCAACTATGTAACAAATATAGAAGCTAAACAAAACCCCAGAAACCTGCTTTAGTC
>NW_006293951.1:2585567-2594237 GCF_000327345.1 Myotis davidii
AGCCAGCAGGTCGTTATCTCCCGAGGGGTCCCAGACTGCGAGAGGGCACAGGCCAGGCTGAGGGGACCCCCCCCGAGTGCACAAATTTTTGTGCAGCAGGCCTCTAGTCTATAATAATAAAAGCATAATATGCTAATTAGACCGGACGAAGCCAGGGCTATGACAGAAGTCCAGGGTCCCGGGTGCCTGCTAGCAGCCAGAGGAAAGCCTGGGTCGCAGGTGCCAGAGGGAAGCTGGTGCCGGCAACCGGGGGAAGGAATGCCTACTCTTTCGTGCATTGGGCCTCTAATACATAATAAAAGCAGGAGGCAATTTCCATTTACAAACTGGATACAGATACTCCTCAGGTTATATCGTTTCGTGGTTATGTCGCCATCTCCCATCCTATATAATAAAGAGGTGATATGCAAATTAACCCTCACATCCTCACAAGATGGCTGTCTATGACTAGGCTGGCAGGGGGGGGTTAGTGAGGGACAACCAAACGACTGAAAAAGCAGGCTGTGTGGGGTGACCAGGCCGGCGGGGGGAGCAGTTAGGGGCGATCAGGCCGGCACACAGAGACAGTGAGGGGCGATCAGGCCGGCACACAGAGACAGTGAGGGGCGATCAGGCCGGCACACAGAGACAGTGAGGGGCGATCAGGCCGGCACACAGAGACAGTGAGGGGCGATCAGGCCGGCACACAGAGACAGTGAGGGGCGATCAGGCCGGCACACAGAGACAGTGAGGGGCGATCAGGCCGGCAGGGGGCAGGGGGGGGGCAGTTAGGGGCGACCAGGCAGGCAGGCAGGCGAGCAATTAGAAGCCAGTGGTCCAGGATTGTGAGAGGGATGAGGATCGGGTCTAAACCGGCAGTGGGACTTCCCTCGAGGGGTCCCGGATTGGAGAGGGTGCAGTTACCACAAGTAAAGGTCAGCAATTATTTTCTTTATTTTAAATTTTTTTACTGATTCACTTCATTACTGCTGTGTATGTGCTCCATGTGAGTGACGTAGGTGCTTATGTAGGTGGGTTCCGACTTACGGCGAAAATTGTGTTATGTTGAGCCATAGGAACGGATCTCCGACGTAACCCGAGGACCTACTGTACTTTCAAAAGTTCATTTGTAAGTAGATCAATACTTGGAACTTGAATGGTATTTCCTCATTGATAATTATTAGGCTTTCAGATAGATCTAATCCATAATGGAACTTTCAAAATCAGCAAACACCATGTACACTAGCTTGGGACAAGGCCCTCTGCCAGGTGCTTTCATAGGTATTAGGTCAATTACTTCTTATATAACCCTGAATGGAAAGTATATTCGTTCCACTTGACAGATGAAAGAAATGGAGTGTGATGTGTCTTGGCTAAAGTCACACAACTATGATATTAAAGGGCCACATTTAAACCCAAATCTTCTGACTCAAATTTCTACAACATTTCAGTGGTATTATTTTATTGATTTTATGAGCAATTTAACCACTAAGTAGAACTAACATTCTTTGGGAAAAGACAGCTGTAGTTCTAGCTTCAGCCAATGCTGATAGAGGGTTTTGCTGCAGGGGTGGGTGGTATGGAGAGATGGCATTGGGAACTCATAGTCTGAGCAAGGTAGGGGGCCTGGGGCGCCCGGTGAAGCTGGGGAAGCTGAGGTCTCCTGCCGGCTCCACCCCAGGGAATGCTCTCAATATTAAGTCAGGTCCTACTCTCTTCCTTTCTTTTCTATCTTGTGAATCCTGGTTGGGTTAATTCTGTTACAACAACCTATTGGCTCTGGACCAAATTTTCTGTCTTCTTTGTTCCATTACTAAACAAATTGCACTTTTGTTGCTTTCCCGACTTTTATGTCTCCCTCTGTGATTTCCTTAGAATTTTAGTGTAAGTCACAACGGGAAATCAAAAAGAATAATAAAATATCGCGTTACCAATTTTGTCATTTTTGACATTAGCACAGAAGAGGAAGTCAGAGTCTTTAAGTATAGAAGAAACGGAATTTTATTTACATTCTGGAGAATTATGCGGATACGGGCAATTCTGTGCATTCCACACAGAATCCATGAGAGAGGAAAACAAAGCAAGACAGGCTGGGACCATTGCCCAGGAGACCAATTTGAGGAGTAGCAGTAGTAACTCCCACCTCCAGCCCAACCACCAGTTCTGCCACTAACACCAAGAACTCAGGCCAGATGTGTAAAAAGTGAAAGACAGCAAGTCAGGAAAGTTCTAAACGGAAGAGGGAGAAAGGGGAGAAGAGAAGTTCCTGCGGTCACTGACTCACTTGGATGGTGGGAGAATCAAATCAGAGCCTGTGTTCAAAAAAAAAAAATACTCAGGCTCCTAGACCAAAGATTGTGTTTTGTGATCCTCATCTCTTATCAAGGCACACTTTTAATGGAAGACAAGAAATTATTAGAGGAAGTAGCAATGCTTTAAGATTATACACCAGTATTGTTAATACTTGTTGAATACAAACCCAATTCTATTTCTTAACTTTCATAGCTAATAGATTTTTTAAAAATATATTTTTATTGATTTCAGAGAGGAAGGGAAAGGGAGAGAGAGATAGAAACATCAATGATGGGAGAGAATCATTGATCAGCTGCCTCCTATATGCCCCCCATTGGGGATTGAGCCCACAACCCAGGCATGTGCCCTTGACCGGAATCAAACCCGCGACCCTTCAGTCTGCAGGCTGATGCTCTATCCCAGGGGTCCTCAAACTATGGCCCATGGGCCACATGCAAATACAAATATTGTATTTATTCCCGTTTTGTTTTTTTTACTTCAAAATAAGATATATGCAGTGTGCACAGGAATTTGTTCATAGTTTTTTTTTTTAAACTATAGTCCGGCCCTCCAACGATCTGAAGGACAGTGAATTGCCCCCCTGTTTAAAAAGTTTGAGGACCCCTGCTCTATCCACTGAGCCAAGATGGCTAGGGCACTAACAGGTTTTTTTAAAGTACACAAGAAAGTAACATTATTGAAACCTTTAAGCTTTAAAGAAAGCCTTTCATTTAGACATACATGACAAGTCTTCTATAAAATAAAAGACAACTAGCAAAATAGGAATAACGTTTTCTCACGGGAAAATGTTAACTGACAGTATATAGCATCATTTTCTCTTCTGAACAGGTAAAGCCAACACTGCTTAGGTTATTTTGAGATAATAAATGCCATCTCATCTTTCTCGGTATGCATCAACCTATCTAATTAACCAGCAGCACTGGTAATTCCGATGGTTGTACTCTTCCTGTGAGAAGGTAATTGTGTATTGCAATCCCAGATGTCTCTAAGACTATAGTTTGTTTGCTTGTTTTATTAATCCTCACCCTAGGACATTTTTCCCATTGATTTTTAGAGAGAGTGGGAGGAAGGGGCGGGGAGAGAGAGAGACATCGATGTGAGAGAGACACATTGATTAGTTGCCTCCCACAGGCTCCAAGTTCCAGGCCGGGGATCAAACCTGCAACCCAGGTACGAGCCCTGGACAGGAAGTCACACCCACAACCCTATGGTCCGCAGGCCGACGCTCTAACTACAGAGCCAAATGGGCCAGGACTTTAAGACTATAGTTTTATATTTCAGAGTTAATGATTAATGAGAAACCAGCAAGAGAAATGTGATTTGCATTGCTCTAAAGTGCTTGCCTAATTGAGGTGCTGTTAACAATATCCAGTGAGATTATTTCCTGGCACCAATATTTTCCTGAAGTGCCTATCAGACCTATATCTTGCTTTGGAATCACAAAGCTGCTTGGCCACTACATTATCCCATAATAGAAAAGAGCGGGGAATGCATTTACTTTTCGCATCATTCCAGTCTGGAGAGTCAGGGGGCAATTTCCGCAGGTAGTCCTTCAGGAGCATCTCGTACCGAGGAATCCGCTGAACGGGCTCCAGCATGTGGTGCTGCAAGGTCAAGTTCCCACAGACCTTCTGTTTCTGTAATTAGAAAGGTTTGTAAAGAAAGATTTAAAAATTAGGTTAGCTAGTTGAAAAATGTAATACAGAGCTTTCATCCAGGGCAGTATCTCCCTACAAAACACAGTCTATGCATCATCCGAATTAGATATAACTGCAGTACTAATAAAAATAGGAATTTTAAACCCCATCCGAATCTATGAAACTATGATTTTTGAGGTTAGGGCCTGGGCATGTGCATTGGAATCCCTGATTCTTCCATTGCAGTTTGAGGACCACCAACCAAGGGTAAGAACAGAAAGGAAAATCAAGCAGGATTTTAAGCAAGAAAATTCCAGATTGCTGGCAACCACTTCAATTAGTCATTACAAGTCTGTGTGAGGTCATATTATTAAATCATACTGTAGAGGTTTTCAAAAGAAGCACCTACTATTTAATGAGCTTCACTAAGAAAAATTTTACTAAATGATTTTGGACTCAGCAGAAACTATTTTATAATAAGGCCACCACAAACATCATTTCCTTTGAACTTAAAAAAGACTCTACACAGAATGACAAGATCTGATCGTTTCATTATCTGTCAGAATTTTTCCATTTTTCATTAGGTCATAGCATTCTTTTCCATTAGAAACCAACTCCTTAAATAGATTTATTTTTTCCTGGGTGAAATTGAGTCTATAGCATTTGTTTTCAATAAGCTGCTGATATAAGAAAGGGAAAAGATTCCTTGAAAAGTAAGATGTGTTCTTGTTCATATTAAACAAAGCATGAATCTTCTTAACATATTTATTCAACTCATAGCATGATTAAGGCAAGGTTATACAAGTCATGTTAAGATATGGTTAGCAATTAAAGCAAATAAGAAACCAAAGGCTTCGCAGAGAAGGGAACATTTAACCTGAACTTGGATGAGGGCAGGCTTTGGGTGGGAAGGCCCCCGGAGGAAGACCAGGAGGCAAATGAAGATAGAGAGACCTTGGAGAACGAGCCCAAGGCAGTGGGGCATGAAACATGGTCAATAAAAGGGAGCAATCGAGTTTTGTTAGCAAATAATATATTTGTATGGAAACAGGATGAAGAAGAAATAGTAATCTGGTGTAATAATGTCAAACTGAGCGTAGTATTGTTTCAGGTTTTCATGCAGGGGAGTGATACCGTTAGAGGTCTACTAAGATCAACCTACTGCAATATGGCTTTAGGAAGATGTGGGGAAGCTAGTGTGGAAGTCATTATTGTAAACCAGGAAATGTAAAAAGAGCCTGAAATTAGCGTGGAAGCTGAGGGGTAATGGCTTTGCTTAATAAATATTAATGTGCCCTAACTGGTTTGGCTTGGTGGATTGAGCGTCAGCCTGCGGACTGAAGGGTCCCAGGTTCGATTCCAGTCAAGGGCATGTACCTTGGTTGCGGGCACAACCCCCCGGTGGAGGGGTGTGCAGGAGGCAGCTGATCGATGTATCTCTCTCACTGATGTTTCTAATTCTCTATCCCTCTCCCTTCCTCTCTGTAAAAAATCAATAAAATATATATTTTTAAAAATAATATAAATAAATAAGCAAATATTGTTATAAGTTTAGTGATCTCTTTTGACTTTCTCTAACAAACATATTACACACACACACATCAGAGAAAATATTACTGATCCCAAAATTTGTACATAAAGAAACTGTGGCTCAGGAGAGTTAGGACAGCTTTCTGAGGTAAAATGATTTTAAGTGGCAGATGAGGATTCTAAATTAGTTTAGCTGATTCTCAATCCATTGCGCCTTTTACAGTCTCATCATTCCCTCATAATATGGAGATGACAGACATTGTAGAGACAGATTTCTGATTTGATAAAATAATGACCACCATCACCAGCATCGTGCAGTGAGGACTTATTGTGCAACAAGCTCCATGGTAAGCACCTTAGATACAGTATCGCCAGGCAAACAGAGAGAAGAGGAAACACAAGAGAGCAGTCAAGGGGCACAGAATTCCCAACCCCAGAAACGCATGTGATCTAAAGAATTTTTTTAAAATATTTAAACTTTGGCACAGAATAGTTATTAGCAACTTCGACTAGAGAATCAAATAGAAATTACTATGGTATTATTAAAATGTATTATTCAGGTGTCACAAAAAATTTAAAAAAATTTTTTAATCATATAAAGTCACAAAAAATCCAGAATAATTATATTTCTAAAACATCAGAATTTATAACAATCATTCTTTTTAAACAATGTTCTTATTGATTTTAAAGAGAGAGGGAGGAAGACAGAAATATCAATGAGAGAAAAACTATAACCATCATCTATATATATAATGAGCCAGGGGCCATCACATCTGAAACAACTGAGCAGATGACCAAACAGGCTGAGTGGGGCAACCAGGCAGGCAGGGGGGTTAGTGAGGGATGACCAAACGACTGAACAGCAGGCTATGTGGAGTGACCAGGCAGGCAGGGGGTGCAGTGAGGGGTGACCAGGCTGGCAGGGGGCACAGTTGGCGGCAACCAGGTTAGTGGTGGGGGGGCAGTTAGGAGCAATCAGGTCAGCAGGCAGAGGTCGTGAGGGGTGATCAGGCTGGCAGGGGGGCCAGTTAGGGGCAATCAGGCAGGCAGGCAGATGAACAGTTAGGAGCCAGTGGTCCTGGATTGTAAGAGGGATGTCCAACTGGATCGGGCCTAAACTGGCAGTCGGACATCCCCCAAGGGGTCCTGGATTGGAGAGGGTGCAGGCTGGGCTAAGCCGCCCCCCCCGCCCCCCGCACAAATTTTATGCACCAGACCTCTAGTTCTTTATATTCACTTCTTTTCATTTCAACATTTCAACCTCTGAAAGAAAGCAAGAGAGGCACAGAACTAAATGGGAATTCACTTTGTAATTTACATGGACCCTAATAAAAGCACTCTCTTGCTCTTAAAAGCAAATGGAGAATTTACTGCTCAACACATGGCCTATGCTCAATATTTTAATTATGCAGAGATGGTTTTTACATAATTCAGAGTTGAAGGAATTTGGCTAGGTATCTCAAACAGATATCACAATCTAAATTTTATATCTAGAAACTTTATGATTTGGACAGAACAACTACTGCACAGCCTTAAACAAAAGAGTCATATTACCTGAATTTCTTCAACTACTGATTTGAACTGGGGAATACGCTCTGTCATGTTTTTAACCAATTCCATTGCATTATCAAATCCTTTCACGTATTCTCCATACATTTTAAGGAATGGTGCCAATTTCTGGAGGATGTCACCAATTCTAGGAGTAGTTTCCCTGTATAAGATATAGAAACAAGTCATTAAGATTTCTTATAGAATGAGTGAATTAACAGGACTTCAAAAGAAGTAATCACCTTTCTACACACACCCTATACTTAATCAGATTCACTCTGCTATGAGATTGGTAGAAAATGAAGGAAGGTAGAGAATTAAACGAAGTTTAGGAATGAAATAGTAAAAAGTGATACTAAGAAAATCTTCAAGCTCCATATAACTCATAACATTGTATCTTCACTAGTAAAAACAGTTTGAAGAGCAGAGATGAAACCCTTTTAACTAAAGTTGAAAACGTACACCTTCTATTATTGGTCTATAGCAGGGGTCCTCAAACTACGGCCCACGGGCCACATGCAAATACAAATATTGTATTTGTTCCCGTTTTGTTTTTTTACTTCAAAATAAGATATGTGCAGTGTGCATAGGAATTTGTTCATAGTTGTTGTTTTTTTTAAACTATAGTCCAGCTCTCCAATGCTCTGAGGGACAGGGAACTGGCCCACTGTTTAAAAAGTTTGAGGATCCCTGGTCTATAGTATAAAAATTTAGCCCAAATATTTGGCTAAAGCTCTGTGTAACATAAGTATTGCAATTTAAAAGCTGAATAACACAGCATCAAGTATGACTGCCTTAGATATATCATTTGCTATCTACTCCTTACCATTCTTGCATTCGTTTCTCCAGTTCTGGCAATAGGAATTTACTATGGAAGGCATTTATTGATGAAATATTAGAAAAGATTTTATTCACCATCTCTGCTGGAAATGAGCCTCGATTGGCCTCTTCCAATAGTTTGCAATAAAATACCTGGATAAGAGAATAGAGCAAACATTACTTCAAATTTATTGGCTTACCACCTGGCACTGTGCTATGCACATAGTAAGTTCTTTAACAACTTTTTGTTGAAAAAATGGAAAAGTTCATGGTTCAAGAAATCAATCATTTTTGAACTACAGGACTGAGTATGTACTTTGGTTAAGAAGAACCAGGAATTAGAATTAGGAAACTTTGCCTCTTTTTGTGGGATGTTAACCTTTTTTGTGCCAGAGAATTTCCAACTGAGGTTAACAGAATTTACCCTTCGAATCCATAAGTAGAATTAAGAGATTAAAAAAAAAAACACAAAAAAACTTTACATACACCTCATAATTGTGGCATTTTCCACTCCTGTTTATGTTTTGAATGATTTTTATGTCCTTTACTACATATTGCCTTTACTGGCATTGTCAGTTGTTGGCATATGTCTCTTTTTTTCTATTAAAACTACACAACTTGGGGAGGGAAGACATCATAATTTAGTTTCTAAAGAAGAAAGGGTACTTAATAAATAACTGGTCAGTGGATGAAAAAAGAATATTTCAGTTCTCTAATGTCTTCCTGCTTTTTAGTAAAAAATGACGCAAAACTTGAAACCCTGGTATGAGGACAAAAAAATCTTCTCCTGCATATGGATAATAATAGGTATCATAAAGACAAAAAAAATCTGCAATATTAGCTA
>NW_006293951.1:2594494-2604176 GCF_000327345.1 Myotis davidii
GGAGTCTGTATTAGCAGACAATTTAACAATTATCTTGCTCTTTTATCACTGAAGCAGGATTGAGAGATCTTAGTTTTCAATAGTTACTCTTACAATACATTTTAAAATGTTTTCACAGAATTAGAACAAATATTTATCTAGAACCACAAAAGACGCCAAATAACCACAGCAATCTTGAGAAATTAGAACAAAGTTGGAGGAATCACAATACCGGATGTCAGACTATAATACAAGGCCATAGTAATCAAAACAGCAAGGTAGAGACTTATAGACCAATGGACCAGAATAGAGAGCCCATAAATAAACCCACATCTTTCTGGTTAATTAATATTTGACAAAAGAGGCAAGAACATACCATGGGGTAAAGATAGTCTATTTAATAATATTGAAAACTGGACAGACACATGAAAAAAAAAAAAAAATGAAACTAGACCACCTTCTCACACCACACACAAGAACAAACTCAAAATAGATTAAAGACTTGGATGTTAGACTTGAAACCATAAAATCCTAGAAGAAAATGTAGACAGTAAAATCTCAGACATTTCTCTTAGCAATATTTTTTCTGATATATCTCCTTGGGCAGGGAAACAGAAAAAATAAACAAATCGGACTACATCAAGCTAAAAAGTTTTTGCACAGGAAAGGAAACCATCAGCAAAATAAAAAACAAACCACTCAGTGGGAGAGCATATTCACCAATAGTACATCCGATAAGGCAGCAGTTTTTATGGTTGGGGGTCACCACAACATGAGGAACTGTATTAAAGGGTCGCGGCATTAGGAAGGTTTTGAACTACTGCGATAAGGGGTTAATATCCAAAATTTATAGAGAACTTACACAGCTCAACACCAAACCTCCCCCCAAAACAATCCAATTAAAAAATGGGCAAAGGACCTTAATAGACACTTCTCCAAAGAGACATATGAAAAGATGCTCAACATCACTAGTCATCAGATAAATGCAAATTAGAACCACAATGAGGTATCACCTCAACCCTGTCAGAATGGCTATCATCAATAAATCAACAAGTGTTGGTGAAGTTCTGGCAAAAAGAGAACCCTCGTGTACTGTTTGCTGGAATGAAGCTTGGTGCAGCCACTGTGGAAACCAATATGGAGTTTTTTCACTGTATTAAATGTTTCCTACAAGGCTGAGCAAGTGAACTCTCAATATCCCTTCTGGCCCTATGACTGCAGCCACTCAGGTCATGCTCATAAGACTGAACAGCAAACAGGCCAAACAGAATCAGTGATATATTCATGTTAGTATCACATCAGAATCACAATCTCTCATTTATATTATCATAGAAACATAGCATAGAGAATCACAATAATGGTCAAGACTAGTGTTTAGGGTTGAAAGACATGGATAAAAGACACTTGTGACTTGTACGGAAAGTCCGTCAGTGTGCTCTTTATGAAGTATAACACTTTATACCCAGTGAATTCACTGATAAACCTAGAAATGTTATAAATTTCCTTTCACTGGCCAAAACTGGTCAGGTGCTTCTCTGTAGTTTCTAAAAACTTTAATTATTAAGTTAAAGTAATGTATAGTGCCGAAGATTAAAATAATTCTGAAATGGAAAATATTACCTGATCTAAGAGGTCAAGTCGGTTGACGTAAGCTCTTTCTGTAAGCAACAGTTCATTGGCTATGTTGTGAAGTTTTTGCTCATTTGTCTCCTACAAATAGAACAGATATGCACATATTAGGAAATAAAGCTTGGACAATATTTCTCAAGTAATAAACTCCTCATCGAATGGTTTGATTAAAACAGTTTTCTCAAGCTTCTCAAGTACCCAGTTCCTTTCAGCCATCGAGGAACATCCAACCAGAAAGTAAGAAAATTAGAAATGGGCAATTTGCTAGATATAACGTGTAACAACTTTTTTTTAAAAAAAGAATAGTTTATTGATTTTTAGAGAGAGAAGAGAGAAGAAGAGAGAAACATTGATGTGAGAGAGCAACATCGATCACCCCCTGCTAAGGATTGAGCCTGGAACCCGGGGATGTGCCCTTGTGTGGAATCAAAGTGGCAATCTCCAGGTTCACAGTGATGCCCAACCAACTGAACCACACCAGTCAGGGCCGGTAACAACTTCTCCTGTGATGCCTGTAGCAGTCAGTTAACACTATCACCCATCTTTGCCTTGAAACATCTTTTTACTTTTCCGGTTCCCAGACACAATACTTTTCTTGTTTTTCCCCCACCTCTCTTTGGACACAACTTCATCATTCTCTCAATCATCTTCTCTAATTGTCAGCTTTATGCACAAAACTTTTTGCCCTTGCAAAAAAACATTTCATTGTGGAAAATTTCAATCTATAATAATAAAAGGGTAATATGCTAATTAGACTGGACATCATTCCGGGCGAAGTCGGGGCCGGAGGGAAGCCTGGGTCCTGGGTGACAGTGGGAAGCCGGTGCCAGGAGCTGGGGGAAGGAAGGCCTACTCTTGCATGAATTGCATGCATCAGGCCTCTAGTCATATATGAAAGAAGAGAAAAGAGTGAAATGAAGCTCCAGGTGTCCATTGCGGAGATTCCACAGTCATCAACTCATTGTTAATCTTGTTTCATCTATGCCACCTACCTTCTTATACCCATTTTGTTTTTTTTTTGAGAGAGAGAAACATCAGTCAGTTGCCTTCCATATGTACACCAACTGGGGATCAAACCCACGACCTAGGTATGTACCCTGACCTGAAATCAAACCATCACCTTTTGGTATACAGCATGATACTCCAACCAACTGAGCCACACTGGCCAGGGACTTTTATCCATATTTTAAAATTAAACCCACACTTTATTATTATTATTTTTAAAGAAGAAAGGGGAAATGGGGCATTAAATTTCAGAAGTGAGAATGGGTGATTTATAGGTAGTTGAGGGAGAGGGGAACATACATGGCAGGCAAATTCTTTTCTTTCACATTCCTTTTATTTTTTAAAACATATTTTTATTGATTTCAGAGAGTTAGAGAGAGGGAAAGATTGAAACATCAATGATGAGAGAGAATCAATGATCAGCTGCTTCCTGCATGCCCCCCACTGTGGATTGAGCCCACAACCCAGGCATATGCCCTTGACTGGAAGTGAACCCGGGAGCCTTCAGCTCACAGGCCCACGCTCTATCCATTGAGCCAAACCGTCTAGGGCTCAAATTCTTTAAAGAAATATATATTTTCATTGATTTTTAGGAAGAAGGGAAGGGAGAGGGGGAGAGAAAGAGAAACATCGATCAGCTGCCTCCTGCACACCCCCCACTAGGGATCGCACCTGCAACCTGGGCATGTACCCTGACTGGGAATCAAACTGGCAATGTTTTGGTGCACTGGACATGCCCAATCAACTGGGCCATACGGGCCAGGGCAGATATTTACTTACATATATCTGTGTAGACCCCTGCTAGTTCCATGAGGATGGGAACAGTTTTTTCCTTATTAACTATCTCCTGCGTCTACCACACGCTTCAATAAAATATTGACATGCAATAAAATATTTTAAGTTTCACATACCTAACTATTGTTGGACACTTATTACCACTTTGACATAGTGTTAATGTAAAAGTAAACTCATCTTTTCTGGAAAACACCATCTCCAAACTTTACCATCTTGGCAATGGTGCCATCTCTTTCTGGTTATCTGTCTTTGGCATCTTGAATTACTTTAAACTTAGTTCCCTACCACAAAACCCAGTCAGCTACCAACTCTTCTCATGCCATGGTGTCTTTCTTTTTCTCTCTCTCTCTCTCTCTCTTTGCTATTATGTCTTTAGCATCCATCCCTTAAGTTTTCATCGCTGCTACCCTGTTTTGCTCAAGACCAGGCCAATCAATAGTTGCCAAATGCTCTGATTCCACTATTTTTGGCTCTAACCCACCTTGTTTCTGCCGTATGAGGAGTGTTTCTAAAACTCCGCTTTGCCCAGGTAACCCTACTTTCCATAGAAAGAGAAGCCTTCAAGAGTCCTCTCCGCAATGACAGGATACAATCCAGATTCTGGGTACCATTCAGGGTTGTTCAAACCTGGTCACTTCCTCAAACTTCTCTCTCACTGTATCTTCACAGGCACACTTTCCCCCAAACACACTAATCTATCCACCTTCATCCAAACATGTCCCCGGCCATCCCCAAACCTTTCTTTTATCCTCTCTTTAATGGCACATGCTCTCGCTGTACCTCTGTAGGTGTTTAACACTTACCTTCCTTTCTATGGCCGGCTGAACTTCCAGCCCTTGTCTATGGAGCCTTCTTTAACTATCCAAAGCCCTTCGGCTTGGTCCTATTAAAATGCATTTTATATTTTATACCTAAAATATGTTTTTTATTTAGAAAGTTCTACCTGCTTTTCTGAGATACCCTTTCACTCTAGGAGAGTAGTAAGTATAATAAAGGTTTAGTAAAAACTCTAGTGCCAAAACAGACCAAAGTATATTTTAACCAGAGTTTAATTTGTGTAAATGTTATATTTTTAAACTGTATAAAATACGATTAAGCTGTAAGAATGCTTCACTGTATTCAACATATAGGACAACTACTTACGTTTTATAGGCAGCATCTATTCTAATGTGGGAAATGAGCAAGTTGGTTCTTACAGCAGTACTGAGCTGAGGTATTTCTATGTGAAGTCTTTAGGTAAAGTAACTAATACTGTTTAAATAATTTTCTGGTCTCAGAAATACTGAAATAACAACTATGTAGTCAGCAAATCCCCCAACTAGTCAAGGTTTTGTTTGAACTTAACAAGTTAAGGGTAAAGCTCTAGCATTGTTACTTACCTGCCTGGTATCCTTCCCCCACCCCATTTTTTAAAAAAAATCCTCACTTAAGTATATTTTTCCATTGATATTTAGAGAGAGTGGAAGAAAGAAGGAAAGACAGAGATAAACATCAATGTGTGAGAAACACATCGACTGGTTGCCTCTTGCACGTGCCCCGACCAGGGCCTGGGCTGGAGAGGAGCCTGCAACCAAGGTACATGCCCTTGACCAGAATTGAACCCAGGACCCTTTGGTCTGCAGGCCGACACTCTATCCACTGAGCAAAACTGGCTAGGCATCCCCCAATTTCTTAATGGTATCCAGACTTGGTTCACGTAACTCACGTAGCCTTTCTTTTGGGGAAGTAACCACTGTCCTCCCAGATTAAAGGGGGGCCCTGATTGGTGTAACAATAACGGGTGCACAGTGATTGGTTCAGGAAACAAGAAGACATGAGGAAATGTGTACAGCAGCGGGGAAGAGGAGGTTCCCTACTCTTAAAGGAGGAACCACGGGAAAAGCGCTCTCCCTTTGCTGCTCCATGTAAATGAGGGACCGATGTAGGCTTCAATGTTGAGCAGCCATTGCATAACCACAGAGGTGAAGCCAATAAAAGTCGCCATTGTTTAGGCCAGGTCGAGTGTTATCGTTGTTATTTGTAGCCTTCTGATTAATACAGAAAACAAATACTATGAAACAGATGCAATATATTCCATGAAATTTAAAAACTTTCAAGTAATTTTTAAACAATACTTAATGACCTAAAAATGTGACTTTGAAACTGTTACTAAGAGAACACAAATACACAGTAAATACATAAGAAATCTGTCAACATTTCAGGGAAAGATAAAGCACTATGTTATTCCACACGCAGGAAATAGTGATCTGCATCAACACGACAAGATATTTGTGTTTGCTTTGTTTTTTTAAAGCCAGATTTATTGATATAATGTACAAGTGATAGTAAAACTGACCCCTTTGGTATAAAGTTTTAGTTTTGACAAATGCTTGTCATCATGTCACCCAATCAAGGTGCAGAACACTTCCATCGACCTCATCTCAGGTCTCTTTGTACTCAGCCTCACTGCTCTCACGGGACCAGCGCCCGGCAATGCTGAGCTATCCCATTCCAGAGTGTGTGCAAATGGGATCACACAGTTGGCGCCTTTTGCATCTGACTTCTTTCATTTGTCAAAATGCATTTGAGATGCATCAATGTTGTTAGTAGTAGTGTAGACTGCGGTTCCTGCCCCACCCCTGGCCTTCACCACTCTGTCTTGTCAGTGTCTATAGGTAATGCATATATGCATATAAGTTCTTTGGTTAATCATTTCCCACTCCCCCACCCCACTTCCCTCTAAGATTCCTCAGTCTATTCCATGTTTCCATGCCTCTGATTCTATTTTATTCATCAGTTTATTTTGTTCATTAGATTCCTTGTTCGTTTATTTTGATTTTTAGATCCAATTGTTGATATATATTTATTGCCATTTTATTGTTCATACTTTTCCTCTTCCTCCTTCTTCTTCCTCTTCTTAAAGAATACCCTTCAACATTTCATGTAATACTGGTTTGGTGGTAATGAACTCCTTTAGCTTTATTCTAATAGTAGCGATGTATCTTTTTGACTTGCATTCTTTTATATGTTCTGGTTCTAATTCTGACAAATATCTTTTTTTTTTTAAAAAGATCCTGCAATATGTGTCCTATAATAAAATAATGTCTTTTATTTGTCAGAATCCATTAACCAACAGGCCAGACTGTCTATTATTGCCACGAAACGAAGCCACCCCTGAAGTCTTCCATATCCTATGGGATCTTAGGACACTTATATGCAACAATCTTTTGCTGACTGCAAATCTTATTTTAGCTTAACATGGCAAATTGTGGGTATCCTGGTAATATTTTGCAAAATCCAAGGGGATGACAGCAGTTATTAACAAAAGCTATGTTCCTTCCACACAGATGGTCTTCTAATGTTAGGTCCCTTACCTTGCCAAAACTAACACAAAAATAAGCAAAAGTAAGCTTGCTGACGGGTTTAATCACTCACGTAGGTTTGTGAAAAATTACTAGGGATTTTGTGGTTGAGTCAGGAAATTACTGACTCAATGGAGCCTTGTTTTAGGTCAATCGAAACAACAATAATAATGCACTGTAAAACTATCTAATCCTTACAACGTCTTTGTAAAATAGATACCATTACTATTCTTATTTTACAGGCAGTACCATACACAGAACAAAACAAAATCCCTAAGCTCAAAGAGGTCTGGGAAACTTGCCCAAGGTCACTCGGTTAGAAGGTAACTGAATCAGATTCTTATCTGTGGTATGTGATTTTACGTAACTATTCACTAATAGTTGGCTCTTACTCTAACCTTTCTTAGCAAGAGAAAAACAAAAACAAAGCTGCATTAGTGCCTACAAGTGAACAGACTAACAAAATACTCTATCCACTTAAAAATGGAATATGGTACCTACTACACATTTTAATTTGTTATTTTTTCAGTAAAAATTCTACTTAGCCCTGGCTGGTGTGGCCCAATGAATAGAGTGTTGGCCCAAGTGCTGAAGGGTCTGGGGTTCGATTCCTGGTCAAGGGCACATACCTGGGTTGCAGGTTCAATTCCCAGCCCCTGTTAGGTTATGTGTGGGAGTAAACCATTCAATGTGTCTTTCACATTGATGTTTTTTCCTCTCTCTCTCTCCTTCTTTCCTTTCCTCCCTTCCACTTTCTCTAAAAATCAATGGAAAAATACATCCTCTGGTTAGGATTAACAACAACAAAATTCTGCTGACTTTTCAGCATTTTAGTACTAATTATCAGGTATAAAAATTCATATTTCATGTAATAATATAATGGTTCCTGATTTTAAAAATTTATTTAGTTACTAAAATTAGTGTAGTTACTAAAACTCATCTGCGAGTAGCTTTAGGGAGATATACGATCCCTCTGCATGCATGGGGTTCTTATTATTCTATCAAACTTATGCTAAAATAATGGACAAAGTAGTTATAAAATTGTTGGTATTTTGGGGCTGTAGCCTGATTTTTTAAAAATAGAAAGTTAAATAGGTAAAGTTATATAATATTGGTTCTTATTGTTTGCCACTTCAAAAGTATATAACTCCTACTTTGTGCTTAGCACTTTACTAAGAAGTCTTGTGATTTATTCTTGTGATTCTTTGGAAAACAATAATAGTTACACAATACTGATTAAGAAGTAATCCTATCAGATTCTATTGGAAGCTAACACACAGGCTTGGCTTTTCAAAATAATGATAAATGTTATTTTAAAAGCATCTTACTTTTGATATCTCTCTATACAATAGAGGGATTGGGTTATACTTGCATATTGAAAGCTGATTCTCAGAGTATTATTGCCTCAAACAAAAATACACTAGAGTAGCCCTGGCTGGTGTGGCTCAAAGATTGGAGTCCTGGCCTGTGCACCTAAGGGTCTCAGGTTTGATTCCCAGTCAAGAGAATGTACCTGGGTTGCATCAGGGTGCATGTGGGAAGCAACCAATCTGTGTGTACATCTCACATAGATGTTTCTCTCCTCTCTCTCTCTCTCTCCCCCCTCCCTTCACTCTTCTTAAAAAAAAAAAAGTCAATGGAGAAAAGATCCTCAAGTGAGGATTAATAACAACAACAAAAATGCATTTGAGTATATATGTCAAGTACCAGATCTGAAAAAGTAAGATACACTCCTCTTATAAGAATAGATCAGCAATTTACTCTTCTCTGCTGCCCTTCGACTTCTCTCTGCTCACTGCACTGCCAAGGCTATTGCTGTGAACTCTCACGCCTCCAGTAACCTTTCCCAGCGATCTGCTCCGTTCTCACTGTGGTCAGGTTCAGCCTCGTTATGTCACTGTACCTGTTGGCTCATGAGTGTGCTCCAGGGTCAGTTCTGCTTCCTTAGTTGTAGATGTCACCGGCTCCTATAGTTCTTTTCAGACCTTTGACATGGCTGTGTATGCCAGGAGCCGGACAAAGAGCTCCCTCCCACTACAGCTCACATAGTTCACTAACTGGATAGGCAGAAAATGCGTGTGTGGAGCCAGTGAGTCATTCTTCAAATCATAGTGCCATACCCCCTGCCATATGCCTCAAAAACACCGACTGGGGGAATAGATATTGCAGAGAGATTTTGTAAATGATAATGAACAATTACAGTTTCCTGAAAGGTGTTATAGGGACAAAATCTTCGTTTATTATTATTGTTTATTTTTATTTTATTATTTTGTTAATCCTCACCCAAGGATATTTTTTTTCCATTGATTCTTAAAGAGAGTGGAAGGGAGGGAGGAGGGAGAGAGACACACACAGAGAGGAACATCCTGTGAAAAAGACACATCGATCAGTTGCCTCCCACACACTAACCAGGGCCAGGAATCAAACCCAAGACCCTTCGGTACATGGGCTGGTGCTCTCAGCACTGAGCAACACCAGCCAGGGCCAATTTTTAAAAATGAATCAGATATTGGCATCATGCTTTATAACTCTCCAATACATGTTATGTGATTTCATTTTAAGTAGAATTTCTTTCTAAAAGCATTGACTCAAATCTACTAAAGTTATTACAGCCTTTTCCACATATTAATGGGAAGTTATATTAAAAACAATCTATAATAATATGCTTTTATTAGACCAGACAGCCATACAACCTTCTGAATGAAGCTGGGGCTGCGAGGGCCACAGCTGCGAGGGTCAATCCCCTTGCATGAATTTCGTGCATCAGGCCTCTAGTATGTCTATAAATTATCAGGTTTTTAGAGGACCAGAATGACTATTTCTCGGTCTTGGGAGTTTCTGCCCAAATCTGCTGTCAGTTAATTATATTCTCCATGGAGAAGGAAGATGTGGCTTTGTATAGGTACACATATCTCTGTGTTCCTAGAAGTCCA
>NW_006293951.1:2605058-2608596 GCF_000327345.1 Myotis davidii
AAACACTGTGTTTGTGCTCAATTAAGATCAGGTAATAATCCCCTAAGTAAGGTCATGTGGTCTCCTGGAAGATTTGTAATCAGCAAGAAATGTATCGCCAGGTTCACATTACAGAAAAAGGGAATACCCACTGGGACACACAGACATCACTCCTGCCCCAGTGCTTCATAGGCAGTGTCACAAACATCATCAGGCTATTTCAGCATGATCTTCAAGAAGCTGTGAGAGCAAAGTCTACACCTGCTTTGGACCCAGCACCAATGCTTTTCCAGTCTTGTGTCCTCCACACACAGTTGCAGCAGAAACAAAAAAAAAACCACACACACACAAAAGGAGAAGAGGTGTGTGTGAGAGCTTTTAATCTGAAGGTTATAATGACCTTTTTTTGAGGTAAGCAGGGGAGGAGGGAGAAACAGAACTTGAAATGCCAAGGGCAATTTGGTTCTTAAACACACCGTCACCCAAACCAGTGTCCCATGATGCAGTACCAAGTGCTGTGAAGGGAAAGCAGAGGGTGACAGATTAAAACGGGCCTGATCTGGGTAGGGGCGGGGTCAAGGCAGAGACCTCGAAGTTAAAACTGGAAGGCATTACTGGAGGGAGGAGGTTTCCCAGGAAGCTGGTAGACCGGTGCTCGTGGACCAGCTCAGAGTGCTGAGGACCTAAGACAGGTTCAAACAGCTGGAGGGCCGAGCAGTAGGAACAGGGCAGTGAGCAAGGCTGGTGCAGCAGGGAGCCCAGGGCCCAAGGGCGTCTTAGGTTGGGTTGGGTATTTGGGTCTCTGTCCTCAGAATGGGACACATGTCATCCTCTCAGAGGTAGCTGCTATTATCAGCCCCATTTTATTATCATTTATTATTATTATTATTATTATCTCCATTTCATAGATGAGGAAACTGGGTTCAGAGAGGTTGAGTGACCTGCTCAAGGTCATTCAGCTCAAGGTCATTTGGCTGATAAGTGGCTGAGTTGGTATTCAAACCTAGAGTCTGGCTCTTGAGCCTCTCTTCCTGACCACCAGGTATTGTTTTCTTTTCCTTTTTGTAAGACACATTGTTTTGTTTTTGTTTTTGAAAGCCACATACAACTGCTATGTTTTCAAGATCTGACCTTTCCATTTCTCTCACACCCACACTAAACTGGGCCTACATGTGCATCGTGACCTCGATGTACCTGATTGTCCCAAGTCTGGTTCACGGCAACACTGTGTTAACCCCCATCCCTGACTCCGTTATTCCCATGCTCTTAGCACTGCTGATTAGCTGGCCCTGGTTCGCTCCCACTCCAGGTTTGCTGCTTCTCTTGCTTGAGTTCCAGGTGTAAGCAATGCTGGAAAGACTGTTGACTGGCCCCTCCATCTTTGACCTGGACCTTCAAAGTCATAGTCATACGTTATCACAGGGGCCAACTTTCTCCACTGTCCTCAAGCTCCAAGCCTCATCCCTTGAGGTCATCTCACTAGCTTTTACAGGCGCTTCCCAAATCAACACATCTAACATCAAGTCTTGGTACCACCTCTACGCTGTCATCTCTTCGTACCTCACTGAGTTCCAGGTCTGCCTGGCTTCTCCACTTCTGCTCACAACAGGGTTCAGCCTCTCCACTATACTCCAGAACCTTAGCTTACCTTGGAATTCTCCTTTCCCCTTCACCTCCTGGTATCTTAAATAACGGTCATTTATCTTAATCCTCCTCCTCAACTGTTAGTTTCCTCACTGTATTCACTGTAGTACCTTGTACCCAGTATAAGTACAATTTCATTTAATTACCCAGGTTCACTGAGCCAGTGGGCTGTACTATCCCTGGGAAGGTCTAGGGCTCCAGGTTAGCTGGAGTTCCATATTCTAAATGATGACTGTCCTCATAAGCTCACCAATAACCCCACGTGTTCTACCCTCTCAAGCCCATTGGTTCTCACAACATCATTGTCTCTTCTTCTTTTTTCTTCTGTTAACTCACTGTGTTCCTCTTTTGATTATTTTTGTGCTGTTAGGGCTCAGTCCTTGGCCTTTTCTCTGTTCCTATATATTTTATGTTGGCAATATTAATCACACCCTTGTATACAGAATATCTCCAGAATATTCTACTTTTGTTTCAGACATTTTCACCTGGACAAAATGAAGTCCTTCATATTCAGTATGTCTAAATCCAATTTATTTTTTGCCCCAATACATGTTGCTCCTTTTATTTCCTTGAAGTTCAATAATGGTATACCACCTGCCACCCATTCAAGCTAGGAGTTGAATATGACTCATTCCCCACATCCAGTTACCGGATCCTCAGAAATCTCTCTTCCTGGTCCTAACCCATTGTAGCAGCGAGGACCTCATCCTCTCACACCTGGAATACTGACATTGCTGTTATGTGCCCTGCTCCATCTGTTTTTCCTTTCATCTGACTCATTTTTCTAAAACCCACAGGTATAAATTCATGTCACTTCCATGCTTTAATTGTCTCTGAGGCCAGAGAGTACCAAGCTTATGGAAAGTTTGAAATAACATGGGGGGGAAAACCCTATGCTTCATCCAGCAAAACAGGATGCAGAGTGACCATACATTATGCTATTGAATATAGTCTTAAAATAATCGGCTCAGAAAAACAAGATGGAATGTTAAACATCAAAGCAGTTCTCTCTGGGTGGTAGAACTATGGATGCTTTGTGTATTTTCTTTGCTGCATTTTATTGACTTTCTATGAGAATTATTTTTTAGCTAGACTTTCAAAAATATTTTTTTATAACAGGAGATGACATGTAACTGGTAATAAGAATTCTCCATTGTCCTAGCGGGAGAGAAAATACAACTTAGGCAATGCAAACCCATTTCGATTTGTCCTTAGCTTACATTCTCTTTTGAAGCCTCTCCCTCTACCCCTACACTCATTTCTCTAGCCGTCTGGCCTATTATTATGAGGCCAGAAATACCCCAATTATGGCACCCACTTTCTCGTCTCTATTCATTCCTCACGCTTTCCTTCTGCCTAGACACGTTCAACACCTTCTTCCCTTCTAGCCTGGATCACCCAGCAACCTCCCACTCAATCTTCAAGCCCAATTCAATTTCTTCTCCACAGCCTGCCCCTCATCTAGCCCTCCTCCAGGCACCTTTGTTTCTTCATCTGTGTTTCCAAAGCACGTATACACTGAGTGGCCAGATTATTATGACCACTCCATCAGTACTTCGTTGGGCCACCTTTTGCCTTCAATACTGGGGCGATTCTTCTTGACACTGATTCCACGAGATGTCGAAAGGCGATGCGAAGAATCTAACACCATGCCTGATGAATAGCACTGTCCAGTTCTGTGAGATTTGATGGTTGTGGAACCAGCTGTCTGATGGCTCTTTTAACTTTGTCCCACAAATGCTCAATTGGATTGAGACCTGGTGATTGTGGGGGCCACCTAAGCAAGGTAAAGTGTCCCTCATGTTCTTGAAACAACTCCTGCACAATATGAGCACCGCAGCATGGCACATTGTCTTGTTGGAAGAAGTCATCTCCATTGGGATACGCCATCAACATGATAGGATGAACCTGATCA
>NW_006293951.1:2609011-2617924 GCF_000327345.1 Myotis davidii
TTTTTTTTTCAGGTACAGGCTCCATGAAGTTCATTTCTTCTCATTTCTTTCTTATATCTTGCCAACATACTATACAAAGTCACCACAAAACAAAGAAGTTTCTAAGTTCACCATTCAGTTGTAAATGAATAAAGAAAAGTTATCTACATCCTAGTGGTTAACACAGTAGTTAGAGCATTGGCCCATGGACTGAAGGGCCAAGGGTTCAATTCCAGTCAAGGTAACATACTTCAGTTGCAGGCTTGATCCCTGGCCCTGGTCAGGTTGTGTGCAGGAGGCAATTGATCAATGTGTCTCTCTCACATCAATGTTTCTCTCAGTTTCTCCCTCTCCCTTCCACTTTCTCTAAAATTAAATGGGAAAAATATCCTTGGGTGAGGAGAGGAGGAGGAAGAGAAGAAAAACAAAGCTATCCTCAAGAGTGTATGAAGTATCCAAATGGTTAGTGGACAACTTTCCTTATCCTGCACTTTGTTTTAATATTCCTACAACTTTAGTTGGAGCTCTCATTGTAATAATCTATACATATAAAAGCCTAAGCGACTGGTATGACGGAACGACTGGAACGACCAGAACAACTGGTTGTTATGACGTGCACTGACCACCAGGGAGCAGACGCTCAACACAGGAGCTGCCCCTAGCCTGCAGGCCCTGATCACCGATGGGGCCTGCAGGCCACCCTCCTGGTCCCTCCCCCTCTCCCCCCCAGCAGGCCCCAATCACCCAGTTGGGGCCAGGTCCCCGGGCTGGGACAGGGAAGCAGGGGTGGGTGGCAGTGGACGCGGGCGGCAAGGGAAGGAGTGGGGGTTATGGGGAACCACATGGTGGTGGCATGGGGGTGGTGAGGAAAAGAGAAGACAGGGAGGCAGGGAACCTGATCAGCCCTGGTTGCCAGCCAGGCCTAGGGATCCCACTGTGCACAAATTTCGTGCACTGGGCCTCTAGTGGCAACAATAAGAGGCTGACCAGTGGAGCTGGATAATTTCTAGGTGGTACTTTCACTTGCTTGGAATTACCCCTGATTTGCAAGAGAAGAAATAGCTAAGGAGTAACTTACTATATCTTCAAATCTAATGACACCTCAACAGTTATCCTTATTTTTCAAGAAGTGAACTGAAAGAAAAGTAAAGCTTTACCAAAACCAAAACCAAAACAAAACCTGCTGCCAATAATAAAAAATGGAGAACCAAAATAAGCATTGTTTTAACGCCCAGAAAACTTTGATACCTCATATCATATCCTGTAAATTTAATTAACAATTTTAAAGATTAGAATTAGACTCAGTGGGGGTGGGAAGTGGGGGATTGACAGAAAAAGAGGAAAGGTGAGTTGATTTGAATTATAGCAATAGTTTTCTATTCACAATTTACTTCTGAATTTGAATCTCTGTCATTCTTTTCCCCGAGATGATTATCTTAATTTTATTTGAGTATGTTCTAAAGTTATAAATCCTCAAGTCTTATGTAATAATATAATAAATAAATGATAATTAAAAAACCAGAAATAACTAGGAAGTAAACACTGGGGTGTTTTTTTTTAACTTTTAAAAATGTTTCCATAAACCTGTACTTTGTGGCTGGCCACCTCCTTCTTCAGCTATCTCCTACTTTACTATATAATTTCTTTCACTGTTGGTGAAATGAAAAGATTAAAACTTAAAAATTATCTCTAGGGAATGACATAACTAACATGGTGACATGGGCTGTTCATGACTTCACTCCCCCTGCCCCAAGAACAACTACCAGCTATCAAGAAACCACTGAGAGAATCCTAGAACATGGGGTGAGGCTGAGGCGCCTCCCCGCACCACAGGGGCCAAAGCAGAGCGCATCACAAGGATGGCATGGCACTGCTGAGCTAGCTTGTCACATGCTTTTGGTTTCACTGAGAGACATCCATCTGCCACCACATTCAATAATGATTCCCCAAAAATGTAGATGGAGGAGGAGGAGGAGGAGGAGGAGGAGGAGGGAGGAGGAGTAGGAGTAGGAGGAGGCGGCGGCGGGCAGAAGACTGTGATGAAGGCAATAATGTTGCCCATCAGGTGTAGTCTAGGATCTGGCCAGGTACTAGATTCCCTCTAGTCATGAAGTCAAAGGCAGACAATAGCACTACATCCTCCCCTTCCCTGTGGCGATGAACTGAGAACAATGTAGTTCACTCAGCATGATTACTGATACAGGTTTAGAAAGAAGTCTTTGATATGAAAGTAAAAGCCAACAATCCTAGGGCAATTTAAATATTTTAAAGGAGCTTTTGGCCCAGGGACTGGGATTTTAAAAAGTAAGAACTTGCTTATACCTAGTTCATTTACATTATTTTGCAAAAATCCCATACCATCCTGTGAGGGGTGCGGAGGTGAAGAAGAAAAGGCAAGAAATCAGAGACTTCCGGGGGAGTATACTTATATTGAGGAAAGTCTCTAAGTCTATTTTGGAATTACATTTTATAAGGTAGAAAACCATCCCCAGTGGGTATTTTAACTCTACATAATAATATTACTCTGACTTAAAAAACAAAACAAAACTGCTTCTGCTATAGTCTTTAAAAAACCTGCTATTTTTAGAGGTTTAATATATTGCTACTTTGAGCTTATGTTGCCATTAACATAGATTTGTTATTTATTTAAACTTAGTCTTAAAAAGCTTATATCTACACACATTTATATTTGGCCTATCGTATAAAATTATAGAGGAAAACAATAAATAACAGAAAAACATACCAATATAGTACATTAAAGTATATAATTGGATATTAGAAGGCTCACACAAACGAAAGAGAAGTTTACGTCTATATAGCATTCCACATCAGTGCGTGCCTACTAAAGCTGACCCACCAAAGCCCACAAGTCTGAGACAGGGTGACCATTTTTAGTAACATTCATTCTAAAATGTATTGACTCATTTACCTGAGTCTCCTAATTAAGCTACTTATGATAACACAAATTAGTCATGCCAAACAGAAATTCTAATACTATTTCAACCCCTCACCCTCACCCCCCAATCTCCTCAAGTATGCTTGCCTGTGCGGGCAGCACACGTATGTACACACATGATAGTCCTTTGCATCTACCGTCCCTGGAACTTATGGGTTTCAGTTTTTCCTTATAACATCTCCCCTTTTCATCTGCTGTAATACACAATTAACCTTAATTTAAAAGTACTGTAACACCCTGTGGGTGAGAG
This sequence comes from Myotis davidii, assembly GCF_000327345.1. Taxonomy (NCBI): domain Eukaryota; kingdom Metazoa; phylum Chordata; class Mammalia; order Chiroptera; family Vespertilionidae; genus Myotis; species Myotis davidii. The sequence goes on from NW_006293951.1 coordinate 2,612,197, forward strand.
ATAAAGGGATCGCAAAGTGTTAACAATTTTCCTTTGGCTCCGAGGTGTGTGTGCGTGTGTGTGTGTTTAATCTGTTTATGGTAGAGTCAATAGTTTCAGTAGGGTAGGTATTCTTTATCTTTTACTAGGTAAAAAAATTTTTACCTAGTATTTTCTATTGACCACTGAAATACTATTGATCAACAGTATTTTCTATTGATCAAATACATCAGATAATCAATAAAACAGTTACATAAGCTGAGACTGTTTTCAAGTCAGTTCTCAATTATTAATAATGATTGCTCAAAGTGCACTTTAATATGTCTCTACTTTTGTGAAGTATCATTGTGATTCTATTCTACTCCTACCTTCCTGCCCCCAACCCCTCCTCCTCCCATTCCTGGTGGGCACTTAGGAAATGTCCATTAAATTTAATTCTGGGACAAATGAAACCTATTTAATCTTTTTCTGATATAAATCTCTTAACGAGTTATATAAGGATAGACATTTTTTTTCAGTTGTCTGCATTGTGAAACTCAAATATTCCATTACCTCTTAGATGAAGTTCAACACATGACAGATTAAGCAGCAGCTGCCAATGTGGAGGGCGGTGCTAACAAAGGAACGTACCTACTTAGATGCTGATACCACTGAAAAGGGCCCTATGATCATACTCAGTTTATATCCTTTAACTAAAGGCACACAAAACTGACTTGTTGAAAGTCGTACTGTTAGTTAGTGGACTGCCGGGAGCCGGTCCATCCTTGCTGTTTCAAGGGACCTGGCATATATGGCATACTGTTCTTAAAATGTTTGGTCACCTTCTTGGCACTATGTGTTTTAACCAAGGTCACCTCTCTAAGAAAGGTTGTTACCCCAGGTAGGGATTTTCCCCTGAAGTTAGGGAGGGAATAAAACCCCTTAACTAAGTGCCAGGTGGGTAATTAATCACTTTAACTACGAACAATCATGCCTAAGCTACATAATCTTTACTCCCTGGAATAGTGATAAGAAACGCCCTAACCTTTGGAATAGAGATTGATAGGATTAGAATCAACTGGTATAAATACATATGTAACAAGACAATAGGAGAACATGGACACAGAACTTGGCTGGAGATTGTGGCTAGAGATCCTGGCAAGGCTGCTGATCAACTGAACGCTGTCTCCGTGTCATTCCTTCTTCGCCGACTCCGTCCACACCTATGGGGAACCCCTGGACCTGTTGGGGTTGGACCCCAGCAGTGGACAAGCCAGAAGCCTCATCCAGGTTTCCTGGTTCTGGTTGTTGGGTTCACTCTATACCGCTAAATTAAGATTTCTGTGTTATGCTTAATTACAGTAAAATGTACATAATATAAAAGTTACCATCTTAACACTACTAACATTTATGTTTGTACTTTGGAACAAGGAAAGGCAATGCAACAAGCATCAGTGCAGCAAAGAGGAACACATGGTCACCACGTAGAAATTAAATCCTAAGACTCCTTTCCGGATGGGAGACATGTGGTGTTCAGATCTACAGCTCTGCAGAGAAAAAAAAATCATTTTCTTCTCACACAGAGCACGCGCCATCCACTACTTACATTCCCATTTAGGAGAAAGGCCAGCTGTACTCTTCTAGATTTCACTAGTTTAATACAGAAGCCCGATTAAGTCTCTCCCAAACCAATCTCTGAAAATGGATACATAATACTATATGACAGTGGGGGGAAAGTAGTACCCAGCAACCACAGGCAACCTTACCAACTAAAATATTTCCCTTAATAAGAATGGCTCTTACTGTTAAATAAATACTTGCTGGTGGCATCCTCCCAACAGTGAAAGGACAGCTATCTGGGTGTTGAGTTTCTTGATTCTAACCTTCTATTCCGTGCACCATGGTTCAAGCAGAGACACACTAACTCACTATCAAGATGGTAAGAGAGTCACTTTGCAATGTCCTGTTTCAGATGTTACCAAGTATGACTCACACTTTCTCCCACCCACTTCCTCCTCTGAACTTTCCTTGCTTGAAAGTCAGCATTTAAAATCAATCCCCCAAACCTCAAGAAAATAAACCAGTGGCTCCTTTTTGGAATTTTCTTTTGTTTCAGGGGCAGTGAAAATTGTACCATAAGGTGGATTTCACTTCAAAGTTCTAAACACATCCATCAAGCACTTTTTACTCTAATATTTTAGTATCAGTCCTTTTGAATTTCTGCCTATGTTAATGCCAGTTAAGACACTGCACCATACCAAAAAAAAAAGTACATAGATTTAGGACTTGGATTTGTCACTTACAAATTTTGATAGAATTATCAAATTTTCAATTCTCAACTCTCCTTCATAGACTGTTATTTGAAATTGATAAGAGACTAAGCAATGGAAACTTTTTTTCTTGTCTTCAGAGATGGAAACAACTTTCTATTCCAGCATCTACCATGATGCTTCCATGGCACCTCTAACCCAAGAAATTCCAAATACTTTGTAAAAAGCCATTATTTATTAATATTTCAAAAGCACTACACTGACATGGATAAAGAACACAAATGCAATGGTCTTACCACTGCAATTGTATCAAAGTTCCTGCAACAGCACCTACATTTCACCAACAAATCAGCTCTCTGTTGGCACAAGGGCAGAGATGCCACTCAGGTGGCTCTCAGGACTCTTCAGAAAGGATGTCAACTTCCAGTGTGCCACAGTCTCACCCCCCTCTGGTGTATGACTCATGGCTGCTGCACTCACTGACATTTCCCACATTTTGGCATTTATGTTTGTGACTCATGGCATCCGGGATTCAACACTGGCCTGGGAATCAGGGCACAGGGGGTCTTGGCTATTATTATAACCCTGGAAAATCACTTCAGCTTTCTGGGACTGTTCCTACTTCTATAAATGGATTGCTGGCTCAGGCGATTTTTAAGGAGTCTTCTAATTATAAATGGTGTGTTAATTAGATTTTTTTAAAAAAAAACTTAGAAGCCTGGAAAGAGTTACAGATAGCTATTGGCTAATTTGTGACTACTTCCCTATTCATGTCCTTACAAGACACATTTGCTAGTATAAATTAATCTTCCAAGTCTATTTCTTCTATTAAATTAGAAATGTCTGAAAAGCAAAGATTATGCAATTTCCTCTTGCTTAGACCATAAATATTAGGGGAGCAGCCCTAATACCTAGCAACAAAGAACCTTTGCTTCCTCTGTAAACAAAAGCAATGTTGTGTTTGCCTGTATCAAAGTCTACACACTCTCTTCTGACTCCTGAAATCACAACAGGTCGACAGAACCTACAGAAAGTAAGGGAAAAACCCGTTACCAGCTAGAGCTAGAAAACTGTTTCCCTGGGGCAGAGGGTGATCTGACTCATTCATTGCACGGGTGCTACGAAACAGAGTTTTAAAACAGTAGCGGAGCATCGACCTGTGAACCAGAAGATCACAGTTCGATTCCCAGTCAGGGCACATGCCCAGGCTGTGGGTTTGATTCCACAACCCGTAGTGAGGAGGCAGCCAATAGACACTTCTCTCTCATTGATGTTTCTATCTCTCTTTCCTTCTCCTTTCCTCTCCCCCCACATCAATAAAAACATATTTTTAAAAATATTATTTTTTTAAATGATCAGTGCTCCCTCCTACTTATAGGCCGGTCTCATGCTTTACCTTCATCTCCTGGTGCTGGTCCAGCTGTTCCAGTTCCGAAGAGCTTTCTCCGTTTTCCTTCTCTTGACCCTTGGCATCTGTGTCTGCCTTTTCTTCTTCCAGGGGGAGGGCTGGGTCCAGGGGGAGGGCTGGGTCCACACTGGGCGTCCTGCAGCTGCTGTCAGGAGCATTTCCATCACAGTCATTTGTTGTGGGTGAGGCGGGGCCCGTGGTACTTTCGTCTCCTGCTCCATTCACTAAGTTCGTGTCAAGCAAGGGGTCAGCAGCTTGAGTAGGAGTATCTGGGCTACCAGTGGCCGCTTTGTCCTCCTCACATTCCACCTGGTTTTGTGCCTCCATCACACCGTTAGCCACACAAGTTTGTACACCCTGAGTTGGCTCCACATCATTTCCCTGCTTCTGTGGTGGGTCCTGGGAGGGGAGCTTTTGCTGAGGTGTGGTTGTCAATCCATGCCTTGCTGTGGTTCTAGGAACACTTAGGTTCACAGCTGAATTTTTCTTCAAATCACCGTAACTTGATAATGTGCTAAAAGACGAAATCCAGAAGAAGTGTGAGAACACTGGCATGGACCAGCTCTAGAATAAAAACAAGTTTATTCCAGTGGAAAGGGGATAGTTAGTAAAGACATTTCCCCTGCTGATGGTTTTAGAAACACAGATAAGAATATTCCAGTGTAGTTTTCAGTCTCTGGCAATGCTATCTGCACTTCAAGAAACATTTAAATGAAGATGACAGGTCTGACCATTATCTATAAGGGCTGAAACATTTCCTTGGGCTATTTATCAATATTGCTAGTTAGTAGAGACTTAAATATGAGAAATATTTATATTTATAAAACCATCTTTTGCCAAGACTTCTACTTTCTTAACATTTTAAAAATAAATAGAGCTAGTCCTCAATGTATGAAAAGGTTAGAAACCAAAGTTATTTTTGTTTGGGAAGTGAAATACAACTCAAAAACTTGATTGCACATGCTGCCATAGCCTCCTAATTCATCTCTCCGCTCCCACACCTGGTCCCCTCCAATCTAGTCTCTCCAAGTTGGCCGCAGAGATCAAACTCAGTGCGGGCTTCCCCACACACTTAAAGGTCAATCTGGCAACCTGACCATGGCCCTGGAGATTCTGTATACTCTGCTAGCCTGGCCTCATTAAATTCCATTTCTCCTCACTCCCCGTGCTCTTGCATTCCTGTCTCCTTGCTGTCCCCCCACCTCCCAGTAAGCGAACAAACGCATCTAAGGATCTCTGCGCTGCTGTTCTCTCTGCCCAGGACCTCCTCCCCTAAGACACTGGCTGGCTTCCTCCTGCCCATCACTCAGGGTTCTGCTCAGATGTCACCTCTTGGATGGTTCTCTCCATGACAGCACACTCCACCACTAAATACACATTTTCTTTTCTTTTCTTTTTTTTTTTAAGTTCTTATTATTACTTACCAATGTATAGACCAGTCGTGGGCAAACTACGGCCCGCGGGCCGAATCCAGCCCTTTTGAAATGAATAAAACTAAAAAAAAAAAAAAAGACCGTACCCTTTTATGTAAGGATGTTTACTTTGAATTTATATTAGTTCACACAAACACTCCATCCATCCTTTTGTTCCGGCCTTCCGGTCCAGTTTAAGAACCCATTGTGGCCCTCGCGTCAAAAAGTTTGCCCACCCCTGGTATAGACCAACAATAGTATGATGGAACCTAACTGCCAATATATTTCAATATTCCTATGGGAATATTTGTATAGCATCTTAATCTAGGATTCCAAGGAGGAAAAACATAAAACTCTGGGCTGCAGTCTTGGAGAGATTCCTATGACCTAACGAGGAATAAAGATAAATTTAGACTAATGCTCCAAGAGGGCGCAGAGCGTATCTGTCCTGTTCTCTGTGCTATCCCAACTCCTTAGCCCAGCACTTTGCCATATGAAAAGGGCTCAGTAGCCCAAACCGGTTTGGCTCAGTGGATAGAGCGTCGGCCTGCGGACTGAAGGGTCCCGGGTTCGATTCCGGTCAAGGGCATGTACCTTGGTTGCGGGCATATCCCCAGTGGGAGATGTGCAGGAGGCAGCTGATCGATGTTTCTCTCTCATCGATATTTCTGACTATCTAT
>NW_006293951.1:2623053-2641426 GCF_000327345.1 Myotis davidii
GAAGGGTCCCGGGTTCGATTCCGGTCAAGGGCATGTACCGTGGTTGCGGGCATAACCCCAGTAGGTGTGCAGGAGGCAGCTGATCGATGTTTCTAACTATCTCTCTCCCTTCCTCTCTGTAAAATTCAATAAAATATATTTAAAAAAAAAAGAAAAAGAAAAGTGCTCAGTAAGTACTCAATGAGTAATAAATAACTGTGGTTGTGATGATGATCATGGCACCAATTCAGTATTAGCAGCTAACATTTATTAAGTGCCAAAACCTACACCAAGCCCTTCATAATGGTTATCTTGTTTCAGCCTCATTTCCAAAGTAGGGCCCCCATAAATCCAGGCTTTGAAACTCACATAAAGTGGCAATGTCACACGGCTAACACATGAGAAGGCCAGAGTTCAAACCATGAAGTCCGATGCTAAATCCCAGAGTCTAACCCCACATTATAATAAATGCACTGGGCCATGAAGGAGGGAGAGACGAGCAAGTGAGTAGGCCGCATACAACTGTGAGACGGCAGCCCAGGGCTCGCATCCTCCCAGTGCAGGAAGACATCAGAGGGTAGAGACGGGAAGAAGAGGGGAGGGGGAGTGCGCACCAGGCCCAGCAGCAAGGGCCATGGACGATGCTGAGATGTGTGACCCCCTCTCTTCTCACTCCACTCCTCCCAGACACTGCTGATCTGGACTAGAGAATGGAACAGGGAATAGCAACAGATAGCAGGAAAGTAATAAGGGAGGAAAGAAGACAGGGTCAGTTTTAGCTCCACAGGAAGGAAAATATTGGTAGGAGAACATGTCCTCTATGTAAAAGTTGGAGGTTATCAAAATAAATAAAGGTGACACACTCGATCAATGAAGGTTGTCTTCTATGAAGTATACCCTTGGCCTAGATAATTTCCCAAATGGCCCTTGGAGAACTGAATCAAACTGTGCTTCTTTTTCTGACCATATCAGCAACCCAGTAGAAAGACCCTCAGAAGATCCTCTGTAGCAAGCTTTGGGCTTGCTTAGGATTTCTGGAAAGGACTGCTGTGGATGACAGGAGGGAATTTCCTGCAATAAGTGACATCCAGGGGACATGTGGGGGGAATGGGGTAAGGGATGAGGTGGGGGTTAGTAAAAGCAGTGGTTAATTCATAGGAGATTCCTGATGCTTTGGAGAAAAACATTTGGCCTAAACAGTGTCCTTGGGAAAAACCAATGTTCAGTTTTGTGGGGGAAATCTTACTTATTTATTTCTAAAATCCTGAAATATGTCATAGGTTAAAAAGACTAGTTTCTCTTACTCTCCAAAAAAATAAATAAGTAAATAAACTACAGTAAAAAATAAAATTTCACCTGTTTCAAATACCTCCTCTATGTCACTTATCTTAATAAAACAGAGCTATCTAAATTATTGTAAAGAGTGAAACTCTGCTACATGGGTGAGGTCTTAACAAGTGCAATTGGTCTTCTATGATGCCACTGCAGCAGACATTGGTTCTTCCTGTCAATCTACTGTGGTAACACACAGCCCGCCTAATCTCCCTCTAGTCCACAGAGTACTGGTTCAAGCTGTAATAACTGGGGTATAACCCGAGAGCTATACTGCAGGCACATGGACATCAGTGGACAGAAAATACAAACTTCCCATTCAAGCCCCATAGACCCAAAGCAGTACTAACCCCTCAGGCACTTTTAGGGTCAGTTTCTACTCTCGACCCCTCACTGAGAACACATGGCAGTTGACTTGGCCACAAGTACCAGTCCTTCAGCAGATTTGCCAAAATGCTCATGTGATATCCTAGCTTCACTTAGAACAAGTTATCTTAAAATGTCATAAATTATAGCCCACCTCTCAGATCCAACCTTCTAGCTTTGCATCAAACTATGACTTTGTATCTGTGAAGTCTGAAAGAATAAAAGAAAACTGATATCAATGAATGGGAAAACTGTGTACCTTTTGCATATGGAGAGGAAAGCAAAGAGGGGGTTACCAGATTTGTGAGGTTTAGAGGACTCAACCTTTGGAATACTGACCCACTCAGGGGATTCAGGTTCTGGCACGCACCGTGAACAGGGGCCAGGGCTCCAGGGCCTCGCTATATGACAGTACATGGCCCTGGAAACCTACAAATATGAGGGGTCGTGCTCTCTGAGATTAAATCAACTTGTTCTGGGAAACAAAAATTTTAAGTGGAATTAAATCATTTAGTAGATTGCTATAATTTAAGATAGCAAAGCTATTAAAAAATCCTACTTCCGAGGAGGAGATGCTGAAATTTAAATATTCATGACTCAGGCTCCCCCAGTTGACGGGGAACAAAAATTGAAGACAGGCTTCTGAACTAATTTTCTCCAGAACTTGTTACTAAATATAGTCTCATTTTAAATGAGGGACACTGCCGCTTAGTGATGGGTCACAATTTCCATAAGATTTTGAAAGCATTTCCAAACTTTGGTTCATTACATATATAACAATAAATCCTGCAAACAGTACAACCACCTAATATTCCCTAATATTACACTAGATTTAATGAAAATTAGTGGCTTCAAGGATGAGAGTAAACGTATACATATTCTGTTAAATTATATATAGTCTCTTGGTGACATAAAAATAACAAAATGCTTCTGATAAAATTTTTTCCAAAACTCTATTTGTCAGTGATGGGAATTCTAAGAAAATACAATTGAGGGTCATATAAGTAGAAAAGCAACTTATGTGTGTTTGTTTTTTTTTCTTTAAGTGAGAAATACTGTGTCTCGCCTACCTTTTTTGAAACATTAGGACTAAAGGAAATAAAACTATATCAATTGTCAATATCTCTTCACAATACCTAGTATATAGTAAAAGCAGGGGTGTGGGAGAGGGGAAACAGATACAGATTGGATACAGAAGACCCATGTTAAATACAGTGGGTCAGAAAGAAGCCTGCAGAGATGGGACAGGACCACTGGAAGCACATCTACAAACATACAAAACAAGAAACAGAGATAGAGACAACCTCCTGCCTTCCCAGCCCAGATATCCAGTGACCAACACAATGACCCCAAGGACACACACAGATACCGAGGCACTGAGCGGGCACGCCTATAACACACATAGCACACAATGTGAAGAAGCGGGTGCTATTAGTGCTGCACATAGATAACGAACAGTAAATGACAGTTTCTACTGGGGCAAGATTAAATATGTTTAAAATTCACTATTTCTAAAGGCCTACCAAACCCAATGGAAAAAGATGTATGTTTGATTTGGAAAACTTATGACTCTGTCATCTTTTTCAAAACTCAGCTTTCGTCTCCCCTCTGCCTTCTCCCGTTGTGAATCAGCTCTTACCTGCCTCCTTCAAAGCGACTGATGAGATCTGATATTTTACTGGATTTTTCTTTTGAGACACAAGAAGCAGAGGCAGGTTTAACTTCCTCCATCCTGGGTGCTGCACTAGATAAAGCTTTATGCTTAGGGGTTGGGTGTATACTGGACAAAGGTGAATTCTGCAGATGTAATGGCTTTGGAGGCACTGTAGAAAAAGAATTAATAGAATTCAGTATTTCCTTAACAAAACAAAGCAAAATCTGGTGTCCTGGGTATAAAAAGCTTTAGCATTATCAAACTTTTGTCAAGAGGTCTGTCAACTTTGTATTGAAACTTAACCAAGGGACCCTTATCTATCTTGGCTCTGTGTCCTGTGGAAATTTCATCTCCAAGATTCAAGTAGTTCTTTTCATTTTAGGTCATTTGAAATATGGTATTATTAAACACCTAGGGGTCTACTTAGGGCCATGGCATTCCAATACTATTAGATATAACATAGCAGTTATTTAATCAGAGAAAGGAGAGTGATAAATTTAAAACTAATTCCTAGAGATATACTGCTTGCTTACAAAAGACATTTTTAATAACACTGAATAACAGATATGCCAGAATCCAGACCAATAAGTAAACATAAAAGCCAACAAAACAACAGCAACAAACAACAGTAATGTTGCATTACTATAGCATCTTCCCATTTAACAAAAGCATCTTATCTCATTTGATCTTAGATAAAAATGATCAGTGCATGGGCCAACACTCTAACCATTGAGCAACACCAGCCAGGGCTTATAGCTGGTTGGAGCATCTACCGTACACCAAAAGGTTGCAGTTTTGATTCCTGATCAGGGCACATACCTAGGTTGCGGGTTAGATCCCCAGTTAGGGAGCATATGGGAGGCAACCAATCAATGTTTCTCAAATCAATGTTTCATATCCTCTGGTGAGGATTAAAAAAACAAATAAAAAATACAAGAAAACCTTTCTGCTAACGTCTGGAAGAAGGCTGAGGAATCATGTCTCTTCCTAATCACATGCCCTAATTTCCCCGAGCTGGTTACCCTGGTTTTCAGTCCTCTCATCTCTTTTATAAACTCAGTTGACGGTTGGTTGCCTGATGCTCACTGGCCTAGATCTTATCATGTCTGTGCCAGTTATCAATTCATACAGAGAAGAGACGAAAATGTATATCACAATGGGCTACAGGTGTAACAATTCATCTCATTCCCTTTCAATACAAATGAGAAGAAAATCCCAATGGAAAAATGATATTATTTATAAACATGATATTATTTTCCAAGCTGTGCTTGGGGAAAGGGTTAATATAGTATCTATTGGGAAGGAGAAGGCTTACATAAGTGTGATATTTGTTAATCTTAAGGAAAAATTTCCTGTGTAGAATAAACACATATCGAGATAGTAAACCAGGACAACACCTCACCAAAAAAACAAAACAAAACAGTTTCATCATTAGGAGTAATTTCAACATTCATAACTAGAATATTCAAAGGAAGCAAATATGGTCTTTATAATTCTGTTTGCAAAGATTGTTATAAAATAACTCATCCTAATCTCGAGTTTACTCAGTAAACATTTCTTATTTGTTATGTTCCAGACACTGTCAGATGCTTGAAAGTTTCAAATAAAATGATGAGTTCCAGCCGGTCAGGTTCTGAGTGACTCTACCGACCCTTCCCATCTCAATTACCTCTCTCTCTTTAAACCATTTCATAACAATGTGTACTTTCCCCCAAAGCGCTCATATTATTATGATTATTAATTAGTTGTAAGTAGTATTCAGTAATAGAGCAACAATAAAGTATTAAATACATTATAGATGTAAAGCTTTCTCCCCCACAAGGCTGGAGTTCTGTAAGGATAGGAACATGTCCGTTTTGTTTTGTTTTTATTTATTTTATTATTTTTTAAAAAAATTTTCTCTCCTTATTGATGAAGGTATTACATATGTGTCCTTATCCCCTGATTGCCCCCACACCACACCACCCTCCCACTCATGTCCTCAACCCCCTGGGATCTATGTCCATTGGCTAGGCTTATATGCATGCATACAAGTCCTTTGGTTGATCTCTCCCCCTTACCCTCACCCTCCCCTACCTTCCCTCTGAGGTTTGACGGTCTGATCAATGCTTCTCAGTCTCTGGATCTGTTTTTGTCCGTTTTGATCACAACTACGTTCCCAGTAACTCTCTGCACAGTGCTTGTGGCACATTTGTGGAACACATGAAGGAACTAACTGAGTCATCAAGGGGGCTCGTAGTCATGAGCGGAGACAGTTTAATTGTATGGATAAGGTGGGCATTGGATACACAGTTATGTTAGAAGCACAGAGGAGGCATCTACTTTAGCAAGGGAGATGATCCAAGTGTACAGGAAATAAGTAAACATACGCATATTAAATAAAAGAGCACCAATGCCACCCTGGCTGGTGGCTCAGAGGGTTGAAGTGTCGTCCCCTACACTAAAAGGTTGTGGGTTTGTTTCCCCACCCAGGGGCATACAGGAGGCGAGAGATTAGTGTTTCTTTCTCACATAGATGTCTCCCCCACCCGCCCCATCTCTCTCTCTCTCTCTCTCTCTCTCTAGTAGTTTGGCTTTAAATATATCTATATATCTATATCTATATCTATATCTAAAAAAAATCAAAAAACATCCTTGGGTGAGGAATTAAAATAAAGTTTTTATTAAAAGAGCATAAGTGCTACAAAAATCTCAAGATGGCACATGAATGGCTAAAGTGTCACAATACACTGTCTTAGAGGAAAATAATGCATACTTTTGATCCTAGTGAGCAATGTTACCCCAACAAATTTAATTGTTTTACAAAGAAAATGACTCCTCTCTCTCACCCTATCTGAACTTACTTTTATACTACGAAGGGTGTCAACATTTTGAAATGTTTTCTGAACGTCTTCTAGGTGTCCTATCAGCACGTCCAGTTCATTATGACTAAAACTCAAGAGTCTTTAATTACTGCTAACTTCCCCTGAACCCCAAAGGATGTGAACAGGAGAAATAGTAAGTGTGACATGTACATAACTGTGATTATCCATGCACTGCTAATCAGGGAAATGCAAATTAAAACCACAATACGATATCACATCAACCCCATCAGATTAACCAAAAATTTTAAATGTGACAATACCAAGTGTCAGTGAGAATATGAAGCGATGTGAGGTCTAAATGTGAAAAGTGTACATTTTCAAAGGAAATATCATTAATACAATCATTAAGAACTCAACATTTCCAAAATATATATCCTAGAGAAATCTTACACATCAATACTGTACAGGATTTAAAAAACAACAACATTTATTTATTGCTTTGAGGTGTGGGGAGAGGGGAGAGAGACAGAGAGAAACAGAGGGAAGGAGAGAGAAACATCGACTTGTTCCAGTTATTTAGGTATTCATTGGTTGATTCTAGTTATGTGTCCTGACCAGAGATCAAACCCAGAACCTTGGCATATGGGAAGATATTCTAACCCAGTGGTCGGCAAACTGCGGCTCGCGAGCCACATGCAGCTCTTTGGCCCCTTGAGTGTGGCTTTTCCACAAAATATCACAAAACCACGTGCGGGCGCACACGTACAATGTGATTAAAACTTCATGGCCCATGCGCAGAAGATGGTATTTTGTGGAAGAGCCACACTCAAGGGGCCAAAGAGCTGCATGTGGCTCGCGAGCCGCAGTTTGCCGACCACGGTTCTAACCAACTGAGCTACCTGCCCAGGCTGTACAGGGTTGTTGTTGTTGTTAAGCTTACTTTTTTATTAATTCAACAATATTTAATTCCTATTAAGCTCTATGCACTTGACCATATCAATGAACAAAAGGAAAAACAAAAAGAACCATAGCGCCCTGACCAGTTTGGCTCAGTGGATAGAGCATCGGCCTGTGGACTGTAAGGCCCCAGGTTCGATTCCGGTCAAGGGCATGTACCTTGGTTGCGGACACATCCCCAGTAGGAGGTGTACAGGAGGCAGCTGATTGATGTTTCTCTCTCATCGATGTTTCTATCTCTCTCCCTTCCTCTCTGTAAGAAATCAATAATATATATATTTTTTAAAAACCATAGCAAGTAAACCATATATCACAAGGTGGTAAGTGCTAAGAGAAAAGGGGGGAAGGTTAAAAGAATAAGATAGAAGGGATCAGCAGTGTAGGGATTAGGGGGAAAGAGCAGATTGCAGTATTAAGTAGGGTGTGCAAAGTGGGCCTGAGAAATTCTGATTTGACTAAGACTTGAGGAAGTTGAGGGAGTGGAGGAAAAGCATTCCATCACATATAGCAAAAGCTGAACACCAATGGAGACCGATATGACTGAACCCAAAGGAGCAAGCACAGGAGAGCAGGTATTGAGATCAGAGGGAGGACCTGATAACACAACTTTCTACAGATTTTGAAATGCATGAAATGAGAAGTCACTGCGGAGTTCTGGCCACAGGAAGGACATATGACATAAATTCCAACGGCCTCACTCTGGCTGCTGTGTTGGGAATTTTTGGGAGGTGGGCAGAAGAGTCAGGAGGTTATTTCGAAAATTCAGGCAAGAGATAATGGTGCTTACAAGGAGATAGTGAAATAGTTGGATTCCAGGCATATTTTAAAAGTAGATTTCCTGGTAGATTAAATGTGAGGTCTGAGAGAAAAAGCGATGAGTCAAGGATCCTTGACTCTGAGACCTTTGGCTTGAACAACTGAAAGGATAGAATTGTCATCAACTGGCACACAGTAGGGACATTTTTTTGGAGGAAGGATTGATAGTGCAATTTTGGACATGCTAAGCTTGAGATATCTAGATGACTATAATAAAATGGGCTCTATTACAACCAATTTACAGACAGTAAATAGAACAAAACAATTTAGTTATTCAAAAACTTCCAACTCAGCAAAGTAATTATTAATAATGAAAGAGACACTAATTGCAATTTAAGTTTGGGGATGTGCACTACATTTGTAAAACATTATTTTATTTACTTTAGAGAGAGTAGAAGGGAGAGGTAGAGAGAAATATCAACGAGAAGAGAAACACTGATTGGCTATCTCCTGCAAGCCCCCTACTGGGGATCTAGCCCAGGGTAGGGATGCCCACTACATTTCAATTATTTTTATTTTACTATGAAAAACAATAGCTGGCTATATATTAATATTTATAGAGTTATACCTTAAGAATTGAACATTCCACATAGAATGCTTTACTTTAGAAGCAAATTAAATAGGTTCGAGTACTTTAAATATACTCAAATTATTCAAATAATGTCTTTCCAAGCTCATGAAACTTTTCTGAACATTTAGGTTTAATGATGAAGAAGTGACAAATAGTGGCTTTTATCAAAATAATTAACTATGTAGAAAATGTTGTGGATCAAAAGCTCTTAAGAGAAAAAGAACTATCAGCTTTAATTGCTAAGAAAGTTATTTTGAGTCCTGTCTAGCATGGCAGGAAATAGGCCAATTTTAAAAGCAGTGAACAAGAGGAAAGACTTACATTTGAAGTTTCTCTGTAATTTATTTGTTTGACTGGTAGGGTTGGTATGAATTGAATAAACCATTGTTTTCCAAGCCTTAGGGTGTTTTCCAAGGCAAGTGAAAACAAGCCCTAACTATGGAAGGAACCCATTTTTAAATTTACAGGCTCCAATTTAGATTCAAATGGCAAGGTTATCTAATCTCTAATCTAAAATTTGGCTCTTTTATCCTTTTAAAAACTATAATTCTTAAAAAATATTTACTTATTGGTAATTAATAAACATAAACCTGATGTTGTTCTAGACACATTACTACATAAACACCACTAATAAAGTTATTTAATATTGTGTCTTCTTTTAAAATTTATCATAATAAATTATAGCTATGATTTTATTAGTGTTCTACATGAGAAACAAACAAACAAGATTTAATTATGAGCTGTTTTAGGATCTAGATCAGAGTTTTATATTGGCATTTCAGGGTGGATAATTCTTTGGGGTAAGGTGAGGAAGGGGGACTGAAATGTTCTTATAGGATGTTGAGCAGCATCTCTGGTCTCTATTTAGCAAAAGCCAGTAGCAACTCCCACAAGTTGTATCAGGAAAAAAGTCTCCAGACAATACCAATGGGGGGACTGTCTCCTGTTGAGGACCACTGATCTAGACTAAGAGTCTTCAATTAAATTAGAAGACTAATTTAAATCCGGAAGCCTCAGCATCCTCACCATTCATAATGATATAGTGAAAACACAGGGGTTGTTGTGATAATCTCTTCATCTGCACAGGAAGTGCCATTAGCGTCCCCTTCCTTTCTCGGCCTTGGTCTCCCAGATGTTCTTAAGGGTTTGGAGAAATGAAAAGTAGCTTCCTTTCACAAGAGGGTGAGGAACACTGCTTACTGGTAGATAAGTCAATAAGTGGTGCCCAATCTATTTGGCAGCTGACCTCATAATACCAAGATGTATCCTCACTTCAGGGACATTGGTCTCTATAGGGCACACATTCTAAGTTGTAAACAAAAAAATAGCGGAAACAAAGAAAGTGGAGGAAACATGGTGATAAAGCAGGGATTCATTCAACAAGTATTAGTGAAGATCTGCTATGCTACGTGGCAGGCATGGGGGATGCAGCAGTGCAAAAGGCAAGGAAAAAAATCATTGTGGATGAATAAAATATATAATAGGTCAGCTTGTAATGAATAAGAACAAAGAGTAAGGATGGGGAAATGTAAAATGTCAGAGTTGAAGGTGTGGTTTAACTTTTAACAAGGGGGGCCAGGGAAGGGACAAAAACAAGAGAGAATTTTTTTTTTCTAATTTACTGATTTTAGAGAGAAGACAGACAGAGCTAGGAGAAAGGGAGGGAGGAAGAGAAAGAGAGAAACATTGATTTGTTCTTCCACTTATTTATGCATTCAATCGGATAATTCTTGTATGTGCCCTGACCTGAGATCAAACCCACAACCTTGGCATAGGGGGACAAAGCTCTAACCAACTGAGCTATCTGTCCAGGTTAAAAATATATTTTTTAAAACATTTTTTATTTTCCAACTTATTAAACAACAATGAAGTACAGTTCATTATTTTTTGGGAAAAAGATTGTTTTGTTATGCCTTACTTGTAATATACAATAAAAGTGAATCTTGACTAATAAGTGTTAGTTTCCTCCTGTACAAATATGAAATTGAGAAGGGAAAAGAAAAGAATATTTTTTTAAAGAAAAGAATATTTTTAAAAAGAAGTATAAAGTCCTTATTTAATTTATTGAGTACAGTCATGAACTATAACAATGTTTCAGTCAATATATGACTGGTCCCTTTTAAAATTATAATGGGGCTAAAAAATTCCGATTGCCTACTGACTGTAGCTGTCATAGGTGATGCTGGTATAAACAAACCTACTACATTGCTAGTCACAGAAGTATAACATATAACAATTTATGTACAGTATATAATACTTGATAATAAACACTGTTATTAGTTTATATATTTACTGTACAATACTTTTTTATCATGTTAGAGTGTACTCTTCATACTTAAAAGTATCACTATCTTTGTAGTTATGTAACATTGTATGCATGAATCCACACTCAAAATAGGAAGTAAATATGTACTGAAGTAGCAGTACACTGACTTTCATATAACTACAAACAGCAAAAGCAAGGTTAAATGTTGTCTCCCTAAAGAATATGATTATTTCAGCACACAGCTCAAGAAGGACACTTCTGTGATTTATCTCAGTGAACTATGAAAAACAATGAAGTAATGCAATGAAGCTTCCAAAAAAAGGCTTTATAAATAATGAAATTCTTGCGTTTGATCTGGGCAATTACATAAAATTAAATTATATTCTTTTTTTATATTCTTACCCTGTTTGATCTTTGTCAGCTCAGGTTTAATAAGCAAGATGGAATTTTGTACTTTGCAAATAAATGGCTTAATTAAATCATGATCAAAAATTGCTTCATTCGTATTCACATCAATGTTACAGGGATGAGTATGGACAAAGGAAAAGGTTATAAACACATGAATAGACTATTCATTTGAATCACCAATTTTTTTCTCCTTGCTGTATAGCCATAACTCATACCACCACCAATACTCCTAGTAGTGAGAACAAAAGAAAAATATCTCATAATGTGGAAGACTCAATTTTAAATCCTTTTTAAAATTCTCTTTCAGAAATCTTTAAAACAGAAGAACTTTCAAGAATAACACCAACTCTTTTATAATGCATTCTCTATAACACTTTTTTTCTTTGCAAGAACAGGAAAAAGACCAAAGTAAATACAAAATAAACCAAATACAAATTGATTTTTCCAAAGTATAGTAATTCTACAAATGCCCAGTTTGTTTCTTGGCTGAATGTTGAGCATTCAGTATAAATAAAAATCTGTTAGGAAGAAACTACACATTAAACCATAATGGAGCTTAGCTTTACATTACATTTCAAAGGGTGTTACTATCTTCAAAATTATAATTTGGTGCTTCTCAAAGTTAACATCCAGTTAGAGATTTATTGTAAAAAGAAATGGTACTGAACAAACTCACCATTATAATTGTTTTACTACTTGCTGGCTACTCCTTCCTTGAACCATTTATTTTTATTTTCTACGGGTGACTTTATTAAGACGGTTTTTCAAACCCAAGCTCCTTAATATTGTAAAAGCACCTTCTTACTCAGTACGTTAAGCACTGTTTTAGAATGATCTGTTTCACAGATCCTCTGACATTTAGCAGGTCATAAGAACTGCTGACAGTACTTCTAAACACACATTCCTTTGTCACACATGTATTACGCAAACAGTAAGTTGGGCTCTGTGCTAAGTCAGGCATAATGCATGAACAGACCTCTGTCCCTTTAAGGGGACACGTAAACTACTTCCGAAACATGAAAAGAACTATGACAGAGAAATGTAGAAGGTGTTTTAGGAGCAGAGGAAATACCCAACTCTGTCCGAGAAGGTTCACTGACCAACTTTTCTCCTAAAAACAATAAATGCACTCAATTCCTCCCATTTATAGCTTAAAACTCTTCCTTAGTGGTCACCATTCTTCTGGGTTGCCTTCAACTGGTGAACAAAGTACCCAACCTATGCCCAGAACCCCCGATCAACGTACCTTGTGGCTTTGGACTTGCAGCTGAGTGTTTTGCTGGCGTTTTTCCATTTATTCCCTGAGCCTCTTCATCAGATACATTCTGATCAATCAGTGCAGTTGTGCTGCTTTTCAAAAAGGGTGGAATGATAGTGATCTTTGGACAGGTACTGCCACCTGCGAGAGTTCAAAAAGAAAGGGCAGGTAAATGCAGAGGCAGAGCACTACCATGTCTCATGACTGAAATTCCTCCTGACCCCATAAAACAAAAAACAATCTCAGTTACGAGGCTAAGCACGGAAATGCTTTCCCACGTGTGCTGACCCTGACAAAAGAGTCTCCCTGGGAAAGATCTCATTCCATGTGCTTGGAAAACCTTATAATGCACATTGACAGACTGCTGTGCACACGTGCACACGCACACACTCGAACACACTCATGCACACACAGGCATTCGCTCTCACTCCTTCAACTCCTTTCCTTGCAGGGCTACAAAAAGGGCATATTGGATGCAGATAAAGCCGGCTAAGGAGCGGTCTGGAGGGCCCCACACTAACTTGTTAAAAGCGTTCCTTTCCAGCCTGTGAGCAACTCGAAAGAGCAAAGCAGTTAAGTACCAACCTGACAGCTCAATAAGACTGAGAGCGAGGAGAATGGCTCCATTAGAAATGAACACATACACATACACACACTCACCAGCTTATTCAACTCCAAATTAGCATAGACAAGCTATTAGCCATGCCCCTCCCAAAGAATGATTAGATTATATGGTAACACCGTCCTATTCAAACCCCCGAATAGTCTTTAAAACACTGAAATACAACATGAAAGATAGAGGAAAAAATGGATAAATTTTTTGTTTGATTTCTGACACAGAAGTTAAATGTTGAACTTCAGAGAATTTAAAAGAAATCATATGCCAATGTTTTCTCTTTACACTCATATTAAATTTCCTTTTCTTCTAGTTGACGTGGTGATATTAACAACAGATTGGACCTTGCTTAGGAGAAAAAAAATTTTTCTACCAGGGAATTCACTATTACTAAGTAAAAGTGTGCAGAGAAAATGTGATTTGGTTAAAAAGTTTCGTTTTTACAGAATCAAAATATCTATGAAAAGAGAACTATTAGAAATAAAAAGCATTATTAGTCAAAACAAAAAAGCTAATAAAACCCAATCAACTTTCTTTATTTTTTAATATATTTCTTTTAAAAATATATATATTTTATTGATTTTCCACAGAGAGGACTGGAGAGGGATAGAGAGCTAGAAACATCACTGAGAGAGAAACACCGATCCGCTGCCTCCCGCACACTCTATACACTGAGCCAAACTGGCTAGGGCTTTAATATATTTCTTTATTGATTTCAGAGAGGAAGGGAGAGGGAGAGAGAGAAACATCAATGATGAGAGAGAGCCTCCCGCACGCCCCCCTGGGGATAGAGCCCACAACTCGGGCATGTGCCCTTGGCCGGAATCGAACCTGGGACACTTCAGTCCACAGGCCGACGCTCTATCCACTGAGCCAAACCAGCTAGGGCCCCAATCAACTTTCTATTCAGTAAAAAACAAATCCCTCTTATTTCAATTGATTGTTAAATAATATTTATTTAAAAAACCATACTATTGCTTTCTTGTCTGTGCTCCCTTTAAAATTTATCTTGGTAATACTGATTTTAGAAGATGTTAAGAGTACCAAGTATTACCTGAGAAATTCTAAGAGGCCCAGTGCAAAAACAAATGTAGTAAGGTTTCATCAGACAGCTTTCTGCTTACAGTGGGCTGCCCGCTGGATTAAGCATTTCATTATTTAGCCAAATATGACACAGGCCTTTCTTGAATGTAAGATGTAGGAAAAATTATTTCACAGCATATTACTAAAATTGTAAAGAAAAGAAATAAAAGATCAAATTTTTAAATGTGTGATTTTATCTACCTTCTTAAAAAACTGTGAAGTAGGCCAAGTATATCCCTAAAATCTACAGCCCATAATCCAACTGGTTAGTCTTTTACTAGTAGGGGCATGAGGACTTTCATTCCCATGGTGACCCCAAGAATGTGCTGGTAATCCTACAGGCCACCTGCTGGGATCTAGTGAAACACAGCCAAGGTTGTGGGTTTGATCTCTAGTCAAGGTACTTACAGGAATCAACCAAAGAATGCATGAATAAGTGAACAAAAAAATCTCTCTCCTTCTCTCTGTTTCTCTTCCTCTCAAAAAAAAAATCAATAAAATTTTTTTAAAAAAAGGAAATATGGTAAAAGAAAAACACTGTTAAAAAAATCTTTAGACTTGAATTTTAAGAGATCATGTTCATTTTCTTCTGCAGTAAACTTAAAAGATTATCCATCTACCCATTTGGTCAGATTTATTTATTCTTTAGCAATCAAAGCATTCAACAATGACAGCTTTTATTCTCAACCTTTAATAACATTATATTGATTATACTTGAGATTGCTTTGCTTTCCTATGAAAACAAAAACAAAAAACACCCAAACTATCCACCTATTAGTTCTGCAGCACAATTTTAATAAAAAGTTTTACTCATATCTGGACACTTTATATGATGTGGGTAGAGGAATATTAGAGTGAGTTTCAAGTGCCCAGTCCTGTAAGTGAAGAGCTTTGTTCTTTGATCCATTCCTCAATCCACTTCAATATCTGATTGATATTATCCTCTCAATCTGGTTTATTGCTGGGCAGTTGATGCATTATTTCTTCCTTGTAGGATGCCAATGCTTCTTCATACAGAATTGAAAAATTTCACATTGAATGTTACCTTTATTTTCTTCTCACTATAAATCCCTTGTGTCAAGTCTTTTGCACAATACACTGTTATCTGTTTCCAGCACAAAAACTGTATGAAACCAGCATTCAGGGAAGAATTCACAACTGTGGTAGTCTACAGTAAATTCCACCTTCACTCATTTGGTTTTCTAACTCATCAACTACTCTATTTTCATCTAAAATGGGACAGGCCTACTCTTCATCACAGCCATCATATAACTGCCCTTCTCGAGCTAAATTGCCTACATCGAGTGGTCGGCAAACCGCGGCTCATGAGCCACATTCGGCTCTTTGGCCCCTTGAGTGTGGCTCTCCCACAAAATGCCACGTGCAGGTGCGCACGTAGAGTGTGATTGGAACTTCGTGGCCCATACGTAGAGTGTGATTGAAACTTTGTGGCCCATGCGCAGAAGTCGGTTTTTGGCCTGAGTAAAGTCTATTTTGAAGAAGTAGCGTTAGAAGAAGTGGGGGGTGTCGGTCAGTCAGGTGACAGGAGACGCGCACGATTCATGCACGAGTTGAGTGAGCCAGTCAGTCAGTGGTTAGTGCTAGTTGCGTCTGCAAATTGCGCACGGGTGACAAAAGTACCTACTCGAAGCATAAAGTTACCTGTATTTTTCCAACCAGCTGCAAATCCTACAGGTATTTTTGTCATCAATTTAAGAATTGTAATTCTTTTGTGTTGGTGGCTTTATTATTATAAAATGAAACTTTTTTTTTAGGTGCCCTGTTTGAGATGGCTACAAAGAAGAAGCAAAGAAAAATGGAAGACGAAAACTGTGAATTTAAAGTTGAATGTACCTACCTATATAGTTTAAGTTTAAAAAATTTGGCTCGCAAAAGAAATTTCAATCGTTGTACTGTTGATATTTGGCTCTGTTGACTAATGAGTTTGCCGACCACTGGCCTACATTAATGTATTTCAATCTTGAATTTGATGCAAATTCTTTGCCGAGTGTGTTTTTTCCAACCCCTGGAAGCAACATGGCCCTCAATGCGATGGCTCCAGAAAACACATGCTTAAATGGTTGGGTTTTTTGTTTTTGTTTAAAAAAAAGAACAACCACAATGTCAAATATGCAACAGAAACCATATATCACTGTGAAGCCAAAAATGTTTACTATCTGGCCTTTTACAGGAAAGTTAGCTGACCACTGTTCTAGGTAAAACACATAAGGTAAAGGAAGTTTACCTAAAGGCAACACCATTTCATGCAGTATTTCATCTTCTAACATCTTGGATATTAGCAATAAAAAGTTAAACTTCTTTTTGCTTGTTTATGACTGACTCAGCCTACTCACATTTGGAGACAGTCCTCTTTTGGATGCCAGTTGCATAACAGAGATGAAACCCAAATTGTAACCAGATGGTCCACCCATTCAAGACAATTTATATTAACTAAAGAGGCTTTTGGTCCCAATTTCCCCAGAAGAACCAGAAGTAGTGATTAAACTGTTATCTTGGACACAGCTATAACTAATCACATTATATTAGTACTAGAGGCCCGGTGCACGAATGCATAAATGGGTGGGGTCCCTCTGGGTGGCCTGCAGGGATCGGGCCAAAACCCACAGTCCAATGCTGCCTGCAGCTCCTACCTGCCACTTCTGCTTATCCTGGCCCCCTGTGCCTACCGTGGGCTCACACCCAATCAGTCCCTATCGGGAGAGGCTCACGCAGCCACAGCAGCGCTCACCAGCCATAAGCCCTGCGTCTGGCGGCCTCCCAAGGGGAGTGGCTGCGGGATTGGGCTGAAACCGGCTTTCCAACATCCCCCAAGGGGTTCTGGGTTGCGAGAGGGTGCAGGCCAGGCTGAGGGACCCCACCAGTGCATGCTCGGGGCCAAGGAGAGAACGCGGGAGGGCTCCAGGGCGTATCTGGCCTGTCTTGCTCAGTCCCAATTGGCCGGACCCCAGCAGCAAGCTAACCTACTGGTCGGGGCATCTTCCCCCTGGTGGTCAGTGCACATTATAGTGAGCGGTTGAGCAGCCTTAGCATATCATTAGCATGTTATGCTTTTTTTGGTAGTTCGGTTGTTCTGCCTTTTGGTCTATTTGCATATTACCCTTTTATTATATAGGATGGGGGTGGGGTTGTCCTAATTAAATACTGTTTTCTCTTAATGATTGGTCATCTTTTTTAGTGACTGGCCCTAAGCATTTCAAATTGCTCTGTCTTCAGGTTACTCACGTAAGCTTTCTGGGTCTTACCTCCTATAAGAAATGTCTTCTAGACCTATGGCAATTGCAGGGGCTCCTCGGATTATCGATTAATCCAGTCTCATCTTTGACTGTATAAGGCAGTGGTTCTCAACCTTCCTAATGCCGCGACCCTTTAATACAGTTCCTCATGTTGTGGTGACCCCCAACCATAAAATTATTTTCGTTGCTACTTCATAACTGTAATTTTGTTACTGTTATGAATCATAATGTAAATATCTGATACGCAGGATGTATTTTCATTGTTACAAATTGAACATAATTAAAGCATAGTGATTAATCACAAAAACAGTATGTAATTATATATGTGTTTTCCAATGGTCTTAGGCAACCCCTGTGAAAGGGTCGTTCGACCCCCAAAGGGGTCGCGACCCACAGGTTGAGAAGCGCTGGTATAAGGCTCCCTGTTCCAACACAAGAGTTTGCCCCTATGGCTTAACTTTTATTTTTCTGTCTTCTTTTGCAGGACACTGGTGAGTGGCAGATAATGCTTCTGATGGGTTTAGGGTAACTTTGTCTTCTATTTGCAAAACTTTGTATTGGGCTGGTATGTCTTGCCACACCATTCTTGAATAGCTCTTTCACATTTTAAGGTTGGACTTACTTTTTGGCCATCCAGTCAAAGCAAAGTCCACTCAGTTCTCAGATTCTTCAGGCCTAATCTCTTTCCATGTTATCTAAGACTTCAGATCACATCTTTATGGTCTTGCTATGGCCAAGTCTGTACTGCCTCATCCACTCAAAACATCTCTCCCAACTACACCAAGTCTCTAGCTCAGAAGATTTCAGTGGACTCCAACCCTCAGGACAAGCGGATTGCTTGGATTTAAGAGAACAAAAGTGGTTTTACAGGGGAGGCAATCTTTTTAGGAGAACAGAAATAAAAGAAATACCTTAAAAAAAAATAAAACAACTTTATTTTGAAATAATTTTAGATTTACAGAAGAGTTGTACCCAGGTTCCTAAGCACCTTACAAAACTATATATATAT